>NC_064623.1:12172014-12477326 GCF_023898315.1 Schistocerca nitens | reverse complement strand
TTTCCATTTGTGCTGTACATCTTCATCCTCTGACTACTCAGATACTCTGAAATTTGTATCCCAACACTCTTGCTAAGCAAAAATATTTTCTTACCTTTCTTAACACTCCTTGTAATGCCCCTAGTCATGGTAGCTTTCACAGCCTTATGATCACTGATACCCTTCTCTGCATTAACTGATTTGAAAAGTTCAGTTCTCTTTATTGTTAAGAGATTTAAGGTGTTACACTCACTAGCTGGTTTTGTAACTATCTGCCCAAAGTAATTTTCAGAGAAGACATTCAGAATAAAGTCAAAGGAATCCCTGTCTTTAGTACCAGTTTTGATCACATGACTCTCCCATTCTCTAGCTGGCAAATTGAAGTCTCCCACTATTATAATAGCGTGATCATGAGACTAACTCATGAAATTCCCCAAGTTCTGTCTGAAGTACTTTGGTACTACAGCTCCTGATGTAGGCGGTCTATAAAAGCATCCAATTAGTGTGATAGACCCACCCAGATTATTTCACATTTAGAATCCATGGAACCTCAATAGATATAATTGAATTCCTTAGCACAAAGAATATGCCACTACTGTTGACGTCTTACCTATGCTTGTGATATGTGGTCCAATCTGAATTTAGGATTTCATCGCTGTTCACTTTCAGTTTCAACTAACTTTCTGTGCCTAATACTATATGAGTATTGTTACCTTTAAAAAGCAAAACTAATTCTAGAGTCTTATCAGGGTGCTCCTGCAGTTTATTAATATCATGTTAACCTTTTCTGTGTCTGATTTGTGAGGACAGAAATTCCCTGAGAGTAAAATGGCTAGTCCAGCTATGATTTCAGCAGGAAATTCATCACTGATTCCAAGGGACTATTCCTCTAGCCTAAAAATCCCTCATCTCATGAGAGTCAGCAGCTGTACTGATATTCAAAATAATTCTCATTTATTGTTCATTCTCAGTTGCACATATTTAATTAAATTACATGTTTTGATGCAACTACTTAGATCTGAAGATGATCCTGAATGATTGGAATTTGTAATGTAATTAAAAATGGGCAACTGAGACTGCACAATAAATGAGAATTATCTTAAACTAATCATAGCATTAAGTTTATCATAAACTCTGGTTATTTTTCTGCTCACCAAGGAAGATCCAACAAACATCACAGCATCCACAATTCCTGATTAACTTGGAGCGGCATACAGGTGGGAGAGTGGGACAAGGTCGACTGCAGTTTGTCGGTACGCACTGCACGATCGAAACGTCATCTGCGTGGAGGCTGCGGGCGAATATCTGCAGCAGACACAGCATCAGCACGGACAGCAGCGTGGCGCTGGCGCAGTAGTGCCTGTCAGGCACCATCTTCGTACAACTACAAGAGTCATTGGAGTATGCCACTCGATTAAGGAGACCTTAAATACAGATGACACATTACAAACAGTTTAGAGTTTGAAAGGCTTTACTTCTCAAGTGGGTGGCTTTATTTTTATAAGTTTAATTGTGTGTCTCTGAATTTCATGCTGCACAAACCCTTAGCCATAAAGCAGTAGGGTAGCTGTTATTTTACAACAAGTTTCAGTCTTTTCATTTTCATCATGAGCTAGCTTCTATGGAGAAAAATGGAGAGGAATGGAGAGAGAGGAAAATGTACAGAAGTCTGAGGAAATGCCAGTGTAAAATTTTGCCCTGAATGATTCCTGAAACCATTGATAATATTGTAAATAGACCAGAATAAAATACAAGGAAACTATTTGTTTATAAAAGGTACAGGAATAAACATGTATAACCCAAGCAGTTCAAATTATGCACCTAATTATTAATTGGCAAAGCAAACAGGGATGGATGACTAAGCAGGAAGAAACTTGGTCACACAACAAGGTGCAGCCACATTCCAACACAAAGCAGTGTGCATTGTCAGGTCACAGTGTAAATGTGGAAGCCAATGGTAAAAAATGCTTCCATGTGTGGCCATATAGGTTTGCTGTTAGTGCTGTTAAATTTATTCATGGTGTGCAAGCAAAATGTTAAAGGTGAGTAAGTTGATAGTTTCCAAATTACAGTAGGAGACACATGATGCTGAAAGCAGAAACTATTTCAAATAAAAAGAACACAAAGTGCACAGAGTAAATATTCCAGTGACAATATCGCTGATACAGATCATCTTTTTCCTGGCCTTTATCGTGTATCTGCATGGAGTCGGCATGTTAATCTGGATTGGCAGTTTTAGTGATACAGGTGGCCTGATGCCCTCAACCTTCCTGCTCTCCCACCCTCCCAAATGGAACAAAATTTGTGCACCCCTTCTGTCTGTGTGCCGTTTATTCCAAGTGAAATCTGATAACATTTTTTAATTGTTTGGTGAATTGGGATGTGGGTGTCAACTCATTACTCACCTAACAGGATGTCAGAAACTGAATAAAAACCCACAAACCATGCACTTATTGTTAATCAGCCAGACAGATTTGATCTGGGGTCAGCGTGCCTCTTTGAATCCCTGAAGTGGCATGCTAATGCGTCATGGATAAATGTATTATGAGAGAGAGAGAGAGAGAAAGATATGGGATTTGGTTTTAAAAGGTGCCAGAATAAAGAACTCATATGTCAATGAGACAACAGTGTTTCAGAAATTGTGTACAAATTAGATTTTTATACAAAAATTATGTGTCAAAATTAAACTGGCTAGTGGTTTATACAGATGAAACATGGAGTCATACGATTTACACTTAAAAAAACGACTTCTCAGTGTAGTGTGCAAGGAGTATTGTCAAACAAAACTGAGGGCCAATGTTTAAATGTTGTGCTCAGCACATCGGTGTATAGAAGTATAGCAAGAGGCAGTGCTCCACTTGCCTAAATACTGGAGTGTATGCTGCTCTGGCCTTTTCCCTCCTCCTCTCCCCCTCCCACCATTTCTCAAGCATAAACAAGACAGGGCCGCCACAGTGCCCACGTCTTCAGTTCCCTTTACTCAGCAATGCAAAGTGGTTTCATGATGTTTGCACATTTGATGACAAACAGTGTGAATATTTCAATATCCATCTATGCTTTGGAGGTGTAGTTTGTTTCCCTTTGACTTGTGCACTTCTTTCCCATTTGTGTCAATCAGTGGTGCAGCTGAGGTGAAAAAAAGCCTCTGTGGTGAGTGCACCAGTTCCTCATTCGCAGGGGAAATTGATGAAGAGACTCCACAGTGAAAGGGGATAGCGTACAAGGAAAATATGCTAGTGGAAAAGATTGTTCCCGTGTGGCCTCATAGATGTGGAAAATTGACTGAACCATGGCTGACCGGCTCCAATGGAGAAACTGAGAATGATCACAAAGGCAGAACTTTTGATGCTTAATGATAAGTGCATTACTTTCCAAAAAGTTGTCAGTGTGGTCAATATTAGTGTAGGATCATTATACATGCATGATATCTGTAGTGAAAAGTTGAGAATGTGCAAGACCAAGGCAGATGAATCAAAATGGAGGAAGATGGAACAGCTTCAATAGTTCCTAACATAAATACTATTTTCCCTTTTTTGGTCTTATGAATCCATATAAAGTATTTATATGAAAAGTGATTTTTTTTCTTACATGGTAACTATTTCTGATCCTCATTGTTAAATGACAGTTACCTTGTAAACAATTACAGTGAATGTTCTAAAATATTTTACCAAAGGTAACATTCAACATTTAATATTCAGTTACACCAGTTGCACTCAAAACTTTAATCCGATTAATCTTCATTCGTACTTCATTTTAAAGGTATATTTTTCAGCTGTATAAAGAACATTTTGTAGTATTTCAAAATTTTGTAGTTTAGAAAAATAATTCTACATAAAAATGTTGTTATCACATGGAACACAAAAGTGTTCAAGTTGTAGGATGTTAACTCATCAACCATGAGCTTCCATTTTATAGTCCTATTTTTTTCTGTATCTAAAAATCTTGAAGCATGGAATATTTCAAAGTTCAAGATTCTCTCTCTGGAATAATTGTGACAGGCTTTAATAGAAAATATGGAAGAAATTTATGCACCAATAAATACACTCATAAACATAAATCTCAGTATTACAGACACTTAAAAGAATGCACAGCTGATAGAAGATCATTATTTCTAAATGTGCATAATTATTTTATATAATTCTTGTTTTTATGAAACTATAAATAAGTAATTAGTATAAATTATTCATTTTATAAATAATTTGATGCACATGTTTCTGTAATAGGTATAATGGAGAATGCCACAGGCAGTAGCAGTTGGCTCAATCTCTTTTAATCATATAATAATTCTTCATCAACGAAAACAATGTTGGCATAATCACTGTCAATTTCCACTTATGTATTAGTGTATGTCAAGTACATGTAAGTTACTAACTTGATAAATAAAGTTTTGTAATGTGAAGTTCATAAGAAATATTATTATTTCCATTACTTCTTAATTTAAAGGAATTATATAATCTGTTATGTCAAATTATTAGAAGAGATATTTTGTAATTATTGTACTGAAATTCAAAATGTAAAACAGTGATGTGAGATACTACAATTACATTGTTGGTCAAAACAAGGCTGTAAAAACAAAATGAAGAAAATTTCTTGTAAAAGAAATGAAAATGATCAGTTAAAAATTAATTTATTGTAAAACAATAACAGCATTATATTGAAAATACATAAAGTCCTTCTGTATGAACACAGATACATACAATAAAAAATATGAAACTTCCTGGCAGATTAAAACTGTGTGCCACACTGAGACTCGACTTCGGGACCTTCGCCTTTCATGGGCAAGTGCCCTACCAGCATCCTATCTTCCAAGAGTACTAGTCCCACAAGTTTCTCAGGAGAACTTCAGTGAGGTCTGGAAGGTAGAAGATGAGGTACTGGCAGAAGTAAAGCTATGAGGATGGTTTGTGAGGCATGCTTGAGTAGCTCAGCTCCCAAATTCGAGTCTCTGTATGGTACACAGGAAGTTTCGCATCAGCAAATACTCCACTGCAAAGTGAAAATTTCATTCTGGAAATAAAAGATATGTATGTAAGAATGCAAAGATCAAACACTACAATCCAATGGTGAGAAATGCGGGACTATGTGCAGTGAGACAATAACATGGAAGTTGAGCAAGTGTAAGAAGACCCCTGACAGCTAGCAGCATTGTTGTCAGCTTTCAACTGTGAAGTACTAATAGCTGTAGGTGAAAATGCACCCATCTTTAGAGCTGAAGCACACTGAGGCATTGCTGTTGACACATTTACAAAATTTCAATACATGATCGACTGAGGTTGGTGCATGAAGCTGCACAGTCCAGTTCACTTTAACTGTCAGAGAGCTTCTTATGCCAACTATACTATGGGAAGATGTGATGCAGAATAAATAGAAAAAGAAGGGATAAAACTACTGTCAAAAATACTAAGCCCTAAAAATAGGTGACTAGAGATGGAAGGACTATGTCAGAGAACGAGGACAATATCGGGAGAAATCAGACTGAAAAAGCCGAGGTTTGTGATGCATGTGATTGAGATAAAGACTGATAGAATGAGGGAAACACTGTGGGAGACAACGGGGAGGACAAGAGGTAAGATAGGAATCAAGTGTATTATTGAAATCAGGAAGGAGTGGTTGGGAATGTGGATCAAGGTGGAAGGGAAGGAAAAGCTGAAAAGCAAGCACACAGTGACCACTGAGCCAGAGATTAACAGCAGAAAAGGATACACAGCAGATGGATAGAAAGATATGAGAGAAGAGGACGTTGAAGATCTCAGAAGAAGATTGGGAGAGAAGAAGAAGGAGGATGAAGATGTTCTGAGAGGAGAAGAATAAAATGCAAGTAAAATCAGGGTAATCAGATATAGTTAAATCAAATTAGGTGTTGCTAAGGGAAATAGTTTAGGAAATGAGACACTAATAGTAGCAGGTGAGATTTGCTATTTGAGCATTAAAATTAGTGGTTATGGATGAACTAGACATGACATAAAATGCAGACTGCCAGTAGCTAGAAAAGCATTTCTGGAAAAGGAAAATTTGTTAACATCAAATACAGAGTAAAGTTTTACAGAAAAAATTCAGTCATGACTTGCAAATATATTTTTATTACACATTACCGGTTTTGACAAAACAATTTGTCATCCTCAGAAGCCTAAAAAATCAGGGGTATTATAAATCTTTAGAACTTTGATACACATTTATGTGAAGTATGAGAAGTATATCACAGAAACTTACTTAGTATTGGTGCAGCAGATGTCAGTATCTTCTTCATAGAAGCATAACGCCATGATATGTCCAAAAATATACATATTGTATGTGATTATTGCAAACACAGAGTGACAATTTACAGTAACTAAAGATTTATAATAACCCTAATTTTGTAGCCTTCTCAAGACAACAAATTTAGTTGTCAAAACCGGTAAAGCGTAATAAAAACACATTTGCAACTGGTGACTGAATTCTATTCTGAAAAATGTATACTACAGTTGCTGAAAATTACATCCATGAATAAAGTGATAAAATTAAGTGTTTTAGGAAGTTTTTTCTAAAGGTATTTGTCTTGGGTGTAGCCTTAACAGAAGAGAAACATGGAGAATAAGAAGTTCAAACAAGAACAGAATAGAACTTTTAAATGTTGTCCCACATATGAGACAGAATCTGAAATTGAGGACAGCAAAGCAATAGCACAGTTGTATAACTGCAGTTTCAAATGTCTCTTTGCAAAGAAAAACCAGGAGTATTGCCCCAACTCAATTGTCACGCCACTGAGAAGACGAGTGAAGCAGATATTAGTATCAGTGGCTTCGAGAAACAGCTGAAACTGGTAAAACTGAACAAACCTACAGGGACTAATGGAATTTGTATCAGATTCTACACTGTATTTGCAGCCGAGTGAACCTTCTTGTAACTATAACCTACAGTTCGCCGTTAAACATAAAAAGCTACCCAGTAGTTTGAAAAAGACACAGGTCATATATGTCTGCAAGAAGGGTAGGGAAACTTCTCGACAAGCCTACTGTCCAATATCCTGGTCATCAATTTGTTGTGGAATCTTAGAATATATTCTGAGCTTAAACATATGCGGTATCTCAAACAGAATAACCTTCTCCGTGCCAACTTGCATACATTACAAAAACATCATCTGTGTGAAACTCAACTCACAATTTTCCCACATGACATACTGAAAGCTTTGCATCAGAGCAGTCAGGTAGATTCAGTATTTCTCAGTTTACACAGTTATCTATTATAAAGCACTATCTGAAAGAAGTTGTCCACATATTCACTCAGATTTTGATTAAATTTCAAAGTAATGTAATGTCTGGCAATTTGCCCTAAATAATCAGAAATGTAGAAGCATGCACTTCACAAAACAAAAAAGAAAGAAAGAAAAAAAAGTAGTATCCTGTGACTATAATATCAGTCAACTCATACAAATACCTGGGTGTAACACTGAAATGTAGTGATCACATAAGATGAATCATAGTTAAAGCAGGTGGTACACTTCCATTTACTCAAGGACTACTCAGGAAATGCAGTCACTTGCAAATCATTTGTGCAACCCACTCTAGAATATTGCTCAAATGAGTGGAACTGGTACCAAATAGGACTAAAGGGCAATACTGAATACATACAGAGAAGAGCAGCACAGACGCAGTTACAGGTTTGTTTGACCCTTGGGAGAGTGTCATGAAAATGTTGGAAGAACTGAACTGGCAAACACTTGGAAATCGATGCAAACTACCTGCAAAATCTACTTAGAAATGTTTTAGAACCAACTTTAAGTTATGAATCTAGGAATATATTACAGCCCCCTACATATTGCTCCCATGAGGACCACAAAGACAAGATTACACTTGTTAATTATGCAACCATTCATCCCGCACTCCATACGTGAATGGAATGAGAAAAAGCCTTAATGACTGTTACAGTGGGATCTACCCTCTGCCATTCACTTCACTGTGGTTTTCAGAGTTTAGATGTAGATGTAGAAGAATGCTGAAGGTTAGATGGGTAGGTCGGGAAACTAGTGAGACGGTACTGAATCACATTGTGGGGAAAAAAATTATGACACAACTAAGGAACTAGCGTACATGACACATCCAGATTTTCAAGAAATAATCAGTTTGGTGATATAGGTAAGTGTAGGGGGTAAAAATTATAGAGGGAACGAAGGCTCAAACACAGTAAGTAGGTTCAAATATATGTAGGTTACAGTAGTTATGCAGAGGTGGAGAGGCCTGCACAGAACAGACTAGCTTTGGGAGCTGATTCAGGCTAGGCTTCATACTGAAGGCAATAAAAACAAGAATAAAAAGAAGGAGAAGAGATAAGTTATTCTGATAACATGATATTCATTAGTTTCACCAACTCACAGGCAAGCTATCACCTCCCAACCTATCCTGCTCTTGTACAACACATGGGTCTATCACCATAACTTACATTCAAAAAAATAATATAGAATCAAAGCTAATATTGACATTATTCCATTTTATCTCTGTTTGCACACGAATGACACTGTCTCTGCAACTTTATTACACCATGGGCCGAAGCAAACATCCAGCGTTGGTAGGTTCGATCCTCAGAAAGTTACTTGCAGAAACCAAAAGTGGAGATTAACTGACATACACTCAGTGACACAGGATGAGTGAAGTTCTTGGGAAATAAACTGAGGTGACACCAACACATGGATAAGTTAAGCAACAATCTCAGTTCCTCTTGTTTTGTACTTACAAGCCTCTCACTGTGATGATCTCCATAAAGAACTACTAACATACACTCCTGGAAATGGAAAAAAGAACACATTGACACCGGTGTGTCAGACCCACCATACTTGCTCCGGACACTGCGAGAGGGCTGTACAAGCAATGATCACACGCACGGCACAGCGGACACACCAGGAACCGCGGTGTTGGCCGTCGAATGGCGCTAGCTGCGCAGCATTTGTGCACCGCCGCCGTCAGTGTCAGCCAGTTTGCCGTGGCATACGGAGCTCCATCGCAGTCTTTAACACTGGTAGCATGCCGCGACAGCGTGGACGTGAACCGTATGTGCAGTTGACGGACTTTGAGCGAGGGCGTATAGTGGGCATGCGGGAGGCCGGGTGGACGTACCGCCGAATTGCTCAACACGTGGGGCGTGAGGTCTCCACAGTACATCGATGTTGTCGCCGGTGGTCGGTGGAAGGTGCACGTGCCCGTCGACCTGGGACCAGACCCCAGCGACGCACGGATGCACGCCAAGACCGTAGGATCCTACGCAGTGCCGTAGGGGACCGCACCGCCACTTCCCAGCAAATTAGGGACACTGTTGCTCCTGGGGTATCGGCGAGGACCATTCGCAACCGTCTCCATGAAGCTGGGCTACGGTCCCGCACACCGTTAGGCCGTCTTCCGCTCATGCCCCAACATCGTGCAGCCCGCCTCCAGTGGTGTCGCGACAGGCGTGAATGGAGGGACGAATGGAGACGTGTCGTCTTCAGCGATGAGAGTCGCTTCTGCCTTGGTGCCAATGATGGTCGTATGCATGTTTGGCGCCGTGCAGGTGAGCGCCACAATCAGGACTGCATACGACCGAGGCACACGGGGCCAACACCCGGCATCATGGTGTGGGGAGCGATCTCCTACACTGGCCGTACACCACTGGTGATCGTCGAGGGGACACTGAATAGTGCACGGTACATCCAAACCGTCATCGAACCCATCGTTCTACCATTCCTAGACCGGCAAGGGAACTTGCTGTTCCAACAGGACAATGCACGTCCGCATGTATCCCGTGCCACCCAACGTGCTCTAGAAGGTGTAAGTCAACTACCCTGGCCAGCAAGATCTCCGGATCTGTCCCCCATTGAGCATGTTTGGGACTGGATGAAGCGTCGTCTCACGCGGTCTGCACGTCCAGCACGAACGCTGGTCCAACTGAGGCGCCAGGTGGAAATGGCATGGCAAGCCGTTCCACAGGACTACATCCAGCATCTCTACGATCGTCTCCATGGGAGGATAGCAGCCTGCATTGCTGCGAAAGGTGGATATACACTGTACTAGTGCCGACATTGTGCATGCTCTGTTGCCTGTGTCTATGTGCCTGTGGTTCTGTCAGTGTGATCATGTGATGTATCTGACCCCAGGAATGTGTCAATAAAGTTTCCCCTTCCTGGGACAATGAATTCACGGTGTTCTTATTTCAATTTCCAGGAGTGTACTTTCACTTAATACTTGTAAGGCATAATCTTCTGGGTCAATGCATTAAATATTAATAAGGCATTCATTCTACAGAAGAGTGCAGAAATAATACTGCATAAAGTTGATAAGGTAACCTCCTGCAGAAGCATGCTCACAGACCTAGGAGCCAATACTTACACTATACTCCCTAATGGTATGTGTGGTTAGTAACAACAGTGAACTTAGTATCAGTTGTTTAGTTCACAGGCAAATACTAGAAAGAAGAATAATTTCCATAAAAATAACTAGACACTCCATCAATACCAGAATTTGAAACTTCTTGGCAGAATAAAACTTGTGCCAGACCGACTAAAAATTGGGACCTTTGCCTTTTGTGGGCAAGTGCTTCACTGACTGAGCTACCCAGGCACAACTCATGACCTGTCCTCACAGCTTTACTTCTGCCAGTACCTCGTCTGCAACCTTCCGAACTTCACAGAAGCTCTCCTGCAATACTTGCAGGTCTGACACTCCCAGAATAAAGGATATTGCGGAGACATCACTCAGCCACAGTCACGGGAATGATTCCAGAATGAAATTTTCACTCTGCATCAGAGTGTGCATTGATATTAAACCTCCTGCCAGATTAAAATTGTGTGCAGGACAGAGACTTGAACTGGGGATCTTTGCCTTTCGTGGGCAAGTGTATTATTGACTGAGCTACCCAAGCACAACTCACGACCTGTCCTCACAGCTTTACTTCCACCAATACCTCATCTACTACCTTCCAAACTTCATGAGGTACTAGCAGAAGTAAAGCACAATATCTTCCAGGGAGTTTCATATCAGTGCACACTCCACTGCAGGTTGAAAATTTTATTCTGAGGACCAGTATCATCAAACATTGGGGTATTGCAGGCTGGGCAGATGGAGAAATCAACCATGGAAGAGCACGTGCTACATGAGACTGAACACGTAATAAAATTCCCTGATGTGCAGGATCTCACTGTGGTGAAGAACTACCACACCTCTTTGTTCAGTGAAGCCACTGCAATTCAAATGTGAGAATAGTTTAACAAGAAATGTGAAAGGCCCAGGATAAATGGATCACGTATTTCCATAAAAATGGACATGCCCCCTGCAGGCATTAGTGTGGAGAGTATGTACAAGATGTATCCACAGATGTGACAGGTATGATCATTCGAAGAAAAAAAGTAGTAAATATGGGTTCTAAAATGCATACCTCAAGAGCTATGAGCACTATTTCAATCTTTGATACTGTGAAACAAATTTCTTCTACTCCTGGCTCTTTGCTTTCCACATATTTCTGAGGTAGTAGTACGGACCAAAACAAGGAAAAAAATGTTAAGTAAACAAGCTATGAGCATTTGTTCATCTTCTCTATTATAAAACCCATCTCTTATACTGAACAAGTCCTCATAGCTCTAAAGTTATGCATTTTAGAGCCTGTGTTTACCAGACATTTTTCCCCCTCCAAAATTTGAAAAGCAACGATCTTCCAGTAGAATAGATTTGCTTCAAAGTATCAAAGATGCACAAGTGTTCATAACTCTTAAGGTACGCATTTTACAGCCCACGTTTACTCGTTTTGCTTCGGATAAGTGATCCAGTCATATCCATGAATTCCTCTTGGAGCAGCCTATGTAACATCTGACCATGACCTCAACTGTAGTCCATCACCAGCAAAGGGTGGGGGTAGGGGGTGAATCTTTGAGAATATCAGCCACTCATGCTAATAAAATAGCACAAGTGTCAATAAACATATACCAGGGAAAGATAACTAAACAAAAGACAACAGACAATATATTGCAACATGGCCAAAAAAGCCTCAATAATTTTTATAATCTTCATACAGTTAGAAAGTACTTTTTTATTCTGGTCCAAAAGTATAATGGGTTGCTAATAGATATAAAGCAGAAACTTGGAAAAAAACACATATTTAAATACAAAGTGAAGGACCAACTTATTGTCCACTCTTTCTACAATGTATCAGAATATTTGAACTCAGGGACATAATTCTGCTTAACTCTAACGTTTGTATAAGATAGATATCAACTTTGTCAGTGTATAAGCAGCTGATAGTTTCCTCTGCAATTTTAAATAAATATATATATATTTTTTTAATGTAGCAGGTAAAAACAGTAGCTGAGAAGTTTGTGGGCAAGAGTAGCTACTTTTTTAAAATAGCTACTATTCTATTTATAAAGTGACATATAAGTAATCCCTATAATTGTTGGTGTTAATAAATTAGCATGAAGTATAACTGGATATTAGCATTGTTTACAAGAAGAAACCTGCAGTGGCTGCTTCTGCTTGTTAGAGTGTAACTCGACTTGTTTCACGTATCTGAAGGCTCTCCTCCATTGTGCGATTCACAGAACAAAATGTGTGAGTGAATGAATTAAAATTTCTTTCAGTATTTATATTCCACTTCTCTTAACTTGTTTGGTAGCATACAATGAATGCAATATTGCATAAAATAACAGACAGATATAACCTCCCACCTCCACTCCCCTACTCCCTCATGTTCTATGATAAATTTTCCTAGACACAGAGGTCCAATAGATTAAAAATAAAATATAGTGAATAAAAATTGGGTTATCAACTTGTGGCATCATGAGAATTTAGCCCCATAATCTGCTAAGCTTTAAGGTCATTAAATCCTTTCAGATTACATAATATTTATTAATGACAACCAACAACCTGAAAATCACTACTAAAGAAATGCTACCTTACCCACCACATATTGATCTGAAGCAGTTTACAGTTGATTATTAACAAGTGTCTGATTACATGTCAAACAATAAGTGAAAACTTCAATCAAATATCTCTATTTTACAGATTGTCAGTACACACGGACTATTTAAGAAGATGTAATTTTTATAAATAGTCCCACAAAGACTGCATATAACTGTTTATGTGTTATTCTAGCATTACTGTACTCTACAACATGAAGCAGTATTAGCAATGGGGAAAAAATATATTGTAAAATTTAATCAGGCTCACCTTACCTGAAAGAGAGCAGACAGGAGAATGGCCACAGCTACCAGTATCTTATCATTTGTCGAATTCAGCAGCTGTGTCAGTTGAGTGGTGACTTCTTGACCTGACAAGACCTCTGACACCAGGAGTGCTTGTACAGCAGTTTCAACAGCAAACACTTAGCTAGTACAAAACAGTAAACACAATCAAAAATAATATCAGCCACATTGCCAGGCAAGAAAAATTAGTGTGTAATGAAAGTGAGCATCAGCTCAAGTTTCTCATTCTTGATATATAAATAGAAGAGATTAAATTCACAGCATTGCATTTTGACAGCCAATAGCTGATTTTTTAAGAGGCACTGGTAGAAGTTTTCATTGAAGTAATATGTTTACACACAACACTACAAAGTTTGTGTGAAAAGCATTATAATAGTACTAGGAAAAAAATCTCCAAGTGTTTTGCACTTCTCATACAAATACAATCAGTGTCCACAAAGCAGATTTAAGAAATAATGCAGAAAATTTTTAGTATACAATAGTGAAGCTTATATATGAATTTAAATACTGAGTTAGGGGTAAAAAAACTGTGCTTAATTCAAATGCTGTGAGAAAAAGTAAGGAAAATTGTCATTTAACAACCTGCTAATGACAAATTCATATGTAACTGGTGCGGTGTTGCATTAGTTAAATCATGAACAATGATGTCTTCAAGAATTGAGTGCAAACCCAGATTCAATGCAGATCTGATGATAATTTTTTTTATTTACTTACAGTACAAAAGTTGTATAACATACCATATGTTGTTGTCAGAGAGCAACCTGTCATAAAGGAATTGTCAGTTCACTGTCATACTAAAACCACACCCACATGGTGTCACTTTATATTAAAATTTTATAAGAGATGCCTACAGTGTCATCTATCTGTACAAATGGATTTAAACCACAATACTGAAATAATTTATACATAAAAATCTCCCTAAACACCATATAAAAATAATGATGAGAATTTTTTAGCTTGGCAAATGAATTGATTGTTTTTAATTTTTGATTGGTGCATACCGCCCATAGCATTATAGAATGCCCTCTATATGGATTAAAACAGCATACTGTAATAATTATTAAATAAAATATCCCAATGTATTATACATAACACATTAATGAGGATTTCCTAACCTCACAAAAATATTTTTATTAAAAAGGATAAAAACTAATTAACTTTAAAGAAACTTTAAAAATATGTCTTCTCTTAATTCAGTTGGATGATAGTAGAGGGTATATGTGCCAGGCTGTAGACAGTGAGTCATTAATGTTTCTATGTAATGCTTAGGAACATTTTCATACATGAATTATTTCAGTATTGTGGTTTAAATCTGTTTGTATGGAGTGAGGTCACTCCTTAACACTACAGAAGTTTGTGCCAATTAAATTTATTTTAAAAATGATAGCATGTGGGTATGTTTTATTACTCTGTAACTACAACATATGATGTATTACACAACTTTTGTATTGTAAGTAGTTTTAAAAAATTAAGACTTGTAAACATAGAATTTGAATCCAATTGTAATTTATTTAATTTTTTAACAGTTCTGAAGAACAGTGATATTAACTGAAACCAGTAATTTGGAAATAAAAATTTGTGGTCTGCAAACTGAAAGAATTAGATAATTGTGTATAAGCAAGGACCACAGGTTTAAATCAGTGTTTAGTACAAGGATGAACTAAATATAAACTGGAATTTTTTTATAAGTTTATTTAAGCCTCAGAAAAATTCATACACATGCAGTTTTTTTGTATATAGTCTCCTGAATGGGAAACAGATTTTCCCAATGGATGAGCAGTTTATTGTTCCCGTTCTTGTAAAATGAAAGTGATTGTGACAGCAGTGAGTCCTTCGCCAGAACTGTCATTGTCAAGTATGTTTCCTCCAAGTGCTTCCTTTAATGATCCAATAAATAGTATGCACCATTCACAGTCAATGAGAAGAACTTCTTTAAAATCTAAAAAGACTATTACAAGAATCTTTCACACAGAGAGACAGTTTTTGGCTTTGACAGGTGCAGATTCATTTTTGCACCATTCCACATTTTTTTTTTCCTTTTCTTTTTTTTCCGATTCTGGGATTTAATGGTGCACCCACATTTCACTCCGGATCACAGTCTGGTGCAAAAAATGTTCCCCTTCAGTTTGGTAGCATCTCAGTAGCCCTTTGCCTATATCGAGACAATGAAGTTTGTGCTCTGTGGTGACAAGATGAGGCACCCATCTTTCGGACCTTTTATTAGATGCAAGATTATCAGTAATAGTTGACTGAGCACTACCATAGCTTACGTCAACCTCAGTAGCAATTTGAGCAACTGTTATTTGGCGATCATCTTCAATAAGCTGGCTAATAATGTGAATATTGTGGTATCACCGCTAGACACCACACTTGCTAGGTGGTAACTTAAATCGGCCGCGGTCCTGTAGTACATGTCGGACCCGCGTGTCGCCACTGTGTAATCGCAAACGTAGCGCCACCACAGGGCAGGTCACAAGACACGGACTTGACCTCGCCCCAGTTGTACGGACGACATAGCTTGCGACCGGACGTATCAGGTCTTCCTCTCATTTGCCGAGAGGCGGATTAAATAGCCTTCAGCTAGTCCATCGCTACTACCTAGCAAGGCGCCATTTGTATCAGTGCTAATAGCTTACTAATCTTCAAGAGATGTATTTCAAGAACTAAATAAAAGTTAAGTATTAAATAATCTCCGTACTTTTCTTTAGTGCATTGATAAGTTTCATGTTCCAGACTTCACGCCCGTCTGCGTTAGTTTCGCGTGCACCTAGCCACTCATTGTGTCGAGCCTTTAGGGACTCGACACAACAAATATTCTCCTCAGTAACGTCTGTCCTTGAGTGATGTCGGAGAGCTGCATTCTAAACTGTTTCTCAACATGATAAAAACTTTGTGCCCATGCCTACACTCGAGTCTTTCTCAGAGTGTCATTTACAAACTGTGCCATAAGTCTTTTCAACATTTCAGGTGGGTTTACACCCTCTGTTGCAAGAAACTTTATTATAACACACTGCACAACAGATGGTGGTACCTCTTGCTCTGTCATTGCATTTGACACAGAGTATATAATATAAACTTTTGTATTTCTCTTAAAAGATGGTTCTTGCTGTAAATCTTGACATGTCTCCTATACACCAGATGAAAAGATTTGAAAATTTTATGTTACGACATGAAAAAATCGTACGGTCTGTTAGGAGGCTACAATACCTGTGCATGTTCTGTGTTCCATCTGTGAAACGCAGACCTATGAGCTGATGGTTCACTATCACACACTACACATTTACACTCAATGGACACTGACATTCCACCTGATAAAGCTAATGGGGAATGTCAACAGACCATTAGTGCATGATTTGGTGGTTTGCCTGGCCACGATTAGTAAATTTAGCTCCAGCACCAAACAAGAACGTGCAGATCAACTGCAACAGCAGCAACAAAAACATTAATTTTCCCCCTCTTCTATTATCACTGTTTCCTCCCGTTACATTGTCTAGGTGTTTTACTACCACTTTCACATAACTGGTTGAAGAGATTAACAAATAATTGCCAAGATGGTTGACCATTTTTACGATATCTTGCTGTGTACACCGAACAAGAACGAACTGCGTTCTTCCTACTCTCTCTGTACATTATGAGCATGTCAGCTTTTTGTAATTTGTAATTTATTTGTGTGAAACATGTAATTACATGCATATCAATTGGTAGTACGATACAACAGTATACAATCTAATTTTACTTTATAATAGGAACTTAAGAATGTAATCCAAATTATTTGACATAATAATACTTCAGATTTTAGTTTCTACAGTAGGCTTTAGAAGCACTGCTCAATGAGCCACGATTTTAGGTGTTTTTTGAATGTCTCTCCAGTTATTACCTTCAGTTCATTTGGCAGTGCATTGAAGTATTTTGCTCCATTAATATATGAACTGTTTGCAGTTTTTTTCAGTCTTCTGTGTATCATATGGTAATTTTGTACTTGTCTAGTATTGTGATCACAAATTTATGCATTACGACAGGTATATTTCTTATCTTCTACAGTTAATACTATTGTTTCAAACATATACATTGAATAGATCATCAGAATTTTAAATTCTATAAACAATCCCTTACATGACGATCTAGCATCTTTTTTGCCTAATATTCTCGAGCCTCTTTTCTGGAGTTTAAATATTCGGTCTGTATGACTTTTGGAAGCCCCACCCCACAATGCGAGACCATATGCTAGAAATGAATGTATTAAACCAGTCCTCATTGTTTGGGTATTGACATATGGAGCTATTCTTCTTAAAACGTGTAGGCTGGATGATAGCCTTGCACATACATTGTCCATTTGTTGTGTCCATAGTAGTTTGCTATCTATGCACATACCTAGGAATTTACACTCACTGCAGATTTTCCCTACAATATTACTATCTTGAGAATCAATACAAGTTTGCAAATCACCAACATTGAAGGAGATTATATTTGTTTTTTTGTAAAAATGACGTATCATATAAAAAGGAAGGGGCCAATTATAGATCCCTAAGGCACACCAAATTTAATATTCCTGATCCTCGCTGTATAACTTTTTTAAGGTTTCTACATTATTGTGAGAGATTGAGGTACACTGTCTTCTGTTTTTTTAAATATGATGTGATGAGGTGCAATAGTTTTCCACTTATGCCATCTCTGGTCAGTTTTGACAGAAGTACCTTATGATCAACCCTATCAAAAGCCTTTGATAGGTCTAGGAAAACTCCAGCTACTTGCATGCCTTCATCAGTTTTGTCAAGAGCTTTCAGCATAAATTGAAGTGTTGCAGTCGTGGTGCAATGACCACTTCTGAAACCGTGCTGAAAATCTCCCAGGATGTTGTGCTTATTATAATGCTCTAACATATATTTCAGAATTATTTTTTCAATTAAGTTGTTAAACACGGAAGTTAAAGCGAGTGGTCTGTAATTTTCTACTAGTTGTTTATCACCTTTTTTGTAGAGAGGTTTAACAATCGCTAATTTTAGTATGTGGGTAAATCCCATCGTTCACTTATGACCTACTGCTTGGGCTGTCACACACTGTAAGCAAACATAACAACATAGCCAGTATCTAGGCACACTAAATGGCATGAACAAGTGTCAGTGCAGGAACTTTTTACAATATGATATCTTGTAAATGATTTGCGGCAGGAATCCTGCAACAAACACCACGATTATTCTAATTTACCCTGCTTTTAGTTTGTCAATATGCATTGTTCCATTTAAAAAAGTGTACATTTTCATAAAAAATACACTTTATAAGCATCATTACAATCTGTTTATTGGCTAACAATATAAGCCCCTGACTACCAATGCATTCTGTGAAACTGCACATCAGTAGCACTTTCTGTTTCCGCAATATTTGTGGTGCAAATTTTAGGTGATTCACCCTGTATACGTATAGGAGCAGCAGTCAGCTGTGGCCTTGCTGAAGGCACTGCCCTGACATATGGCTGGGGTGGCATGAGAGAACCATGGAAAACCTAAATTGGGAAGCCCAGACACAGCAAATTCCATCTCTCATACGTTAGATGTCAGTCAGTGGACAACTGCAACAACCTCCTTTGGTTAGTCACTATTGTCAAATGTTCTATTGTTCATACACTATCTGCTCAAAATAACTCATAACATAAAAAAAATAGGTTTCCACTTTTTCTCTGCATCTCTACACTGTCACAGCACACAATGCAACCACCACTTTCCTCCAGTAGGACTAAAAATGTGGCTAAAATTATTCCATGCATACCTCATCTTTAAGAAAAGTGTTGAGTGTGTAAAAAAAGTAGAGATGATTCTTGCTAAGCTCTCAATATCTGATGCTTCATAGATACAGGAAAGCTGAACTACAGAAGCACACTATCCCTGATAGAATACTCATTCCATTTGTCACTGAAAAGATAAAATCAGGTAACTGGGAAAAGCAGATCTTACTTATATTACTCAATTGCATGACATTGAACAAAAAGCTTTTGCTGTCATTTTTCTGCCCTGACTATGAATCACAGACTTTTTTTTTCTCAGTGATAAGCAATCATAAGTGATGATGTGGTAGACCTCTCATTTTCCTCAAGAATATACTCAAACATGACACTGTAAAACAGCAGGCAATAATGGAACTAATACACTCCTGGAAATGGAAAAAAGAACACATTGACACCGGTGTGTCAGACCCACCATACTTGCTCCGGACACTGCGAGAGGGCTGTACAAGCAATGATCACACGCACGGCACAGCGGACACACCAGGAACCGCGGTGTTGGCCGTCGAATGGCGCTAGCTGCGCAGCATTTGTGCACCACCGCCGTCAGTGTCAGCCAGTTTGCTGTGGCATACGGAGCTCCATCGCAGTCTTTAACACTGGTAGCATGCCACGACAGCGTGGACGTGAACCGTATGTGCAGTTGACGGACTTTGAGCGAGGGCGTATAGTGGGCATGCGGGAGGCCGGGTGGATGTACCGCCGAATTGTTCAACACGTGGGGCGTGAGGTCTCCACAGTACATCGATGCTGTCGCCAGCGGTCGGCGGAAGGTGCACATGCCCGTCGACCTGGGACCGGACCGCAGCGACGCACGGATGCACGCCAAGACCGTAGGATCCTATGCAGTGCCGTAGGGGACCGCAGCCACTTACCAGCAAATTAGGGACACTGTTGCTCCTGGGGTATCGGCGAGGACCATTCGCAACCGTCTCCATGAAGCTGGGCTACGGTCCCGCACACCGTTAGGCCGTCTTCCGCTCACGCCCCAACATCGTGCAGCCCGCCTCCAGTGGTGTCGCGACAGGCGTGAATGGAGGGACGAATGGAGACGTGTCGTCTTCAGCGATGAGAGTCGCTTCTGCCTTGGTGCCAATGATGGTCGTATGCGTGTTTGGCGCCGTGCAGGTGAGCGCCACAATCAGGACTGCATACGACCGAGGCACACAGGGCCAACACCCGGCATCATGGTGTGGGGAGCGATCTCCTACACTGGCCGTACACCACTGGTGATCGTCGAGGGGACACTGAATAGTGCACGGTACATCCAAACCGTCATCGAACCCATCGTTCTACCATTCCTAGACCGGCAAGGGAACTTGCTGTTCCAACAGGACAATGCACGTCCGCATGTATCCCGTGCCACCCAACGTGCTCTAGAAGGTGTAAGTCAACTACCCTGGCCAGCAAGATCTCCGGATCTGTCCCCCATTGAGCATGTTTGGGACTGGATGAAGCGTCGTCTCACGCGGTCTGCACGTCCCGCACGAACGCTGGTCCAACTGAGGCGCCAGGTGGAAATGGCATGGCAAGCCATTCCACAGGACTACATCCAGCATCTCTACGATCGTCTCCATGGGAGAATAGCAGCCTGCATTGCTGCGAAAGGTGGATATACACTGTACTAGTGCCGACATTGTGCATGCTCTGTTGCCTGTGTCTATGTGCCTGTGGTTCTGTCAGTGTGATCATGTGATGTATCTGACCCCAGGAATGTGTCAATAAAGTTTCCCCTTCCTGGGACAATGAATTCACGGTGTTCTTATTTCAATTTCCAGGAGTGTATTTTACTTTTACTTTATTTTTTTAGTTATTCATTTATTCATCCATCCATAAACAATAAGGAAATGGAACGAGAGGGGGGGGGGGAGATGGAGAGAGGGGGAAGGGGGGGGGAGAGAAAGAGAGTTATATTTTTTCCAGTATTAATTTTTCAAGATTGGCAGTAGTCTGTTGTAAAGTTTAACACTCACATGATGCACAAGCATTTGTATGTGAGTTATTTGTGTTCATGGTGTGTGAAGTGCTGTGCTGCTTTAGGTATTGTAGGCTATCATTTGTCTGAAGCTGTTTAATGTGGTGTGATTGGAAAGTTTTAAGAATGGATCTGCTACCGCTTACTGGTTTGGCAGGCAGGTACACAAAGGGTGGGGAGTGAATCATTGTCTTGTCCTTGAACGTCCTCTGACAGGAAACTGCATTTCCATTATTCAGTTCGTTGTGGCAGCTGGTTTTCAGGCCTGTCAGGGCTTGTTGCTGGATTCTGTCTGTGTGAAAATGGATGTAAAAACAGAGCAACAAGTTTGTGTGAAATCTTGTTTTTAAAACAAATCAGCTTCTGAGACTTAGGAACTATAAAAAAACAGCTTTTGGAGATAATTGTATGAGCCAGTCAAATGCTTTTGTCTTGTTCAACAGATTTAAGAATGGCTGCAACTCATTTGATGATGAACCACAGTCTGGCCCTCCTTCCACCTCAAAACGAATGAAACTGCTGTGAAAGTTCGTGACTTAGTGCACTCTGATCATAGACTTACAATTAGGGAGATGGCTGAAACTTCCTGGCAGATTAAAACTGTGTGCCTGACCGAGACTCGAACTCGAGACCTTTGCATTTCACGGGCAAGTGCTCTACCATCTGAGCTACCGAAGCACGACTCACGCCCGGTGCTCACAGCTTTACTTCTGCCAGTACCTCGTCTCCTACCTTCGAAACTTCACAGAAGCTCTCCTGCAAACCTTGCAGAACCAGCACTCCTGAAAGAAAGGATACTGCAGAGACATGGCTTAGCCACAGCCTAGGGGATGTTTCCAGAATGAGATTTTCACTCTGCAGCGGAGTGTGCACTGATATGAAACTTCCTGGCAGATTAAAACTGTGTGCCCGACTGAGACTTGAACTCGGGACCTTTGCCTTTCGCGGGCAAATGCTCTACCATCTGAGCTACCGAAGCACGACTCACGCCCAGTGCTCACAGCTTTACTTCTACCAGTACCTCGTCTCCTACCTTCCAAACTTCACAGAAGCTCTCCTGCGAACCTTGCAGGCAAAGGTCCCGAGTTCGAGTCTCGGTCAGGCACACAGTTTTAATCTGCCAGGATGTTTCATATCAGCGCACACTCCGCTGCAGAGTGGAAATCTCATTCAGGGAGATGGCTGATGAACTTAATTTAAGTTTATATGCAGTTCAGTCAATTTTAACTGAAGATGTGAATATGCGTCGAGTTCCCGCAAAATTCATTCCAAAAGTGTTGTCAAGTGACCAGAGACAATACTGTCTTGAAGTGTGCCAAGAACTAATTAATTGGACTAAAAATACCCAGATTTGTTAAATAGGGTAATAATAGGTGACAAATTGTGGGTATATGGATATGATCCTGAAACCAAAGTGCGGTCTTCGCAGTGGACATGTTATAATGAATTCAAGGACACTCTCAAAATCACATTGGAATTAATACAAACATGATTCAAATACATGCTTGTAACCTAGTGGTACAATGGAATAAACATACTTTAAGGGAGGAGTTGGTTGGTACTAAATGTTTATGAAGTGTCATGGACTTAGCATGCAAACCAAAACCAAAATATATTAGAAAATTCCACAAGAGTATGAAGAGAAAATATAACCTTTCCATTGCTTTTTTATTCAACATTGAAAGAAAACCAATGTAGAACTGAGGCAAATAGTGAATATGGACGAACCTTCTTTGACATTTGATGTGCCGAGTAACAGAACTGTTGACATGAAAGGTACTACAACTGTAACTATAAAAACAAGTGGAAATGAAAAAATGCACTATGAAGTTGCCCTTTCATATTGTGCTGACTGTAATAAATTTAATACAATGATGATTTTCAAGTCCAAAACAATGCCAAAACTTTCTGAAATACCACCAGGTGGTGCTGTTCACATGCATGACAAGGGTCGTATGGACGAGGCTGATATGAAGTTATGGATAACAGAGTGTGGGAGAGAAGGAAAGGTGCTTTATTGAAGAAGAGTTCTCTTCTCATTCTAGATCAGTATAGTAGTCATTTGAAAAATTCTGTGAAAAAGAAACTGAGACAGGGGAATAAAGAGCTTGCTGTTATTCCAGGAGGGTTTACTTCACAACTGCAATCTCTTGATGTCTCGAGAAATAAACCATTTAAAGTGTATATGAGAGAGGACTGGAACAAATGGATGATGGATGAAACCCGACTTGAATTCATGCCAAAGGAAGGTTTAAAATGACCTACACTCAAACAAGTGTGTCAGTGGATAAAACAATCGTTTACTAGAGTGTGAGGAGACATTATTGTTAAATCCTTCAAGAACTGCATCATAAGTAATGCTCTCAACTGCCGTGAAGACCATCTTGCATTTGAAGAGGACAACGATGATGATGAAGAGGAAAAAGAAGGAGAAGAAGAAGAAGAAGAAAGTTCAGATGATGATTTTAAGGGATTTTAAAGGTCAGTTCAGTTTTATAAAATAAGAATTTTTTTTTTTTTTTTAGTTTGGCTTTGCAATCTAATGATAAAAATGTTATATTTTTAAAACATACTTGAAAATGAAGGTGTATCTGTAGTGTCTTATAGGCTATAAAATATAATATTATCTTCCATGTAGAATAACTTGACTGTTCTCGAACAAGATTTCAAAACACATTCAGCAGATGTGTCCATCTGCTTCATCCTCATCCATCATCTTCAGTTTCCTGCAAATAAGAGGGCTCTGGTTGTCAATCTAATGCACAGTACTTCGTGCTTGGGACCATAACAGGTGACAAACAGCAAGTTTGGTTGGTTGGTTTTGGGGAAGGAGACCAGACAGCGAAGTCATCGGTCTCATCGGATTAGGGAAGAACAGGGAAGGAAGTCGGCCGTGCCCTTTGAAAGGAGCCATCCCGGTATTTGCCTGGAGCGATTTAGGGAAATCACACAAACAGACAGCAAGTGCGAGTGAAAATTTAAAAGCTGTACTTCCAGAATATCATACATCTACAGCTACATGGTTACTCTGCAGTTCACACTTAATTGCCTGGCAGAGGGTTCATCAAACCTTTTTCATACTACTTCTCTACCATTCCACTCTCGAATGGCACATGGGGAAAAGGAACACCTAAATCTTTCCATTCAAGCTCTGATTTCTCTTATTTTATTATGATGATCATTTCTCCCTACGTAGATGGGTGTCAACAAAATATTTTTGCATTCAGAAGAGAAAGTTGGTGATTGAAATTTCGTAAATAGATCTCGCCACAAAGAAACTGCCTTTGTTTCAGTGACTGCCACCCCAACTCGCATATCATATCAGTGACACTCTCACCCCTATTGCGCGATAACACGAAACGGGCTGCCCTTCTTTGCACTTTTTTGATGCCCTCCATCAATCCTACCTGGTAAGGATCCCACACCACGCAGCAATATTCCAGCAGAGGGCGGACAAGTGTAATGTAGGCTGTTTCTTTACTGGGTTTGTTGCATCTTTTAAGTGTTCTGCCAACAAAGCCCAGTCTTTGTTTCACCTTCCCCACAATATTATCTATGTGGTCTTTCCAATTTAAGTTGCTCGTAGTTGCAATTCCTAGGTATTTAGTCGAATTGACAGCCCTTAGATTTGTGTGATTTATCGTATACCCAAAATTTATCAAATTTCTTTTAGTAACCATGTGGATGACCTCGTACTTTTCTTTGTTTAGTGCCAATTGCCACTCTTCGCACCATACAGAAATTCTCTCTAGATCATTTTGTAAGTGGAATTGATCATCTGATGCTTTTACTAGATGGTAAATTACAGCATCATCTGCAAACAATCTAAGGCGGCTGCTCATATTATCACCTAGATCATTTATGTAAATCAGGAACAGCAGAGGGCCTATGACACTACCTTGCGGATCGCCAGATATCACTTCTGTTCTACTCGATGATTTACCGTCTATCACTACGAACTGTGACCTCTCTGAGAGGAAATCACGAATCCAGTCACACAACTGATATGATACTCCAGATGCACGCAATTTGATTAATAGTCAGTTGTGAGGAAAGGTATCAAAAGCCTTCTGGAAATCTAGGAATATGCAATCAATCTGAGATCCCTTGTCGACAGCACTCATTACTTCGTGGGAATAAAGAGCTAGCTGTGTTGCACAAGAACGATATTTTCTGAATCCGTGTTGGTTATGTACCAATAAGTCATTTTCTTCAAGGTGATTCATAATGTTCGAGTACAGTATATGCTATAAAATCCTACTGCAAATTGAGGTCAGTGATATGAGACTATAATTCAATGGGTTACTCCTATTTCCTTTCTTGAATATTGGTGTGACTTGTGTTACTTTCCAGTCTTTAGGAACAGCCTTCCGTCAAGTGAGCGGTTGTATATGATTGCTAAGAAAGGCGCTATTGTGTCTGTGTACTCTGTAAGGAACCTGATTGGTATACCATGTGGACTGGAAGACTTGCCTTTCTTAAGTGATTTGAGTTGTTTTGCAACACCTAAGACATCTGCTTTTATGTCACTCATGCTAACAGCTGTTCTGGTTTCGAATTCTGGAATATTTACTCCATCTTCTTTCATGAAGGAATTACGGAAAACTGTATTTAGTATCTCCATTTTGGTGGCACCATCATCGGTAACATTTCTGTCAGTATCACACAGTGACGGTATTGACTGTTTTTTGCCACTGGTGTACTTTACATACGACCAGAATTTCTTTGGGTTTTCTACTATATTTTGAGACAATTTTTCATTGTGGAAACTATTAAAAGCATCTCGCATTGACGTCCGCACTAAATTTCGAGCTTCCGTGAAACTTAGCCAGTCATGGGGATTTTTCATTCTTCTGAATTTGGCATGCTTTTTTGTTGCTTCTGCAACAGTGTTCTGACGTGTTTTGTGTACCATGGTGGATCAGTCCCATCACTTATTAACTTACGCGGTATGAATCTATCTACTGCTGTCGATACTGTATCTTTGAATTGGAGCCATATCTGGCCTACACTTACATAATTAGCTTGAAAGGAATGGACACTATTTCTTAGGAAGGCATCAAGCGAATGTTTATCTGCTGTTTTAAATAGATATATTTTGCATTTATTTTTAGTGGTTTTGGTTGATACGGTTTTGAGCCTCGCTACAATGACCTTGTGTTCACTAATCCCTGTATCCATCATTACGCTCTCTATTATATCAGGATTATTTGTGGCTAAGAGGTCAAGTGTGTTCTCACAGTCATTTAGAGTTCATGTGGGCTCATGAACTAATTGTTCAAAGTAATTCTCAGAGAAAGCTTTTATTACAATTTCAGAAGATGTTTTCTGTCTACCGCTGGCTTTGAACATCTACTTTAGCCAACAAATCGAGGGTAGATTGAAGTCTCCACCAAGTGTAACTGTATGAGTGGGGTACTTATTTATAATGAGATTCTTTGAACCGTTCAACTATTAGATCATCTGAGTGGGAGGGGGGGGTAGGGTGTAGAAGGAGCCAATTACTATTTTCGTGCAGCTGTAGAGTATAACCTCTACCCATTCAAAGGACCTATCTATATCAACTTCACCACAAGATAAACTACTACCAACAGACACAAACACACCACCACGTACTTTATTTAACGTATCCTTTCTGAACATGGTTTGCACCTCTGTAAAAATTTCGGCAGATTTTATCTCCAGCTTTAGCCAACTTTCTGTTCCTATAACGATTTCAGCTTCAGTGCTTTCTATCAGCACTCGAAGCTCTGGTACTTTTCCAACACAGCTACAACAATTTAAAACTACAATACCGACTGTCGCTCGATCGATTCTTGTCGTTTCTTGATGTTGAGCTGGTGATGTTTCCTTGCCAATACTGGTTACAGGTTTGTTTGATCCATGGGGGCATGTCACAGAAAAGCCAAACTACTAGGACATCGAGGGTAGGTGGCCACCCTCCCACGAGATTCCTCATTTAATGCTGGTTCTGTAAACGTTGCAATCCTGATTAAAAAGTTTACAGAACCAGTGTTAAATGAGGAATCTCGGAATATATTACAGCTTCTTATGTATTGTTCTTGTATGGACTGTGAAGACAATGTTATGAGAAACTACAGTGCACAGAGAAGCATTTAAGCGAATCTTCCATCACCCCATACACAAATGGAGTACATAGGAACATTAACTCTTCAGTATTTAAGGAGATCAAGCAGCTAAGGTCATCAGTCTCTTATCCACCTCCAGCACAGTAGTAGTTTACTCAGCCTGTCTGCATGGAAACTAAATTGTGTGTGCAAGTGTGAGAAAATGTTCTAAATGTTTACATAGCATGTACCCGAGGTGGAACATTGTAACTCAGCACAGCTTTCACATAGTGGGATATCAAAAACTGCCTAAACATCTGGGCTGGCCAGCACACAGAACCCTCGTCATTAATCCGCTGTGCAGATTTGATTCGTGGCCAGCATATTTCCCATCCCAGAAGTGGTCGCGATAACAAGTGTGGCTACCCGATCGGGTCAAATCTCAATATTGTGTACGGTGAGAAGTGTCGTTTGTCATGTACCTCACAGTGGTAAGCAGACAACAGCTGTAGATACTAAAGAAGGTCACCAGAAATGATACAACAAGTTTATCAATGGCCAACTACACTCCCGTAAAACTAGATCTTAGAATATCAACTTCTGAAGAACAGTGCACTGTCGGTTATGGACACGGATGTAATGTTCCAAAGTTATGACAATTAGTTTTAATAAAAACCAAAAACACCTAAGAAGTATCCACATTGTATACGAATGATGCACTGCACACAGGCATAAAAGGAACAGTGAGACAATTCCCAAAGAAATGTAGTAAGGAGTTATAAATACTCCACTCCATTTTCCATTAGTTCACATTTTCGTGGTCATACCAGTGTATGAAAAACGAGAAACCTTCAAACTTCCACAGTGTCAGGGCAGCCTCACTTTACTTAAAGCCATGTATGTTTGCTGGAATTACCAGAAGGAATCAACAAATAGGACAGAACATTGGGATACGAAGAAGTTGGCCAGACAGTCTCGGAGAAATCCACACCCTCAGCTGTTGCCTACACAGTGATATGTCTTTGTCATGTCCTCTGTAGAAAAGAAGGACACGGTATCTGTGGCGGGTGCCTTACAATCAAACCACCAACCACACAGCAGAAGGCCACGAGTTCCCACTCCGTCAAAGCACCTGCAAGTCGATTGCAGCTCACCTTACTTGCGACAGCCGTTGCAGTATTTGGGGACACCACGGCATCACTGTTGGCAGCACCAGCTCACCTCCGTGGGCAACGAGCTTTGGGCACAACTTCTGAGTATTCCTCCACTGGCCGGCATTAAAAGACACCACCCGGCAGCACACCAGTCAGTCTGCGAGTTCCAGTTCCGGTCTCGACTGCGACAGTTGACAGAGTCCCGTTCGTGTACCGGCCAGAACCGAGACGTCAATAGTGTAGCAGATACGTACCTCGCTCGTGCCAATGTTTCCTGGCTGTGACACACTGTGTACCCAAATTGTACCTTCGATAACTGTTATCGAGTAATCCAGGTCTTATCAGATCAGTTGCGTTCTTCGGCCTTAACGTTGTGATGTGTTCTCCGTGTCAATAATAAAATTCTATTGTTCTCAGTTACCTGGATACATCTCACTTCTTGCAACTTGCATTACACTAAACATGTAATATACTAATTTGTGGAGATTTTGACCTGAGGCCCTAAAGAGCAAAGTGCTGCCACTGCCACCACCACCCTTCATCCCCATTTTCCATTCTAGCCACTGCAGCAAGTGTAATGTGCAGGTCTCCTCGCCATTCTGCAAGGCACTGGGAATTCTTATTGTTAATTTAAAGATGTTTTTCTACTTAAGTTTTCACCTTCAGTATCCTCATACCATCTCTCGTGGTCTACGAGCCACACAGAATCACCGTCTCAGTATAAAGTAGCTTATTCTGGTGAACTGCCAATGACTATTCCACACACGCCACCAGAGTGACCGATGGGTCCACGGGAGGAAAATCACGTGTCAGTTGTGAGACCCGGCCAGAGTGTCGAACAGAAGTTGGACTCGTCTCTGGCTCTGGCCCTCACCTCGGCACATATTTTCCTCTCCCAGTATTCTCGGCATCGTCCTACTGTTGAGCGACACGTACCACCACCGTCTGACAGGCCAGTGTGTGTTCTGAGATGTGATGGCTACTCAGTTTTATGCTCTGTACTGGAGTATAATGAGGATATTTGCTTTGAAACCTTCTGCTTTATTTACAACATTCCATGTGGATGCCCGCTCTCCTTGAAACTCCTGAAGTCACCTCTTTGCACTTGTACAGTAAAGCTCAGTTTCCACGGTACAATGTTACGTAACCCTTAATATCACAATGTTTGTAGATGCACAGAAAGTAAATGTCCTATGGTGAACTAACTATTCTAATACTGTCAACATTTAAACAATTTCATAAAGGCAGAGACATTATATTAGCTGATAAATGTTACTTATCTTCCTATGGCTGTCTCATTGTCTAGGGTGTCGGTTCCTGTTTATACTTTCCAATTTATAGGTCCAATATTTTTTGTTTCAGTAAAAGTTTATGGAATATTGTTGCTTTTTAATATCATCAGTATTTATTCATAAATTCTTGACACTTTCTACAACACCACATGTTAAGAAAATTCATTGTGCAACATTTCAACACAACACAAAGAACTCGATAGTTACATTGACGGATATTGACAACTACAACTATTATGATACATTTGGGGCTTAAAATTTCTGTCAGTATTAAGTACTTTGCTTCCAGATTCTTCTAGAATAAGATGTAGTTCAAATGAATTTTATTATGGCTGTCTTAATTGAAATTACTGTCAGGTGTAATTTACATAATGTTTCCTATTTACACCTATAAAAAGATTTATGTGCTTAATAACTAATAACAGAGGATGCAATTTTTGACAACATAAAAACTATCAGCTTCCTGTCTTTGCATAATTGTCGATTGAATTATCGATAATAAAATTGGAAAAATTAAAAATGAAACCAGTAATTTTGTTTACGTGGAAACTAAAGCGTAACAATATTAGTTTCACTGTAAATTGGTTTTTGGCTCATTTAAGTTAACAATTGTGATTACTAATTTTCACGGTTCAAGACCGATGTTACTAAATGGATCAATATAAAAAATAAAATTATATTATCAGAAAACAACGTTTTGGTGATCAAATATATGCAAAATTATCTTTTGGTGTGGACTATATAATTTAAGTATAAAAATTAACTCAAGTTAAGGTGAAATCTGTATGGAGTCGAACACTTCAGTGGAAGTACGGAAGTTCTGAGGAGTCGAGATTCATTACAATGGGCAGTGGAAACTAACACACAGTGCTCACCAACGCAGGTGCCGGTAAGCTGGCTCACATGAAGTTAAAGGCAGTTATCTTGCAGGCCTCATACACTTCTCCCACAACCACCAGACATCTTCATCTTCAGGAACTAGGACAAAGTGCATTTACTCTCTCAGTTTCATTCGTTCGAGCAGCACCAGTTCGATCGGTTTTGTATGTGAACTGTTAGCATCGTGGTAAAAAAATAAACAGTTTCAAAATTGTTAAATAAATACTTTTAATTGTACGGAAAGAAAATTCAGTCAAGAAAATAATACATTACGGGACAGTATCACTTGCCAGAACTACCTTCGGGAGACGAAATGTTTAGTATCACCGGTACAAAAATATAACAGTAAAAGAAACGCTCTGCCTAGCTTTTGGAACTAATACATCTACATCTCCACTGTGAGATGCGTAGCAGAGGTTGCTACCCATTGTACCACTTGTTAGAGGTGCTTCCCATTCCATTCACATGTGGAGTGCAGGAACAACATTCAAATGCCTCTGTGCACGCTATAATTAATCTAATTTTGTCCACGCGATCCCTGCGAGAGTGTTTCAAAGGGGGTCACAGTAATTCCTACAGCAGGGCTTAACAAGTCGCGATTGCGGGCGTGCCCACTCGGGATCCTGCTTGCGAGCATTGTGGTGTGGTGGGGAAGGAGGAAAGTGCGCGTGCACTGTGAGATCGTGACAACACAGGAGAAGTGCCAACTGTGAAACAGGGAAGGGTCGGTTCTGGGAGCAGTGTCAGCAACGGCGGGCTGACATCGTGTAACACCGACAATGTCTTTGCACTTCAAACTGCAGAGCAAGGAGTCTTATCATTTTACACTAAAACACCATAAAACACTGAATACTTTCACAAAGTTCAATTTACAAACATACTACATGTCTCACTATGTCAAAGAATACAGAAATGGAAAATGTGAATGGCAATGTGTACATGAGGTTTTGAAACCTAAAAGAAAGCTCCCTGAAGAGAAGGAAAGGAAAAAAAATCTAGTGAGTGTACTGTTCGGGTGAGCTACAAAATTGCGCTACTTGTAGCAAAGTCTTTGTGCCCTTCCACAAAAGGTGATTTAATAAAAGTATGCTTGGTAGCTGCAGCTGAACATTTATGTCTACTTTGGGTACTACAATGTCACACATTGCTGTTATTATCAAATGTGTCAATCGTGTGTTCCTTAAAGATTACGGTGGATGACATTCGGAGCCAGCTTGCAAAATGTTTCTAAAAAGTTTGTTGTATATTGTTTAGCACTCTACAAAGGTGTGGGAATCACAGGCACACAGCTGGATACGGCAGTCTTAGCGACATCAAAGGAAGTGCAGAAAATTTAGGTTTGTCATGGAATTTATTAGTTTGTGTGTCTACTGGTGGAGCATCAACCTTTTGGAGAAAAATATCAGGATCTGTATCACAACTAAAGAGAAAAATGAAAAAAAGACTTCTAGTAACCGATTTGTGCTGATCCCAAGTTGAAGCAATTACCTGAAATGCGACATGGAATATAAGGGCAGTCTAGATTTCTCCAAGTATTTCCCTCAGCATCTATTTCCTCATTTACACAAGTCTCCACCCAACTATCTACTCTATTCCCTGATACAGTACTCACTGCTTGCAGGCCTGTGCTCACCGACTGCTCATAGAGCGCATTTGCAGTGAAGCCCTGTCTGAGAATGATCATTTCTTACTGGTTCTTGAAACTTTGTAAGTACGGTCGGGGGCGAGGGCGAGGAGGGCGAGGGCGTGGGCGAGGGCGAGGACGAGGAGACCCTATGACCACCTCGCGCATTCCATGAAATGGTGATCCCACTCTGAGTTAAATAAGTCATTTAAGCCGAGATTTAATTTGGAGAAAAGTACTGTAGAGCAGGTGGAACTAAGGCTCAGACTATCTGATAAAATCGATCAAAAGAAAGCAGCCACTGACTGCAATGTGTGTTTTACTGCAAACCTTAGATTTTACGCCACAGGAACCTTTCAATTAGTGGTTGGTGATCTGTATAAAGCAGACTTACGAACAACTTGCAGAGCTGCTCATAAGAGAGAAAGTCAACAACTTCTCTCCATTCCTTTAACTTGTTGGCCACAGTGACATATCTATTTTTTGCACTCAGTTATATCTTCATACTAGCTCTACACACTTCCCACTAGCAAATCTCTCTCATATTAAGAGAAGTTTGATGATTGCTCCTTTTTCTGTTTGCTTGCTCCCACAGTTATAGCAAGACATCTTCAATAGTAAATACTGTGTCTCTACGAAGTAAGATATCTGCTGTCGAAGTGCAATAATTCTATCAATCGATTTTAGTCATTTTGCCAAGCATGTTCATACTATCTAAGATCAAATCTTTATCGGCTTTCATGGATCCAAGTTTAGTGTTATACAGTAGAGCTGAGTCATGAATATAGTTCAGTTTCTCATCTAATGTCAAATCTGATTTCCAGTCTGTGATTTTTATACAGTTAGCACTTAAGGTTCATCTTGCTGCACAATAGTCAATATTATAAAGATATTTTGATTTTCGTATTAGTTTTTTTTTTCTCCAGACACAGAGTAAAGGTTACAATGAAGTGGAAATAGAAAATTTGTTCCTCCAGAGACTTAAAGCAACTCTTCATTCAAAGAAAATCTCACATAAATACAATGTTGTTCAGATTGGTGAAAATCAGTGAATGATGTTTATCTTCACAGTAGTACAAATTTTGGTCAACAATATTATGTACAGGAAAAGTTATATTTACAGCACCTGTGACCTCTCAGAATCCGGAATTATTAATAAAAAAATAAAAAGTAGAAATGTTCAGAAAAGAGCCTCACTTCCTGAGGTACCTTCAGGGTATTGCATTTTCCTATTTCTGTCATCAGTCTAGATTCATTTCATTAGGCTCATCATGAATAGTCTTTCTCCTGTGCCAACCTCTTCACCCCTTTATTAGCACTTGCCAATCCAACATCCCACATTGTTGTTGGTTACTTCCAGTTTCTGGATTCCCCTACAGTTTTTACCCTATACAGCTCTGTGTAGTAACAGACTTTATTCCTCTATGTCTTAACCCTCATCCTGTCATCCTGCGTCTCCTTGTCTACATTTTTCACACATTCCTCTCCCAAATAAATGCTTCACAGTGCTCTTGCCACCTAAGATTTGTCAGTCTCAAACTTTCTATGACTGCCTCTGTTGTCATTGTCAGAATAGATTTCTCTAGACCATCAGGTTCTTCAGTTGGCCAAATTATGTCAAGGAAACATCACAGAGTCACGGAACTTCAAGAACAATAACACAGTTATGTGCTTATTCGAGTGTGTCATCACAAAACACAATGGTCATGTTCCTGTCCTCACTGATTCTCATATTGTCAGTGCACCTGTTTTTCAAATTCCTTTTACAGTACTAGTTGCACATGTCATACTTTGATTCACTTTTTTATCAGTTTTCCCACAATCCAAAACTCACTTTTGTAAAATGCTGTGCACCAAAGTTACATTTCAAAAATTTCTTCCTCAAATTAAAGCTCATGTTCAATACTTTGTCAAGAATACCCTCTTTGCCTGTGATAGTTGCTTCTTATATCGTCCAGTTCATTTATACAGTATTCTGCTTCGAAAGTAGCCAATCTGCTTCATTTCCATTTACCTTACAGCCCCCCGTTATAAGCTTGTCACTAACCTCATTTCTGCTTCTCATTACTTGCCACTTTCTTCTATAAGACACTTGTGAAGGTCGGCAAACCCTATGAAAGAGTCACAATTTTTCTTTCGCATCCATTATCAAGTGCATCAGAACTGCCTCTGCCTTGTAAATTGCAGACCGAATTCCACACAAATACAGAAATTGTGCTTTTATGAGCGCAATAAGCATACTACAGTGAAAGAAGTCTCCAGTTGTAAAATATCTGTGTTGCTTGTAACTTGAAACAAGCTTGCCGTGTTATCTCACATATAGAAATGTAGCTCCAAAATAATCATAACATAGTTTTACTCCATTTACTCTGAAGACACTTAGTCCTCAGTCATCAACACAAGGGCTTGATGCCCCAATATTTGTGGGGCAGTATTCTTTTCGTTTTTGTAAGCTTCTGAGCTAAGATCTGGATAATTACATTTATGCTTGTAAGAGTCATTTCACACTAAATAGCTCCAGTAGAAAATCAAATTTCATTTGTTGTTACTGGGCTCCGAGGGCCATGATGATGGGATGCAGGTGCAAGTTTCCATTGCCTGTGGTAAAGCAGTGAATATTTCTTACCCACACAAATGTCAAAAATTAACATTCTTGTATACTTATTGCTATAACTGCACAGTTTAGATATGCAAGTTTTCTTTTTTTATTTTTGAATAGGCATGAAATCTAACACTTGCAAATGACCATTAGGTCAAATTGGCAATTGTGGTCTCACATTAAAGTACCCTGCTGAAGACAAGATACTTAACATTTTGGTATTTTATGTAGTGAGAAATTCTGTAATAGCCAAAAATATTTTAATTTATAACTTTATTAACTGAACATAAAATACATAAAACTAGAAACACAAATAATATAAATAATAATTCTTTACAACCACTTATCCGACTACAATTTCCATTTTAAGTGAACACATACGAAATTTGGATACATTTGATTTAACTGTAAACAGCAATGAAAACAAATACAAAACAAACATCAATTATCCCAACTGCCAACAACACACTAAGAAATTCAATCCATATTTAAAAAGGATTCTATTAAACGTATGGCAAAAATAGGCACAAAAACCAATAAAAAATGCTAAATTTTCCGATTGCCATGTCAGGAGTAAGAAAATGCTTATGCATTATGCAAAAAATCCATATAAAACATCTAGCTACACGATACATATGCAAAAATCTTAAGAGCAATACTAAATACAATTGCAACTATTCTACAATCCAGAAAAATACCACATTATAAAAATTGCCGTGCGAAGACACTTTAACCAGTGACTAACCTGTATTATACACATACATAGAAAGGGAGTTTAAAACAAAATTATTATTTAAGGGTCAGAGCAAACTGTATTCTTGATGTGGCTTTAATATGCTGTGATTCCAGGCATACTGTCACTGGCAGTTTCAAACATTGACATTTTTACAACCGATTTCACCAACAACTTCGATACAAAACGGGAAGTATTTCCACTGTTTCAAATAAAAACAGATACAAGAACCACGAGTAATATTATCCTTGGTCAACACTAAACTGTCTAAACTACTATTGACATTAAATGAGACTTAAGCATATTGCATATGCTAAAAAGATTAATCACAAAAGAACAAAACCAGTGCTATGGTTCATTCAGTCAGCATTTACTACACACCAATTTTACAAACATATCTGTACAAGGGCTTGCTACAAATACCACAAAACTTGGCAGTCAGTCATAATAATTATGACCATACTATGTACACAGTCTGACAAACGCAGCTTTGTTCATAAAACTACTGCACTTCAACTTTACTCAGTCTTACATTAGGAAGAATATATGTATTTTCATTTCCTGTGCATGGCATCCAGCTGTTTTATACACATTTCCATGTCTTCACTGTCAGCAGTAAATCCCGATAATCTGGAAATTAAGATACACATTACTAAGTGACATTCTCCAAACACTATCATTTAACATATCTGTCTGAACAGTGTAGCTTAAACATTCTTGGGAACTCTTTCCTAATGCAATTCCCCCCCCCCCCCCCCCCCGCCCCTCTCCCAATTATTGAAAAAGTCTTTGAATTTAAATTATTGTGTATAAAAGACTGGATTTTCCAACCAGTTGGATCACAGTCCCAACAAGTGACAAAGCAGAAATTTAAATGCTGCATACATTTCTCCTGATTCAGAGGCAGAGAGCAAAACACACATATATTTTCCAATCCCAAGTTGTTCTGGGCCATATACCACATTTATAATGCAATGAGAGTTCACAGAATTCCATATCAGTTTATCCAGGATGGAGGATCAGATTCTAAGATTGCAATTTTCATATAACTGATTAGTGAGTGATATGAATATAATAGAGGGAAACATTCCACATGGGAAAAATATAACTAAAAATAAAGATGCTGTTACTTACCAAACGAAAGCGTTGGTATGTTGATAGGACACAATTAAAAAAACACACAAACACACACACAAATTTCAAGCTTTCACAACCCAAGGTTGCTTCGTCAGGAAAGAGGGAAGGAGAGGGAAAGACGAAAGGATGTGGGTTTTAAGGGAGAGGGTAAGGAGTCATTCCAATCCCGGAAGTGGAAAGACTTACCTTAGGGGGAAAAAGGGACAGGTATACACTCTTGTGTGAGTGCGTGCGTACACACACACACACACACACACACACACACACACACACACACACACACACACACACACACACACACAAAATCCATCTGCACATATACAGACATTGTAAAGGCAAAGAGTTTAGGCAGAGATGTCAGTCGAGGCGGTAGTACAGAGGCAAAGATGTTGCTGAGTGACAAGTGATGTACGAGGGGCGGCAACTTGAAATTAGCGGAGGTTTAGGCCAAGTGGGTAACAGGAAGAGAGGATATATTGAAGTTCAAGTTCCCATCTCTGGAGCTCTGATAGGTTGGTATCAGTGGGAAGTATCCAGATAACCGGACGGTGTAACACTGTGCCAAGATGTGCTGGCCGTGCACCAAGGCACGTTTAGCCACAGGGTGATCCTCATTACCAACAAACACTGTCTGCCTGTGTCCATTCACCACCACCACCACCACCTACTCTAGTCCTGTAACCCTACACGATTAAATTTGGGAGTGGGGCAAAAGGTGAGGCCTTTGGAAGGGATTGATACTTCTGACAGACTAAGGCTTTTGAAGAAAAGGTTCACAATTGTGTTTCAGATATATTTAGGTTCTTGTTTCTGTATGGTGTTGGGAGACAGTTTGCAGGTGACACATGTAGTAAGTCTGTGAGTCAGGGTTTGTCATCTATGAGCGAATGTGGGACTGGCGGAACACTCAACCCTCGCCAAGATGCTCTTGCAAAACCATATTGGTAACACTCAAACCTCCTTGCAGTACTTTCTCTTCATACACGAAATTCTGCTATCCCAAATTCCTGAATTCCATATTACACACAAACCCTTACCCTCCAGGTTGTAGACCAACATGCACAATATCACCTCAAAAACTCTCCTTCCTGTTCACTTCCAACTCCCAACTTGGGCTTCCACTATCCACCACCTCTACAACCACTTCAAACCTTCCCCACATCCCATCATAGCTCACAAACCCTGCCTCACAGACCTCTCCCTCAAAAATCCCTCCTACCATATACAGAATCCAGAATCTAAACAGACCTGAACCTTTCCTCCAAAAACCTTAGTCCCTCTGGAGTATCAGTCCTTTCCAAAGGCCTCACCTTTTGCCCCACTCCCAAGTTCAGATATGAAGGACTTGTTAAAGACCACCTCTCCTTCTCCCAGTCCCTGCAGTGGAGACACTTTTTTGCCACCAAACCTACCTTCAGACTCAACTGAAGACCACTGTTCAACCCTGCCTGACTGATTACACCTCCATCCAAACAGGATTCACCCTCACTGCACCCCAAATCACCTTTTGCTAACTTTCTTGAATTTCTTAACCTCGACCTTGGCTCACTGTCATTCTCCAAATTCTTCAATATGCAAACTAACCTCGCATTGGCAGAATGAACCGCAATCCACCACCTAAAACTGATTCCGACCATATAATCCTACCTGCTGACAGTTGCTGTGCCCCCACTGAAAGAATCTGTGCTCTTGTAGACCAGCACCTTCAGCCTATTACCCGCAATCTACCCTCCTATATATAAAAGATACCAACCATTTTCTCCACTGACTCTCCACCGTTCTTGTCCTTTTACCACAGGGTGCCCTGCTGTCACTATTAATGCCACCTCCCTTTACACTAACATCCCTAACACCCATGGCCTTACTGCTATTCAACACTACCTTTCCCAACACCAGACAGGTTCCAAACCTACAACCTCCTTCCTAATTGCCATGACCAAATATATCCTCTCCCAGAATTATTTCTCTCCTTTGAAGGCATTACCTACACACAAATCTGGGGCAAGACTATGGGCACTTGCCTATGCCAAGCTGTTCGCTGGCCATCTAGAGGAATCCTTCCTAAACACCCAGAATCCCAAGCACGTTACATGGTTCATGTTCACTGATATCTTTATGGTCTGGACTGAGGGTGAGGAAAAACCTACCAACATTACTCCAGAACACCAACACCTCCACATTTGCTTCACCTGGTCCAACTCAACCCAACAAGCCACCTTCCTAGATGTTGACCTCCACCTCAAAAATGGCTACATCAGTACCTCTGTCCATATCAAACCTATCAGCCACCAGTAATGCCTCCACTTCAACAGCTGCCACCAATTTCACACCAAGAAGTCCCTTCCATACAGCCTGGCCACCCATAGCCGTCACATCTGTAGTGAAAAGTGGTCCCTCTCTGAATACACCGAGGATCTCACTGAGGCCTTGTACACAAACAAATCTCGTGTACCTTATCTCTCCAGTCCCCCACCAGCTCCCAAAGTCCCACCACCCAGCCACAGAGGACCCCTTGTGACTTAGTACTGTCCAGGACTGGAGCAGCTGAAATCACATTCTCTGACAGGATTACGATTACCTCTGATCGTGCTCTGAAATGAGAAGAGTCCTGCCCACTATCCTTGCCACCCCTCCGACAGCAGTAATCCACCGTCCACTCAACCTACACAATACACAGTGAGTCACTAACTATTGCCACTTAAGAGTAACTACAAAAGGATGATAGTAGCTGAAAAGGTTGTGGGACAAATGTCAAGGGATATTATAGTTTGGTACTTATTTTCTGATACCAGCTATCCAATGATGTTTAGCAGTAAGGTCCTTGAAGGTCAACGAAGGTAAAAAAGGTGGCGCGAACATTCATTTACAGAAGGTGTTCGAAGTGATGACCATTGGTATCAATGCAGTGCTGCAATCTTATCACGGACTGAGTGGTATTGCTTATCACTTCAGCACTTATCGAAGCACACGCTCTGATAATTCTCTCTCGTATACCGTGCAAATAGTAAATATCCACCGAATACAGCATATCTATCTAACGTGCCACTGACATGTAAACATCATTCGACAGTTTCGCAATACGTCACTAATAGGAATGGTAAGACTATCGTCGAATCAAACGAATGTGAATGCTGTATTTCTTCGAAGAACAAGTCGATATACTTCTCACTTATGGAGAACGCCAACAAAATTCAGTGAGGGCTAGAGACATACACTGAAATATATCCTCAATGTACTCACCATATGCATTGTACATTTAAATATGTGTATAAAAATGATAAATTGAGAACTAGATCTTTAATGAATCGTGAACAAATCTGACAAAGGAAAGTTACTAACGAGGAAATGGAAACTGGTACTCTTGTCACTGTGGGTCAAGGTCCTTGTGTTAGTTCACTTCAAATCACAAGGAAATCTGGCATGAGCCAGAGTAATTTTGTTCATGTTCTGCATTGCCATAAATATCATCCTTACCATATCAGTCTCCACCAAGAATTAACTGGTACAGATTATATGCATCCCATTGAATTCTGCCGATCGGCTCAATTTCAGATTCAGAGGGATGACACATTAATTTGATTTTATTCATTGACAAGGCTACATTCGCGAACCGTGGAAATGTTAATCTGCGTAACATGCATTATTGGGCAATTGAAAATCGATGTTGGCTGCACACCAAAAACTGTGGTCGGTGACTGGTGTGAGATTCTGGAGGACAGAATTATAGGCCCCTATTTCATCAAAGAAAATTTTAATGGTAGGAATTGGGTTGTTTGGGGAGGAGACCAGACAGCAAGGTCATCGGGCTCATCAGACAAGGGAAGGATAGGAAGGGAGTAGGCCGTGCCCTTCCAAAGGAATCACCCAGGCATTTGCCTGGAGCAATTAAGGGAAATCGTGGAAAACCTAAATCAGAATGGCCAGACGCGGGACTGAACTGTCGTCCTCCCGAATGAGAGTCAAGTGTGCTAGCCACTGCGCCACCTCGCTCGGTTAATGGTAGGAAGTACACAACATTCCTGCAAGAAACATTAGGTCTGTTATTGGAATAAATAACTTTAGGAACAAGGAACAGAACGTGGAATCAACACAATGGGTATCTAGTACATTTTTCACTGATGGCTAGAAATGAGTTGCAGAGACAATTCACAAATCACGGAATTGGATGCAGAGGAGATGTGACGTGGCTGGCACGTTTGCCGGACTTGACGCCTCTGGATTTTTTTCTTGTGGGGATTTGTAAAAGACATTGATTATAAAGATGTTCCAACTGCACCTGAACATGTGCGAGAGATAATTGTCAGAGCACGTGCTTCGGTAAGTGCCAGTGTGATAAGGAATACCACTCAATCCACGATAAGAAGATTGCAGCAGTGCACTGATACCAATGGTCATCACTTCGAACACGTTCTGTAAGTGGACGTTCATGCCACCCTTGTGACTGCTGACCTTCAAAGACCTTACTGTTACACATCATTGGATTTGTCTTGATAGCTGCTATCAGACAATAAGTACTGAACTATTACATCCCATTAAAAAAGTTGACCTTCATATCTCTGAAATGACCCCACCTAACAACCCCTGTTGTCCTATGCAACTTTTGTCCCATAAACTTTACAGCTCCTATCATACTTTCCGAGTTATTCTTGGTGGTAATAGTCAGTGACTCACCCTGTTTACTCATCCATCCTTACACAACTCCTACTCCCAATCCCATCTCTCATGGCTCATACACCTGTAACAGACCTGGATGCAAGACGTGTTCCACACATCCTCTCACCAGCACCTGCTCCAGTCCGGTCACTAACATTACCTATCACATCAAAGGCAGTGATACCTGTGGAACCAGTCATGTGATCTAGAAACTAAGCTGCAACTATGATGCTGCATTCTACATGGAAAGGACAACTGACAAGCTGTCTACCTGCATGAATGGCCACTGACCAACTGTGGCAAAAAACAAATGAACCACCCCACTGCCAATCACGGTGTCCAGTGTAACAGTCTTCATTCCAATGACTGCTTCAGAGCCTATGCCATCTGGATTCTTCCCCCCAACACCAGCTTTTCTGAATTGTGTGTGTGTGTGTGTGTGTGTGTGTGTGTGTGTGTGTGTGTGTGTGTGTGTGTGTGCGCGCGCGCGCGCGCGCACGAGAGCAAGACAGATAGATATATCTTCAATGAAGGCTAACTTTCTGCAACTCAGCATCTCTAGTATATGGTAAGTAGCAACTATCCTTTTTGTATTATTCTTACCTTGCACCCCTGATTTTTCACTATTGAATTTTACGAAAGATTCTTGTTGTACATCTCATGTTGACAATACTCTTGCAAAGCTAAGTTATTTACTAAACCCAACTGCATTCACGAATAGCAGCCAATCAACCTGATGCCCTTAGTAGTTTTAAGGTTTCATTTGGTTAATCTCATTGTGCTAAAAATACTGAAAGAGAGGTGCACGATTAGTTTTTAGGATTTTTTCTGACTTTACACCCAGATGTTCAAAAACTTTACTGTAGGCACAGCATATTTGGGGATTGTCGTTAGTAAGTAACATGACAATACTCCCTTCCGTAGGCAACTAGTCAATATCAAAGATCTGCAAGAGCATTATACACCAACATGAGACGCACAATGAAGAATTTGTGTTTGACAATGCATCTTTGCTGCATGCTTTCTTACTCTGATAGAGTCTAATGTCATTTTAGCTTTAAATTATGTATTTCTACAAAGAAATACACAGAACGTTTCCCAATTCATGTTACACACTTCTAGATGGGACTTAATAGATCAACTTTGACATAGAAACATGTCTGGAAACAACATCCAACAGTGCTACAGAGTGTCAAAGTTGTAGGCACTGGAACCTGTAAATGAATGTATATGCAGGGATATTGTGCGATGTCACAAACTTTCTAGGATGATGGAGAATAACAACTTTATCAACTTGAGGTAAAGGTTGCCGAGTAAAGTTATATGCAGAACAGGTTCTGATACCTCTGACAGTGGAATACATGTACTGTTGTAGCAAAGATTGTATAGCAGGCAACTTTCAGAAGTGGTAGTACAGACCAAAACAAGAAAACTAAACATGGGCTCTAAAATGCATACCCAAGGAGCTAAGAGCACTTTTTCAACAGAGGAGATGTGTTTAATGGTAGTGAAGGTTAACAAGTGCTTACAGCTCCTCAGGTATACTTTTTAGAGCCTGTGGTTATTAGACTTTTTTTCCTCATTTTGGTTCATACAGCCAACTCTGAAAGTTGCCTAGTTTAGCAAGAATACTACCAGTACATGTATTACACTGTCAGAAGTATCCGAACTGTTTTCACTTACAACTTTCGACTCTCTCATTTCCAGTACAGGAACCCTTATCTCGAATCGATACATTTCATCATGGAATCATCCTACACACACACACACACACACACACACACACACACACACACACACACACACACACACACACGTGCCAGCACATATAACTCGTGCTCTGTAGTGTTGTTGCATGACATTTCTTGAAATGGGATCCTACGTAAAACAATGTACCACATCCCCTCTACAACCTCTAGAAGTGTGTAACATGAATTGTTAAATACACTGTATACAGATTTGCATATCTGTCAATATAAAACAACTATTTGTGTTTCCTTGTTTTATATACACTCCTGGAAATTGAAATAAGAACACCGTGAATTCATTGTCCCAGGAAGGGGAAACTTTATTGACACATTCCTGGGGTCAGATACATCACATGATCACACTGACAGAACCACAGGCACATAGACACAGGCAACAGAGCATGCACAATGTCGGCACTAGTACAGTGTATATCCACCTTTCGCAGCAATGCAGGCTGCTATTCTCCCATGGAGACGATCGTAGAGATGCTGGATGTAGTCCTGTGGAATGGCTTGCCATGCCATTTCCACCTGGCGCCTCAGTTGGACCAGCGTTCGTGCGGGACGTGCAGACCGCGTGAGACGACGCTTCATCCAGTCCCAAACATGCTCAATGGGGGACAGATCCGGAGATCTTGCTGGCCAGGGTAGTTGACTTACACCTTCTAGAGCACGTTGGGTGGCACGGGATACATGCGGACGTGCACTGTCCTGTTGGAACAGCAAGTTCCCTTGCCGGTCTAGGAATGGTAGAACGATGGGTTCGATGACGGTTTGGATGTACCGTGCACTATTCAGTGTCCCCTCGACGATCACCAGTGGTGTACGGCCAGTGTAGGAGATCGCTCCCCACACCATGATGCCGGGTGTTGGCCCTGTGTGCCTCGGTCGTATGCAGTCCTGATTGTGGCGCTCACCTGCACGGCGCCAAACACGCATACGACCATCATTGGCACCAAGGCAGAAGTGACTCATCGCTGAAGACGACACGTCTCCATTCGTCCCTCCATTCACGCCTGTCGCGACACCACTGGAGGCGGGCTGCACGATGTTGGGGCGTGAGCGGAAGACGGCCTAACGGTGTGCGGGACCGTAGCCCAGCTTCATGGAGACGGTGGCAAATGGTCCTCGCCGATACCCCAGGAGCAACAGTGTCCCTAATTTGCTGGGAAGTGGCGGTGCGGTCCCCTACGGCACTGCGTAGGATCCTACGGTCTTGGCGTGCATCCGTGCGTCGCTGCGGTCCGGTCCCAGGTCGACGGGCACGTGCACCTTCCGCCGACTACTGGCGACAACATCGATGTACTGTGGAGACCTCACGCCCCACGTGTTGAGCAATTCGGCGGTACGTCCACCCGGCCTCCCGCATGCCCACTATACGCCCTCGCTCAAAGTCCGTCAACTGCACATACGGTTCACGTCCACGCTGTCGCGGCATGCTACCAGTGTTAAAGACTGCGATGGAGCTCCGTATGCCACGGCAAACTGGCTGACACTGACGGCGGCGGTGCACAAATGCTGCGCAGCTAGCGCCATTCGACGGCCAACACCGCGGTTCCTGGTGTGTCCGCTGTGCCGTGCGTGTGATCATTGCTTGTACAGCCCTCTCGCAATGTCCGGAGCAAGTATGGTGGGTCTGACACACCGGTGTCAATGTGTTCTTTTTTCCATTTCCAGGAGTGTATCTTGATAATCAGATAATGCAATCCCACAAAAGGTTGTGTCAAATACGTTACACATTTTCAACAGCTGGTGTGTAATATTCTCAGTACCACCAGCTGTTTTGTTTCTCATTAACACGAGTCTTAAATGGCCAAGCAGTTCTAGGCGCTTCAGTCCAGAACTGCCCTGCTGCTAAGGTTGCAGGACCAAATCCTGCCTCAGGCATGGATGTGTGTGATGCCCTTAGGTTAGTTAGGTTTAAGTAGTTTTAAGTCTATGGGACTGATGACCTCAGATGTTAAGTCCCATAGTGCTTAGAGACATTTGAACCATTTCACTTCTTGACACTTCAGGAAACTCACCAAACTATGTCAAAATCATAAAGCGTCTGTATTGACTGAAGGTCTGTAACATCCAACTGAGGCTGTTCCTTTTACAACTGACACAAAGAACAAATGAGTATGAAGGACACACACACACACACACACACACACACACACACACACACACACACACACACACACACACCTGTTCACCATTGCGTCACACTGCTGGGGCGTCCACTGTCCCCTCTTGATGGCCGCCATGCACTGGGCAACCAGAGATTTGAAGCACTGCTTGCGCGTCGTGTTGTGCGGCGGGTTGTCCCAGAGTGGCGTCGCCCTCACGTACGCCCACGCCAGGCACACGTAGTCCACAACCGCCTCCCAGTGGCAGCTCTCCACCAGCTGCCGGCCTTGCTCCAAGACAAATTTCTGCAACAAAACAGTTCATTGTAACACTCTTGTGCCTATTAGATTCGTCTTAGCCTTAGAAATGTAGATTCCAATTAAAAAGAAATTGGTATAGTGACGCTACAAAGACACTAGTGAATATACTTCTAGTGCAATGTTTAAAAAAGTGGAGGGTAGCTAATTTTAAATCTATGAAACGCAGTCCAATGGTAAGGTTAGGAACTTCAGAGCGAAAGCCACGCACACACAGTGACATCGACTTACGACATGTCAGTGAAGGATGCTTAGCTACGGTTAGGGCTTTCATACCTACTGTGTGATGGGCAGTTTCGTGGTATGTTTCATGCAAGTCTAAGACGTCTACAAAAACTTCCCTCAACATAATTTTTGCAGTTACAATTATGTCAATTTCTTGACCTACATATATGAGTGAGCAACTTTTTTCCGTAGTAAAAACAATGAAATCTGCCCACAGAAAATCACTGACAAACTGAGGTTAAAAATGAAACGATAGTGACAATATTACAATTCGAATAGCTTTAGGCGGCTATAAGTTGCTGACGGCTAGGCCGCTGGTGAGCTTAGTCTGATGGGGCACATGTTCGTCAGCTAGCAGCTCCACGTGGTACTTCACTGCAGGAAAACACCTCTGAATGAGTGCTGGTTTACTACTGCCAACCCACCATCTGTCAGAGTAGCAAAGGCAGACGAGTGTGATGTAAAGAGCCACACGACAACCAAAACTGACTAAGTAGTGGAAGATTGTCACCAGAATCCAGCAGTTAGTTCTCTTGAAGTGAATCACCGTAGAGACAGTTTAAATGTCAATGGTTTGTTTTATAGTTTTGTGGGCTAATACCCAGAATGATTTTATTCAAATTTACTCTCCCTATTTGCACTGCATGCACATAAATAATGTTTGGTATAAAATCAGAGATGCTCAACATTTCTCTATAATATATTTAGAAGTACACATTGCAACACTTATTAAATGGGGAAATGTACCAAATTAAAAAGATCTGACTATGGTGAATTAACATACATTAAGAAATTACACAAAATTTTGATATTCACGGATATGAATAGACTTGTGGCACTGTGGATTAGAGACTGGTGGCTGGCTTTCATCTTAACTGTGCAGATCTCTACAGAAGGGTCATTTGGATCACTCCATCTGGTAACAGATTCCCAGAACTTCGTAGGTGGGAACTTGTCAACATATCCCTTCTTTCGAAACAATCTTCTGTACTTTACCTCCAGTAAATTCTCCACTGAATACTGTAACATTGTTTTGTTTTATTTATTCACTTTTTACTACCCTGATCCCAAAACTTGTTTCATATTTTTAATTGCGCTATTCATTTCAGTTCATCTGTACATCTTCATGATAGTATTATATTAAAGGTTGTCAATTCTACCAAATACTTAGTGATTACAAACAACGAACTGGAACCATCACAGAAGGAAAGAGAAAGATTGTGTTTTATTGGCAGAACACTTAGCAGATGCAAGAAGCTTACGAAAGAGATTGCCTTTATTACACTTTTCTTCTGAAGTACTAATGCGCAGTATGGTGTCCTTACCAGACAGGACACACATCCATCAAAAATGTTCAAAGAAGGGCAGCTCGTTTTGTATAATAGCTAAATAGTGGAAGTCAGTCACAGATACAATAAGACAGTTGGGGTGACAATCACTAAAAGTTAACTCACATTGTGGCGAGATATTTTCACAAGATTTCAATCACCAACTTTTTCCACTGAATGCGAAAGTATTTTATTGGCTCTCACCTACAGAAAGTGGAATATCCACCGTGTTAAAATAATAGAAATCTGAGCTCACATAGGAAGATTTAGGTGTTCATTTTTCCCATGTGCCATTCCAGAGCGCGACAGCTGACAGGTATTCAAAGTGATTCTGTGAACACTCTGCCAGGCACTTTCTAAGTAGACCCATCATTTCTGGACTGAAGACAGTACAGATCTTACCAACATATACTATCATTGGCCTCCTATGTTCCAAACTACTCTCCTTTCCTCCTCCCCCCCCACTAGTCCTTACAGCAGTTTGGACGTGTCTCAATGTGGGTACACATGGAACATGCTTGTACAAAAAAAGTGTGGTTAAAGAAATAAATTATTATTCCTATCTTTACTGTCAGTGGTAGATACGCTATGGAAACTTTATCACAGTACTACTGTTTTTCTCCTCTTTTCTCCATATAATACTGTAGTCTGACTGCCCCTATGTTACAGTGCAACCTTTGTACTGAATGTAATTTAACAGGACGAAACAAACTCAAGTCACTGAGTCAGAACGAATGTTTTCACAAGCCTCCCTATTCTCGGCACATGTGCTGAACAGTGCACACACTTCAACAATTGCACGAACTCGAGTAATCCGAATCTCTGATCAAGCGTCAAGCTTCTTGTACGGTCCTAATGCTTGCACAAATTTGGCCTACACATATTCTAGCATGCTCGTGCAAACACATTCGGACATACGTGCTTGTCAAGCTTGCAGTCACATGTGTAGCCACCTTTAACCTGGACTCGGGAACTGAAAGTTCGGTACTTTTTCTCTTTTGAATGTGTGTACACAATACTGGAATTTGACCTCATTAAGGTAAGAACTGAACATTATTCTTTGGTACATAACCAGACTACTGGGATTCACAGTGATGTCCTTTTACTGTTTTTCTTACTTCATCACACTGAAGAAAACAAAAGGCAAGAATTAGAGAAGGAACGCACTAAACATGTACTGTAACCTCGAGATGAAATGTGGCCTTAAATTTTACTGACGAGATACACACGGCAAAGAAAACCTCGCCGAAAGTAGCGGTACAGCTTACATGTAAAATGCATATATTTGCAGGTTTCGAGTAAAATGTACTGCTACCATACTGTAAACTAACAACTGAGCACGACCAAAACTTCTCTAGCAGCAAAGAAGCTAATGCTGCAGCAGACACTTGTGTGAAAAATATCGAGAACACCTGTCAGTTGTAAGCTCGTCTCTAAGTTATTTTGTAGGCTACTGCTTTTGATGATATTAGTGTGGCCACCACGTGTGCTCGATGGCAATGTGCAATAGCCACTTACAGACAGCAGGTAGCACTAGCAGTGGAGGGTATAAAGCAAATTGGGGCTTCATGGAAAACAGTGCAGTTACGATCATAATGCGGAAACAGACTGATTTACCCGACATCCAAAAGGGCTCGGTTATTGGCTTTTGGGTCAAGGTCGAAAGCATTTCTGAAACTGCTGGCTGCGAACTGCCGCTGTGGTTTAAGTATACCGCCTGTGGCAAAATGGCATTATCCAAAAATGGCACCGAGACATCTGTGGTGCACCACGAGCCACAGATGAACGATGTCTGCCAAGGTGTGTACGGGCAAAGGTTGAGCAGCTGACCACCCAGATGAGACGAGGGGCCGCCAACAGTGTCCCGACAACCTTTCAGTTAATATTGCTGCGTACGGGCCTCCACAGCAGACCCCTAGTTCACGCATCCTTACCAACTGCTGTTCATCGGTGGTGAAGGCCAGAATTTGCACAACCGTACCGCAAATAGACGTTCACCGAGGGGAGACAGGTGGGCTTTTCAGGTGAATCACATTTTATGCTCCTTTGGACAGATGGTTGCAGCATGTATGATGTAAAATATCGGAAAGCAAACACCTCGCAACAATCGTCACGAGGGTCCAGGCCACAGCGCATTCCCTGGGCGTTCTCATTCTGGACGGTACAATGAATCCACACAAATACGCATCTATCCTTGCAGATCACGTCTTCCCCTACATGCAGTATGTTTTTCCTCAGCGATGGCACCTACCAGCAGGACAAGGCAAACAATGCAATGTCTCGCATAGCTTGCAGCGTACCTGTGTGTTTAGAAGAGCACCCCGACAGGTTTACTGTACTCCCCTGCCCACCTTATGCCCCGGATTTAATCCGAATCGAAAATCTGTGGGACCACATTTATCGGGCTGTACACACGGTGGATCCTCAAATGATAAACTAGCCCAGCTGGACTCCTCATCCCATTCGGTACCTTCCAGAACCTCACTGATACTCTCGCTTCATGTCTCAACGGGTTGTGCTGCAAAAATGGGTTATTCAGCCTTTTGACAGGTGGTCACACAAATATCACAGGACAGAATGTATTATACCATCATCAGGCTCTAAACAACAAAATTACCAATAATGAAAACAACCAATTATTGAGGAAGTTATTTATGAAATTATCCCATTAAAAAATTACCAACAAGTATTACATAAAATAAAGGTAGAAACTGTACATACATGAGAGCATCTTTGTCTTTAAATAACAGTATCTAAGTTTAAGTCTGAAAACAAGGCTGCCACACAGATATTCCTCTAGATTCTGATTTGATTGTGATTTCAATATAGAGAAGTTGGCAATGTTTTGTCACTGGTTGGCCATTAAGGCAGCATCACAATTACTGTGGCAGGAGACCTATTTTTCACAAGCAATTTTACCTTGGCAGATTTTCTGCTTTTAAGTAGTACATCGAAGGAGATATCGTGGCACTGAATTTCAGTAGGGTCAGCTAAAAATCAATCTTCTTCAATTTTCAGGCTAAAATCTAAGTGAAGGATTATGATGTGATGGGGACAAATGAAGGGATCTGCAACACTAAGAAGTATACGACCATCATCGCCAACACCACATGGCCACACCATCACGTGACACATTTGTAACTTGTTTACTTGGGTGTAAAGATAAATAGAAAACATTATAAATGAATCAATAAACAAATGTAGTTCACTGAGCACCACACTGCTTAATAATGTGGATTCTGATACCTAACTGCATCACTGAACACAATTTACAACTTTTGAGTTGTTCCATATTTCTATTTAATCATTTTAAAGTGTGCAGAGCTACTTAGCACAGAAAATTGACTGATACAAACCTTGAAGGCAGCAAGATGTACAGCTGCCCTGCTGTAAGCAGGTGAATCAGTCTTTGATGTGAGGCGAGAGGTCGGCAGTGATTTGAATATGTTTTTCTTCAAATATGACAATTGCTCTTCAAGGGGTCGCAGATCAGGACCTGGCATAATATCCCTGACTTCCTGAAAAACCATTTGTATTTATAGAAAAAAAAAAAAAAAACAAACACACACACACACACACACACACACACACACACACACACACACACACACACACACACACACACAAAATCTTATTAGTCAAAGCTAAAATGTTAAAAATGTAATTGTTAAATAAGACTAATACGAACTTTAAAAGCTCTTTGGTTTCCAGCTGGATGACAGCATTAATATACTATGGTGTTTATACAACTGTCAGTCATTATCTGGATGTTGTGGGAATCCGAGAGCTTTTCCTTAGTAATATATACTGGGAAAGTCTACATTTACACATAATTACACCTTTTCACAAGTACTTGTGCGTTGAAAGAGCCAGCCTTTCCTGAGCCAATTACACTCCTGGAAATGGAAAAAAGAACACATTGACACCGGTGTGTCAGACCCACCATACTTGCTCCGGACACTGCAAGAGGGCTGTACAAGCAATGATCACACGCACGGCACAGCGGACACACCAGGAACCGCGGTGTTACCTGTCGAATGGCGCTAGCTGCGCAGCATTTGTGCACCGCCGCCGTCAGTGTCAGCCAGTTTGCCGTGGCATACGGAGCTCCATCGCAGTCTTTAACACTGGTAGCATGCCGCGACAGCGTGGACGTGAACCGTATGTGCAGTTGACAGACTTTGAGCGAGGGCGTATAGTGGGCATGCGGGAGGCCGGATGGACGTACCGCCGAATTGCTCAACACGTGGGGCGTGAGGTCTCCACAGTACATCGATGTTGTCGCCAGTGGTCGGCGGAAGGTGCACGTGCCCGTCGACCTGGGACCGGACCGCAGCGACGCACGGATGCACACCAAGACAGTAGGATCCTACACAGTGCCGTAGGGGACCCCACTGCCACTTCCCAGCAAATTAGGGACACTGTTGCTCCTGGGGTATCAGCGAGGACCATTCGCAACCGTCTCCATGAAGCTGGGCTACGGTCCCGCACACCGTTAGGCCATCTTCCGCTCACGCCCCAACATCGTGCAGCCCGCCTCCAGTGGTGTCGCGACAGGCATGAATGGAGGGACGAATGGAGACGTGTCGTCTTCAGCGATGAGAGTCGCTTCTGCCTTGGTGCCAATGATGGTCGTATGCGTGTTTGGCGCCGTGCAGGTGAGCGCCACAATCAGGACTGCATACGACCGAGGCACACAGGGCCAACACCCGGCATCATGGTGTGGGGAGCGATCTCCTACACTGGCCGTACACCACTGGTGATCGTCGAGGGGACACTGAATAGTGCACGGTACATCCAAACCGTCATCGAACCCATCGTTCTACCATTCCTAGACCGGCAAGGGAACTTGCTGTTCCAACAGGACAATGCACGTCCGCATGTATCCCGTGCCACCCAACGTGCTCTAGAAGGTGTAAGTCAACTACCCTGGCCAGCAAGATCTCCGGATCTGTCCCCCATTGAGCATGTTTGGGACTGGATGAAGCGTCGTCTCACGCGGTCTGCACGTCCAGCACGAACGCTGGTCCAACTGAGGCGCCAGGTGGAAATGGCATGGCAAGCCGTTCCACAGGACTACATCCAGCATCTCTACGATCGTCTCCATGGGAGAATAGCAGCCTGCATTGCTGCGAAAGGTGGATATACACTGTACTAGTGCCGACATTGTGCATGCTCTGTTGCCTGTGTCTATGTGCCTGTGGTTCTGTCAGTGTGATCATGTGATGTATCTGACCCCAGGAATGTGTCAATAAAGTTTCCCCTTCCTGGGACAATGAATTCACGGTGTTCTTATTTCAATTTCCAGGAGTGTATAAACCTATGTCTCACTACTTTAGGGGACTACTTTAGGGCACAAACACAGACATGCTGGCAACAAAGCACACGAACGCTTTCTTAGGAACACCAACACACAGCTGAACTCCCACCGCTCATTGAATATGGCTGAATATATTGCACTGGTTTCAACTCTTGCCACTTTTACCATGGTGCACTTCATGAAGAGAAATGACGGAAAAAGTTTTAAACTGTGACAGCAGCCATGAAATGCACAACACGCCTATTTTTTTTTTTTTTTTTTTTTTTTTTGCAAGAATTTTGTGAGGGTACTGAATTTTTGCTGAATTTAACTTGAGTTGTTTCTCATGAATCCTATAGGTACCAAGTTTTCTGTACCTGTAAATGACGAACCATGTATGTAATTGCTACTGTCGTGAAGTATGAGGTTTAAATAAAATTTTAAAACGCAAGACATTGTATCAGTGCAAATATTTGTATTTTTCCCTTGAGGCACTCCTTGGAAAAGTCCAGTTGTTGTATGTAGCCCAACAGATCTCTTACAAGATCACGAGATGCAGCAAGGAGCTATGAATCCTCTGTGTACTGTTCTAGGATGGAGGGGATGTTCTGATCAGGATCTTACAAGGAAAGCTACAAATTAATAATGGATAACATTGCTGTCAAGAGCTTTGTATAATTTGAGTTAGTGAGAATTAAGGCTCTAGTCAAAATGCATGTCTGTAGTTTGTTACATAATAAAGCTTCATTATTTTATGAACAATTGGAAAGTCATTTCACGAGCAGGGATTGGAGAGCGATTATTACATAATACGTAAAAAGTAAACCCATATAAACATTTTTATGGTTTTGCCACCCAAAATGCTTTCAGTCAATCTCAGGAAAGAAGACAGTGGTCAAGAGCAGTAGCAAGTGACCACCCACCCAGCAGCAATGTCTCGTTTGCACCACCTAAGACACCACCGTCATGATACCTGTGCAGAACGTGTACAGCCCATTAATAAATTGTGTAATGTGATTGACTGATTTCATACTTTGACAGCTCACCTCAATAAGTCTGGCACGTGCCTATGTGAAATATCACGCATCATAGTAAATGATAACTGACTGCCCTCCCAAAATGTCAGTAAGTCCATGCTGCGTCTACTGAGAGTTCTTATAACATGAAAATGAAAACTGAAAATCATAAAAACTGAAAATCATAAAATTTGAGGGTATAAGCTGCCCAGAACTTACCTTCAGGAAGTGTTGCTGCTAGCAGATCCAAAAAACCATATGTATCAATTAACATTAAACATTAACATATGTACCACTAAAAAATAAAGAAATGAATACTCAGTGCTTACATCTTCCAGGTTCGGGTGTCTGTCGATGAGTGACTGTACCATGCCAATGAGCTGCTCTTGAGACAGTCCTTTCAGCCCCAGCTGTATAGGGCCGTTGTATGTCACAGTCGGTTTCTCGACACGGCCCTTCTTCACACCAGGCGACCCCTTCAGTGACGGTGACAGCTGATGGAATTGAAAACATTATCTTAAAAATTAAATTGTGTCAAAAATTAAATCCTTTATCTTGTCATGTTTATCTGGCAGTGACTAAAAATTGTAGTAAAATTTGAGAAAATTGTCTTCCTGTGCGCGCGCCCACACACACACACACACACACACATACACACCACACAAGCACACACCACACAAGCACACACCACACAAGCACACACCACACAAGCACACACCACACAAGCACACACCACACAAGCACACACCACACAAGCACACACCACACAAGCACACACCACACAAGCACACACCACACAAGCACACACCACACAAGCACACACCACACAAGCACACACCACACAAGCACACACCACACAAGCACACACCACACAAGCACACACCACACAAGCACACACCACACAAGCACACACCACACAAGCACACACACAAGCACACACACAAGCACACACACAAGCACACACACAAGCACACACACAAGCACACACACAAGCACACACAAGCGCGCGCGCGCGCGTGCGTGCGAAAATTTTTTTGCATCATCCCAGTGCCCAGAACTTCTGAAGGCAGACATTGACTGTGGATATTATATCACAGACACCGTTGCTTTGACTGTTCAGAGATGTCATTAAATCTACCCAAAGATGTGAACAACCATGCACGAGCAGCGTCTATTAGACGGAGGGGGCCTGACAGCCGATCAGTTTCAGTCATTCCACCAGGAAGGAAGTACATGACTCTTGTTGTTTCTAGTTCAACCGTGCCTAGATAGTCAATACTGCAGTTCGATCACATCTCCATTGTTACCTTGTGCCAGAAAGGAATCTCGAGGAAAGTGTCCAGGCATCTCTTAAGTGAACCGAAGCGGCGATGTTCAGACACGGAGGAGATACAGAGAGACAGGAACTGACAATGACCTGCCGCACTCAGGCCGCCCGAGGGATACTACTGCAGTGGATGACAGCTACCTACGGATTATGGTTCAGAGGAACCCTGACAGCAAATGCCACCATGTTGAATAAGGCACTTCATGCAGTCACAGGATGTCGTGTTACGGCTCAAACTGTGTGCTATAGGCTGAATGATGTGCAACAACACTCCCAACACCAATAGCAATATCCAACTTTGCAACCACGATACAATGCAGTGCAGTAAAGATGGGCCCAACAAATGCCAAATGGACCACTCACTCAGGATCGGCATCTCCCTTCACCGATGAGTGTCGCATACGCCTTCGACCGGACAATCGTCAGACGTGTTTCGAGGCAACCCAGTCAGGCCGAATGCCTTAGACACACAGTCCAGTGAGTGCAGCAAGGTGGAGGTTCTCTGCTGTTTTGGGGTGGCATTACGTGGGGCCGATGTACGCCACACTGGTGGTCACGGAAGGTGCCATAACGGCTGTACGATACGTGAATGCCATCCTAAAACTGATAGTGCAACCATATCGGCAGCATATTGGTGTGCATTTGTCTTCACGGACGACAATTCTCACCCCACTGTGCACATTTTGTGAATGACTTCCTTCAGGATAACGACATCACTCGACTAGAGTGGCCACCGTGTTCTCCAGACATGAACCCTATCAAACACACCTGGGCTAGATTGAAAAGGGCTGTTTATGGACGACGTGACCCCCCAACCACTTTGACGGATCCACACCGAATCGCCGTTCAGGAGTGGGACAATATGAACCAACAGTGCCTTGATGAACTTGCGGATAGTATGCCACGATGAATACAGGCATGCGTCAATGCGAGAGGACGTGCTACTGGGTATTAGAGGTACTCGCGTGTACAGCAGTCTGGACCACCACCTCTGAAGGTCTCGTATGGTGGTACAACATGCAGTGTGTGGTTTTCATAAGCAATAAAAAGGGTGGGAATGATGTTTAAGTTGACCTGTATTCCAGTTTTCTGTACACATTCCGGAACTCTCGGAACTGAGGTGATGCAAAACTTTTTCATGTGTTTATTTTGCGCTAGAGAGGGCAATTAACAGACTGCTTTGCTTTCTTTGATTTTCTCCACACTTACACAATTTGAAGCTCAGCACACATCATCAGTTTCCTAATGCAGTATGAGGCAATTGTCAAACTCTAAACTGCCTTTGACTAAAACTGACTGTTAGCAAATTTCGTAGTACTGTTAATTACAAAATATTTATAACACATTAGAGTGTTTATCTGTAGCTGAACAGAGCATGAAAGTGTTAATCTTCAGGCTCCAGGTCTGTATCTCATTAGTAGCAACCTTTTTGTTAGTTTTATTTAAATCCTGCACTTAACAGAAACCCTAATTAAGAAATATTTATTCATAATGTTAATAAAAATAACACCTTTTTAGTTCTAATTACTAACTACAAGAAAGTTCCAGTATTCACAAAACTTAAAATTTGGTGCAAATGTGTCAAATAGAAAATGAAATACTGTTTTCTTTACTTCTAGAGAGCAAACACTATTATTCATGCATATATTTTCTATTTAATAATAATTTCACACATGTATCAAATTTTAATTTTTGAATGCACTCAGTTATTAAATTTTTTTAGTGAGGTTTCAATTCTGACAGTCATTGTCAGGCACTGTGGGATGTTTAAACCCTCTCTGCAACATTACTTTGTGACAGGCTGAAACATAGTTCAAATCTGTCCGAAACCAAACACGTGGAATTACAAATCTACCTACTGCTTCTCAGAACATGTCTTGTAGCTAACACAGTAACAGCTAACACAGAAACATGCACTACATAAACCACAGTACTACAATTGTGTAGCCAACATGGTGGATAGATTGAAAAGGCAATAAAATAATGATATACCATACCATACCATACCATATTTGTATATTTACATTGTCATTTTACTGCCTTTGTAATGCACAGTTTTACTTCGGTGCATAAGGCAGATGTTTTCACTTTCATGTTAGCTGTTTGGTGTTATTGCATTAGCTATGAAGCATGCCTTTTTAAGTGCCATTTTGAAATAAAAGTAAAGCAAGTAGACTTTTACTAGCAATTTTATTTTTACATTAAAGACTGTGCTTTAATCTACGTTCTACGTATTTCTCACCAACAACACTTCCTTGGGGAACGCCGGATTATTATTTTTGTTTTACTCGATGACTTTCCGTCTATTACTACTGACTGACCTTTCTGATAGGAAATCATGAATCCAGTCACACAAATGAGGTGATATTCCATAGGCACACAGTTTGGTTGGAAGACTGCTTGTGAGGAATGGTGTCTAAAGCCTTCTGGAAATCTAAAAATATGTAATCAATTTGACATCCCCTGTCAATAGCACTCATAACTTCGTGAGTGTGAAGAGCTAGTTGTGTTTCACAAGAACAATATTTTCTTAATCCGTGTCAACTGTGTGTCAATAAATCTTTTCTCTTCGAGGCACTTTATAATGTTCGAATATAGTATATGTTCCAAAACCCCACTGCAAATCAACATTAGTGATATGGGCCTGTAATTCAACAAAAAAATGGTGCAAATGGCTCTGAGCACTATGGGACTTAACAGCTATGGTCATCAGTCCCCTAGAACTTAGAACTACTTAAACCTAACTAACCTAAGGACATCACACAACACCCAGTCATCACGAGGCAGAGAAAATCCCTGACCCCGCCGGGAATCGAACCCGGGAACCCAGGCGCGGGATGTAATTCAACAGATTACTCCTACTTCCTTTTTTGGGTATTGGTGCGACCTGAGCAATTTTCCAGTCTTTAGGTACAGATCTTTCTGTGAGCGAGCAGTTGTATATAATTGCTAAATATGGAGCTGTTTTATCAGCATACTCTGAAAGGAGCCCAACTCTTATTCAATCTGGACCGGAAGCCTTGCTTTTATTAAGATATTTAAGGTGCTTTGCGACACTGAGGACATCTATGATCCTCATATTGACAGTTCTTGATTGGAATTCAGGAATATTTACGTCTTCTTTGGTGAAAGTGTTTCGGAAAATCGTGTTTAATAACTCTGCTTTAGTGGCACTGTCATCAGTGACTTCACAGTTGTTATCGAGCAGTGAAGGTATTGACTGCGTCTTGCCACTGGTGTGCTTTATGTATGACCAGAATCTCTTTAGGTTTTCTGCCAGATTTCTAGACAGTTTTGTTGTGGAAATTATTGAAAGCGCCTAGCACTGAAGTAGTACTGTATTTCGAACATTTGCTAAACTTTGCCGATCTTGGGGATTTTACAATCTTTTAAATTTGGCAGGCTTTTTTCGCTGCTTCTGCAACAGCGATCTGACCCATTTTGCGTACCATGGGGTATCAGTACCATGACTTGATAATTTATGTGGTATATATTTCAATTGCTGTCTATTCTCTCTCTTTGAAATCATTCCACAACTTTTCTACACTTACATGATCAGATCGGTAGGAGTGCATACTGTCTCTTAAAAAGGCATTAAGACTATTTATATCAGCTTTTATAAATAGATGTACTGTGTGTTTCTTTTTGATGGTTGTAACAGTATTCAGCTTAGCAGCTACTGCCTTGTGGTCACTAATCCCTGTATTCGTCACGATACTCACTATTTATCCAGGATTATTTGTTGCTAAGAGGTCAAGTACGCTTTCACAACCATTTACACTTCGAGTAGGCTCGTGAACTAATTGTTAAAATAATTTTTTTAGAAAGCATTCAGTACAATTTCGGTTGCCTGCCACTGACTTTAAATGTATAATTTTCCAGCATATCAAGGGTAGATTAAAGTCACCACTGACTACAATTGTGTGACTGGGGTACCCACTTGAAATGAGACTCAAGTTTTCTTTGAACTGTTCAGCAACTATATCTTCTGAGTTGGGGGTCGGTACAATGACCCACTTTGTAGATTAGTCCAATTGTCAAGTATAACCTCTACCCATACTATTTCGCAAGAACTATCTACTTCAATTTCACTACAAGGCAAACTACTTCCGATAGCAATAAATACTCCACCACCAATTGTATTTAATCCATCCTTTCTGAACACTGTTAGATTGTCAGAAAAAATTTCTGCTGTGCTTATTTCCAGCTTAAGCCAGCTTTCTGTACCTATAACTATTTGAGCTTCAGTGCTTTCTATTAGGGCTTGGAGCTCTGGTTCTTTCCCAACACAGCAATGACAATTTACAACTACATTATCCATCATTTCTACAATTATCTTACTGTGTTTTACCTGCCTCCTTTTAGACGGACACCCTGTCTGTGGTTCCCCGAGGCCCTCTAACCGAAAAAACTGTCCAGTCCCTTCCACACAGCCCCGCTACCCATGTAGCCACTTCCTGTGTGTAGTGGACTCCTGACTGAAGTGGAACGCGGAAATCCACCACCCGATGGCGCAAGTCAAGGAATCTGCAGCCTACGTGGTTACAGAACCGCCTGAGCCTCTGTTCAGACCCTCCACTTGGTTCTGCACCAAAGGACCACAGTCAGTTCTATCGACGATGCTGCAGATGGTGAGCTCCGCCTTAATCTCACAAGCAAGACTGGCAGTCTCTACCATTTCTCTAGCCGCCCAAAACCAGAGATAATCTCCTCCAGTACAAAGCAACATACATCATTGGAACCGACATGAGCCACCACCTGCAGTTGGCTGCACCCTGTACTCTTCATGGCATCCGGAAGCAGCCTTTCCACACTTGGAATGACTGGTAGTGTGAAGCCATTGTCCCTAAATAAATTTGAGGAAACTTTTGTAGCACCAACACTACCCTGTCTGCTTTCTTTGCTCATGTTTTCACTGATATCTGCAACATCAACATTTTGAACTTTACATTCTGCTGGCAAACTTGTCAAAGGTTGTTTATTATCTGCCATTTTGGCAGTGCACGCACACACCCACACACGTACCTGCAACACCCCCCCCCCCCCACACACACACACAGTGATATGAAATAGTTTGATATTAACAAGTTTTATTTAGTTGCCAAGTAGCTCTCAATGTGGACTCAATACATGAACAACCATGATGATTCAATAGCATAGCAGAATTCCTCGACTGTCAACTGCACTCTGCTAAACATGTAGAATGAAGGGTATCCAGGTTATAGCATGAAAAAACAGAAATGTTAATACCATTAATTTTGGACCCCATTATATATTTTTAATTTTTTCTTTTTAGAGAATATTTCAATTTATAGTATTGAAAATACAATTTTCTGTTGTGAACTTTAATCTCTTGTTTTTCAAAAACTGGAGAGTATCTAGCAAAAAGATGAAACATGCATTTTCAATACATAAATGTCCCCGCAAAACAATAAAAACGAATGACCCAGATGTCAGACGCTCCTCTTGTAAGGTAAGTCTTACGATCAGTATTGCCTCACTTTTTCCTAAATTTCTCCAGAGACCAAAGTGATCTGCTCTGCAGATGAGTTCCACCAGTTCATCCATTCTTCTGTAGATAATGTGTCTGTATTTTGCAAACATGACATACCATACTGACTGACTGTACCAACAATATATGTAAAGTTGTTTTCTGCAAATTCTTCTATCTTGCATACTCCCAACTTGCTAGAGGAAGCCCAAAAGGGCAACTTACATTACTGCTAGGTAAAATATCAAGTTCCACAAAACTTACCTTGCGCATCTTTTCAGGTGTCGTGAAAAGCTCCTTCGGGTCTGAGAGCATGAGTCTCTTGCGGGGTGTCGACCGCAGGACAATGTTGGACTTGACGGGGCTGGGTGTGCGCGCACCCATCGGGATGCCCTCCCGCTTGTGCGCGTCGAGGTCAGGGCTCCAGTTGACGGGACCCCGGCGCCGTCCCCGCTGCTGGATCACCAGCTCGTCTGGTGATGGAGCGGGGCTCATGTAGGATGATGGCAGCTGCACGTTGACGTTCAGGGCCCATGTGTTGGGTGTCAGTGTTCCTGAGCCGCAACAGGTCAGTGGATTAGAAGTATGTGACGGTACTTGCAAACATGTCTCCTTCTACATGCAAGTACTGCTTTGATAGCCAGGCATTATTGCACTCTATAATATTGCTGGAACTACATGACACACAATAAATGTTAAATGTATTTAAACTGTCTCAATCACAAATTGCAATAAATCATTACTTATTTTGATAATTTTATGATCAAACTAAATATCTATTTGAGTACTGAACAAGATACTGAAATACATACATACATAATCTGTGTATGAAGTATTTGGGATAATTTTTTCCTGATGCGGTCACAGCACACACACACACACACACACACACACACAACCACCAATGCTTGACAGTTGGTGGTGGTCCTTCCAACATGCACCAAAGACGAGTTGCCCGTGATCTTTTGTTCAGGCGAGTCCGTGGTTTTATGGTAACTGTGCAAAGTTTCTCGGTGCAAGTGCAAAATTCAGCAAAACTCTTCCCAAAGGTCTCGACAGATGCCCAAAAGTAGGGACAACTGTTTGCTTGCAACTATCTTCTGAGATGTGTCTAGAAGACTGTCTTTTTGGACAACAGTGTGGGAGAAAACTGGGGTATTTGAATACGACCCAGAAACAAAGCATCACCACGTTCAAAAATATTTGAATGAGCAAATCCAGAGTGAAAGCTACACCAACCGTTTTCTCAGACTCCTCAAGGGAGGTCGACTACAAATTTGTTCCAAGACGCAGACAGTGAACGTTGCTTTTTACCTAGAAGTGTGAAGAAGACTGAAGAGAAGGGTCAACTGGGCGAGGTCTGCCGACCCCAGAAATAGTAAATTGCATCACAATACACCCAGCTACACCTGCTCAAAGATCACAGACTACCTCACCAACTGCTCTGACAATTCCCCAACCCCCTTAGAGTCCTGAATTGGCACCAGAAAACTACTTCCCAGTCCAAAAAGTGAAATCCTCCCTCTAAGGACACCACTACTGTACACTAAGTGCCATCAGAGAAGCTCACATACATACTGTTAAGATCTGAACAGAATCCACCTACTGGGGCTCCTTCAATCTGTCAGAAAGCTGATAGCAAAAAGCATGTCTATGCTCGGTGGCTGTAGTTTGAAGAATTTTTAGGGATTATAGCAGTATCTCAAACATATTTTTTCAAAACTTTTCCAAATACTTCTCATAGAAACCCTGTGAGTAATAACAATCATTTAACCAAAGTGTATCATCTGTCACATATCATGCCAAAATCTTGTACACCTGCATTCATACTCTGATAGTCACTGAAGAGCGCTCTAGAGGGAACTTCCCACTTTACCATATACTGAACTTTTTTTCCACTGGATATGCACGTGGATGGCAGGAAGAATGACTGCTTAAACATCTGTGTTGGTGTAGTCAGTCTAACCTCCACTTCACTGCCTCTACAGAAGCAGTACACAGGGGTCTGTACTGTATTCCTGGATTCTTCACCTAATACTGCGTCGTAAAACTTTTTACGTAGGCTTTCACGGGATGGTTCAGAGCCCTCGGGCATCTACCAGTTTATGATTTTCAGTGTTTTTATGGTGCTTTTCTGTGGGGAAAAAACTGACAGATTGTTCTACCTTTTGTGTATGTTCAGTATCTCCATTAGCCCCGCAGCTTTTTCTCACGAGCTATCCCAACACGAACATAAATTCTACAGAACGAGTCCAGTTTCCACTTTTGGGAGAAACCTAGTATCAGCTGCTCTGACAAAGGAGAACACATTTTTCACTTGTTACTTGCCATGATGAGAAGCAACTCATTAAAATAACACAAGTTGGTGCAAGTGTTTATGGGACATTAAAAATGCCACTATGAAAAGTTTTTTGTAAGACCACCTACTGATCACACACTTTTCCTCGGCCCCTACGATTTTCAACTGACTTCATGCCACTCCATAACGTCTACAGTCTGCCAACATTAGCTACGTAACAGCACTGTGCACCTTAACAATAAAGAGCTGTTGACAATAGTGTTGATCTGCTTGCAGTGGTGTGCTTAGTGAGTGTTAACATTACTTACAAAAATAAGGAAAGAGGCCATACCTGGTCCTTGTAGCGACTCACAGTCAACTTTCTTGTCACTTGTGGTGCATTAAGCTATTACACATTCATTCCTTCCATAAGCTGTAGGCTGGCTGCTCTGGGAGCAGGAGATGGGGTTAGTCTCAGCAGCCAATGTGCTACGAGCCAACAGCGAACTTCTGCTCCTAGCATTTCCACTCGAGGGTCAAGTAAGTGTTTGATCACTAGTATGGCACTTTATTTAAGCACACAATAGGCAATATAGTTAGTGCCAATTTCATGAAAAATTGCACCTGTTTCGTAGTATGATAATTTGCCTGGCTGCCACGACAGGATTTTTCGAACTCAGATTTAATGGTCCATCATGGTAATCACTCTCTCAATAGTAAACTAACATTCACACACTTCAGATGCCAGTTTAATAGAAACTTCCACTAACATTATAATGTTATCCAGACGAAGCAGTTTGTGCATCAGCTTCTGTCAAAATTGCAAACAGAGGGAAGTAATATGTGCTCACCAGTCCAATAGGTACAGCTATATGACAATTCACTTTAGGGGTCACACAATTCGAATCTCAGTTGGGTGCCTTGAATGTGGACCTCGACATTTTACTGTCATTTCTACAATGCGTTTAGTATATCAGAATCTTACGTGTCACATACGTGAACCCATATTACATCTACAGCTATACTCCACAAACCACTTAAGTGCATGGCAGAGAGTGCTTGCCATAATTATTTTATCTTCAGTCCCTATGTGAACGACACTTAGCGGGGTTTTAGTATATTCCTGGAGTCATCATTTAAAGTCAATCCTTGAAAATTCATTAGTAGACTTTCTCAGTATAGTTTATGTCTATCTGCAAGGGTCTACCAGTTCAGTTTCTTCAGTACTTCTGAAACTCTCCCACAGATCAAACAAACCTGTGACCATTTGTGCTGCCCTTCTCTGTATACGTTCAATATTCCCTGCGAGTCCCACACACTTGAGGAATAATCTAGAACCACTTGCACAAATGATTTCTAAGCAATTTCCTTTGCAGACTGACTGCACTTCCTACAGTATTCTACCAATAAACTGAAGTCCATCATCTGCTTTACCTATAACTGAACCAATGTGATCATTCCACTTCATATTCCTATAAAGTGTTACACCCAGGTATTTGTATGATTTGGCAGATTCCCACAGTGACTCATTGATATTATAGTCATAGGATATCAAGTTTTTGTTTTGTGAAGCGCACAATTTCACATTTCTGATCATTTAAGAAAAGTTGTTAATCTTTGCTTCACGTTTAAATCTTATCAAGATCTGAGTGAATATTCACACAGCTTCTTTCAGACAGTATCTAATCATAACACAGCTCTACAAAATAAAATTTTTTTTTCGTTGCCAGGGAAGTTTGAACGAAAATGGGATATTGTTATGATACTCATTCCGAGTATATTTGTACTTTTTCCAAATTGGCTCTGGTTTTTGAGATATAGGTTATTTGTGGAAATGAGAGTTTCATGTGGATAATATCGACTGCAGGGTCCATATATGGTGTAATGTATTTGCTACCTGTTTTTTAATTAGTGATATTGTACTATCTTTATTACACAATTGTGCTCAGGGAGTGCATCTGTGTGGTTGAGGATTACATCATGCAAACATCACACTGTCAGCATGTGTTCAGTCCTGTTGTGCGGTGCGTGTGTTGAAAATATTGAGGGTTGTGCAGATTTTAATTCGGCGGTACTCGACATTCATTTGTTGGCCGAGGTAATCCCCGCAACAGCCGATAGGTAGCGTTCAGTGTAAACAAGAAAAATGGCGATGGTCGAAAGTCACACACATGTGCAGTGCAGCTTCAAGGAGATAGAACCTTTTCATCGTGACGTAGCAAATAAGAGGTGAGTATTCATTTCACACAAAACAATTAATGATGTTTGTTGGATGTGATTGACATGCAAATACAAGAAAGTTCTGCATAATATGTAGTATTTGTGCAATTTTGTTTTAGGAAAACATGAGTTCTTCACGCCGTCTTTGCGTGAACCATCCAGATGAGTTCTGCTACATTTGTGGTGAATACGTTCTTCAAAAGAACAGGAAGAATATCACTCCTTTTGTGAAGGAAGTGTATCTGGCATATTTCGGAATTAAACTTAGAGATCAAGACAAGGCGTGGGCACCCCATAAAGTTTGTAAATGCTGTGTGGAGTGCTTACGGCAGTGGACAAAACGAAAAAGGAAAAGCTTCAACTTTGGAGTGCCTATGGTATGGCGAGAGCAGAAGAACCATACAGATGATTGCTATTTTTGCATTGTTAATGTGAAAGGTTTTAATAGGTTCAAAAAACGAAAGTGGGAATATCCCGAATTGGAGTCGGCAAGAAGACCGGTGGTGCACAGCAACGATGTTCCTGTACCAACCTTCACAACATTACCCACGCTAACATCATCAGATGACGATGTGCACGGCGAGGAATGTACAAGTAGTGGTTCGGAATACGCAGGACGTGAGACACAACCCCAGCAGTTCGACCAGAAGGAGCTCAGTGACTTGATACAAGAACTCAATCTTTCAAAGCAAGCATCAGAACTCTTAGCATCCAGGCTTAAGGAAAAGAACTGTCTTCATCCAAGTGTTAAAATAACAGCTTACCGGACGAGAGAAGAAAACCTTCTTCCATACTTCAACCAAGAAGAGGTTATAGTGTATTGCAGCAATATACCTGGACTTTTACTTGAATTGGGGCTGCCGGAATATAGACCAGAGGACTGGCGTCTCTTCATAGACAGTTCCACTAGAAGTTTAAAATGTGTTCTCCTACACAATGGCAATCGTTACACATCTATTCCAATTGCCCACTCAACAAAACTTTGTGAAGCATATGCTAACATCAAGATGGTTCTGCAGAAAATTCAGTATATGCAGCACCAGTGGTTGATTTGTGTTGATTTGAAAATGGTGAACTTCTTGCTTGGACAACAAAGTGGATACACAAAGCACCCATGTTTTATCTGCATGTGGGATAGTAGGGCAAAGCACGAACATTGGAAGCAGAAAACATGGCCTCCAAGGGAACATGGCTGTTGGTGAAGCAAACATCATTAATGAACCTCTGGTTAGTAGGGACAAGATTGTTCTTCCACCATTACATATTAAGTTAGGACTAATGAAGCAATTCACCAAAGCTTTAGACAGAAATGGTAATTGCTTCACATACATCTGCAATACGTTCCCTGGACTGAGTAGTGAAAAACTTAAGGCAGGAATATTTGATGGTCCTCAAATTCGCAGGCTCATCAACAATACCAATTTTACAAGTGTCATGACTGTCACTGAAGCATCGGCCTGGAACAGTTTTGTCGCTGTTGTAAAATGTTTTTTGGGCAATCATAAAGCTCCCAATTACGAGGAACTGGTCATAAACATGCTCACTAACTTTCAAAACTTAGGAGCTAACATGAGCATAAAATTGCACTTCCTTCACAGCCACTTGGATCGATTTCCTCGTAATCTAGGTGATTTCAGTGAGGAACAAGGAGAGCGGTTCCATCAAGATATGAAAGGAATAGAGGAAAGATATAAAGGAAGATGGGACAGGCATATGATGGCAGATTATTGCTGGAATCTGCAACGTGACTGTTCTGAAGAGACCTATAAAAGGAAAGTGTGCAGGAAGCGGTTCGTCATGGACGGAAAATGATATACTTATAGAGAAACTTTTCAATTATGTTTTATACGTGGACAAATGCCTATCAGGTTTTCATAGAAGCTATTTATAAAGATTATTTTCTTTTTTCATTGTAGTTTGTAGCGCTCGAGTTCAGTATTAGCAATTTTTTCTAATTTTTTGAATAAATCATGCATTATCTAAAAACTAGAGCCAAACTGCATAAATGGTTGCTATATTCGTCCTTAGCACCACTAACCCATCCTAAAGCCACTCAAATATCCTTGGCAAGGAAATGAGTGTTGACCAGTGTAAGTAACTGCAATATCTGCCAGAAATCTGAAGTTAATATTGTCTGCAATGTCATGAATACTAAACATGAACAGCAAGCATCTTAACACTAACCTAGGGCACACCTGAAGCTACTTCTACATCTGATTAGCATTCCAAGATGACATCCCTATCAAAACGTCCTCAACCCAGTCACACATTTCACTTTATACCTCATATGATTGTACTTTTGGCAGTAAGTGCAGGTGCAGCACTGAGTCAAATGCTTTTCAGAAATCAAGAAACACTGCAAGTACCTGATTGCCTTGATCCAAAGTACGCCATAAGGAAAGTGAGAGTTGCATTTCACTTTATCGATGTTTTTGGGATTCGTGCTGGTTGGCACTGACGTCATTTGTTCAATGTGCCTCATTATATTTGGGCTCAGAAAATGTCCGAAGATTCTACAACTAATCAATGTCTAAGATATTATTGTGACCTGTGTTTTTTCCACGAACTGGGCACGAGGTTCGAGGTATCTACAATAGATTATAGTTACAGGCGAACTCTTGCCGCAAATTCAGAATAGAATCTGATAGGGACCCCATTGGCCCCTGGAGCTCTGTTCAATTTCAACAATTTCAGCTGTTCAACACCACTGACATTTTCAAAATCTTCAATGTATCTAATTTTCTCGAGAATTGAAATGTGTGGCTCTCTTTCTACGTTAAAAACAATTTCGATATTACCAACATTTCGTGTGTACCAACATATGCAATAAAATGCACTGAATGTAAACTGACAACAAAATTTTTCATTCCAAACTCTTCAAAATATGCATGGGGTTTGAAGTATCACAAACATTACAGGCCACAGAAACAAAACCTGTTCATTATAAATCTGAGATATCAGACTACAAGATGTAAAAAACAATTTTGTACTGAATAGTTTTCTCAAAATCGAATGGTAATGACTGCATTTCGGAGAACACGCTTAAATCCCATAACAGCAGCTTTTAGTTTTTTTACATGCGAAGTTGAAGTTTCTAAAGAGTAACTACAGAGACAGATGTATCTTTGCTTGATCTACATAAAACAACTTTTTTTGAGACGTCACGACTCTGAATTTCCCTCATCGTGTACTGTATGACAAGATACACTGAGCAAACGGCACTCCTTGACACGCTAAGTGATATGACAGAGTAATGCATAGGTGTTTTATCACTGTCATCCCAGTGTGAACCAGTAAAGTTGCTTCCACTGCATTTGTATGTGCTCTGCTAATCCAAGTTGCTTTTGCATAGTATCATGAGTCTCATAGCCTATCACATTTTGTATCTTATCAAGTCAGTGCCATCTTCATCTCAGAGCAGCTCTTGCACTCTACATCCTCAATTATTTGTTGGGTGTATTTTGATCTGTCTTCCTCTAAATTTTTTACCCTCTAAAACTCTATACTACCAAGCAAGTTATTTTCTGATGTCTTAAATGTCTTATCAGCCTGTACCTTCTCCCCGTCAGTGTTTCCCATATGTTTGTAGGGGCTGCAGACTGCAAAGCAGTCAAAAACATTATGAATGTACACACACTGAAAAATTAACCCGACATCTACCTGAGGCATGTTAACACAGAGGTGCTTTGCTTCCAGCAAAATGCCACTGACTACTGAATCTTAAGTATGTCCGTTTAGCTTTTGCAGTGTTCTTAGCAATAAACTGTCTTCAGTCATTTCTCAGGTTTGTGTACCTCTGTTAACTTCCCTATAACGATAACTACGTGTTCCTTTTTTCACTAGTTCTACGGAGAACCTCTACATTCTGTATCAGTCCACCTATTTTTTCAACATCCTCCTATTCTAGCACATCTCCAGCGTTTCAATACTCTTTCCTGGTTCCAGAATGAGATGTTCACTCTGCAGCGGAGTGTGCGCTGATATGATAACTTCATGGCAGATTAAAACTGTGTGCCGGACCCAGACTCGAACTCGGTACCTTTGCCCGCAAAAGGCAAAGGTCCCGAGTTCCAGTCTCTGTCTGGCACACAGTTTTAATCTGACAGGAAGTTTCATGTCAGCGCACACTCAGTTGCAGAGTGAAAATCTCATTCTGGAAACATCCCCCAGGCCGTGGCTAAGCCATGTCTCCGCAATATCCTTTCTTTCAGGAGTGCTAGTTCTGCAAGGTTTGCAGGAGAGGAGGTTTGTTTGTTTTGGTTTTAGGGCACAAAACTGCTATGGTCATTAGCGCCCGGTCCTTGACTTAGGAAACTAAAAAACAAAAATGGAAATCAGCAGCAATGGGAACGAAACTCAAAAAATTGGAGAAACTAAAAGCAGAAGGAAGGCTTAAAAATCCACTACAGAAAGGGGTTGGTTGTCCCCAAAAAAAGCTTCAAATGCCTGACGTCATTTCACTGGCACTAATAAACTCGAGAACGCAAACGGCCAAGTGCATGTCATCTGCTAAAATGGACAATATATCAGGCGACAGCTGTAGACGGGCGCGTAACGGAGTAAAATAGGGGCACTCAATTAAAAGGTGTCTTACCGTCCACAGCTGAGAGCAGTGGGGACAGAGTGGGGGAGGATCGCCGCTTAAAAGATGTCTATGGCTAAAAAGACAGTGCCCTATCCGGAGTCTAGTTAAAATTACCTCCTCCCGACTACGAGTTCGGAAGGAAGAGGTCCAAGCACAGGGAAGAGCTTTCACGTCCTGCAATTTATTATGGGGAAGTGTCGACCAATGGGTGTGCCATAAAAGAACAACTCGACGACATAAAACGCTCTGTAGATCGGTGAAGGGAATCGATTGAATAGCTGGCCGAAGAAGTGAGACTGCAGCCTTGGCGGCTATATCGGCCGCCTCATTTCCACAGATACCAACGTGTCCCGGGAGCCAGAGGAATGCCACCGAGACGCCCCCCAGGTGGAGCAAGCGCAGACAGTCCTGAATCCGGTGGACCAGAGGGTGGACAGGGTAAAGAGCTTGGAGACTGAGGAGAGAGCTGAGAGAATCTGAGCAGATAACATACTGTATCCGCTGATGGCGGCGGATGTAGTGGACAGCCTGGAGAACAGCGTAAAGCTCCGCAGTATAAACCGAACATTGGTCGGGAAGCCGAAGTTGATTTGGGGTGTCACCAACAACATCCCGTTTTCTTGGGAGAAAGTACGGGAGAGAGTAGTGTTCACCCGCACTCTAAATGTGCGCTCTGCCATAAATTCGTGAAGAAAAAGGGGCAGCCGACCTCAAAAGCCCCAAGAGAACAGTGTGCCAAGGATGCCTGTCCTCCAACAGGTATCGTATGCTCTCTCCAGATCAAAAAATATTGCTACTGTTTGGCGTTTCCACAGAAAATTGTTCATGATATAAGTGGAGAGAGAAACAAGATGGTCAACTGCAGAATGATGCTTTCGGAAACCGCATTGGGCAGGTGTTAAAAGACTGCGGGACTCCAGCCACCAACTAAACGGCAATTCACTATACGCTCCAAAACCTTACATACACTACTCACGAGAGAAATGGGGCGATAGCTAGAGGCGAGATGTTTGTCCTTTCCAGGTCTCTGAACAGGAACGATGATAGCTTCCCGCCATTGTCTGTGAAAAGTACTGTCTGTCGAAATTCGATTATAAATGGGAAGGAGGTAACGCAGACTATGGGTTGATAAATGCAGCAACATTTGGATGTGGATACCATCTGGTATAGAGTGCATGTTGGAGTTCCCGCACGGAGAAAACAGTATTATAACTTTCGCGATTTGGAGAGGAGCAAGAGGTTGCACTTCCGCTGCACGTTTCTTCGGGAGAAACGCTGGCGGGTAATTTGAAGAGCTCGAAATTGCAGCGAAGTGTATACCCAAGGAGTTAGCAATTGCGACTGGGTCCACTAACGTATCACGCGCGACAGTGAGCCCAGAGACCGGGGAGAAACTAGGCGCGCCAGATAACCGTGGAATTCGACTCCAAACTTCAGAGGAGGGAGTGAAGTTGTTAAATGAGCTAGTAAAGAATTTCCAGCTTGCCTTCTTGCTATCGCGGATGACGCGACAGCATCGCGCACGGAACTGCTTATAGCAGATACAGTTGGCCAAAGTAGGATGGTGGCGGAAAACGCGGAGAGCACGTCGCCGCTCACGTACTGCGTGTCCAATCGGCTTGGGCAATCTTCCAGCATTGCGGGCCCATATATGGCAGTTGAGGCTGCAGTCTAAGGACACATGGAAAGTGGTCACTCAAGTGTGTATCATCAAGGGCGAACCATTCGAAGCGCCGAGCTAGCGGAACAGTACCGACCGAAAGGTCCAAATGAGAGAAATTTGTCGTGGATTTTTTTTTTTTTTTTTTTTTTTTTTTTTGGTGGGGTTTAAGGTCGCTCAACTACTGAGGTCATTAGCGCCCAGTCACAATTGTTAGAGCACATAGAATCTAGTAAAACTCAAGGAGGGGGGCGGGGGGGGGGGGGGGGGGGACACCAGAAAGTCCTTACAAAGATGCAGATAAAATAAGTAAAAGAGTTAGATGTCTTTGGACAAGCCAGTCAAAGTTAGAAAACGAAGAACACTAGCAGCTGCTCGAGTGTCATCAGCTAAAATATCCTGTAAAGTAGATGGCAGAGGCAGGACAACACGAGATTGACTAAAACGGGGACACGACAATAAAACATGGCGCACTGTTAATGCATGACCACAAGGGCACTGCGGTGCTGGTCACCGGAGAGCAGGTAGCGGTGGCTAAACCGGCAATGCCCAATCCGCAACCTGGTCAGAAGGACCTCTTCTCGCCGAGATGGTCGGGAGGATGTTGTCCAAGCAGTTGGGAGCGGTTTTACTGCCCGGAGCTTGTTTCCTTGAAGTGATGACCAAGTATCCCACCACAAGGACACAAGCCTCTTACAAACAACCCCACTAACGTCAGATGACGGGACACAATGGGAGGCTGGCCGAGGCAGGAGGACTGCAGCCTTGACTGCAGCATCAGCAGCCTCATTCCCAGGCACTCCTACATGTCCGGGAACCCACAGAAATCTGACAGGAGAGCCACCATCAGCGAAAGAATGGAGGGACTGCTGGATCCGTTGCACCGAGGGATGGACCGGATAGGGAGCTCCAAGGCTCTGAAGAGCACTGAGTGAATCAGAGCAGAGTACATACGATGAATGGTGGTGGCGGCGGGCATACTGAATGGCCTGATGGAGAGCAAAAAGCTCGGCCGTAAAGCTGGAACACTGGTCGAGGAGCCGGTATTTAAAGGTGGGGGCCCCGATGACAAAGCCACAGCAGACACCATCGTCAGTTTTGGAGCAATCGGTGTAAATAAAGGTGTGACTGGCAAGTCGCGCACGAAGTTCGACAAACCGTGAGCAATACACTGCAGCCAGAGTACCCTCCTTCGGGAGCGAGCTGAGGTCAAGATAAATACGAACCGGAGCCTGGAGCCAAGGTGGTGTCGGGCTCTCACCCTCTCTGAAGGTGGTAGGGAGGGCAAAATCCAATTGTCGATGCAGGCGACGGAAGCGGACTCCGGGGGGCAGCAGGGCAGACACATACAACCCCTACTGACGGTCGAGAGAATCGGCGAACAAGGACTTGTAAGAGGGGTGGTCGGGCATAGACAACAGCCGGTAGGCATACCGACACAGCAGTACGTCGCGTCGGTAGGTCAATGGTAATTCGGCAGCTTCAGCATAAAGACTCTCGACGGGGCTAGTGTAGAAGGCTCCAGTCGCAAGACGTAACCCCCGATGGTGGATGGAGTTGAGATGGCGTAAGAGGGATGGCCGAGCTGACGAAGCTCCCATAATCCAGCTTCGATCGGACTATGGACCGATACAAACGAAGCAGGACAGTGCGATCCGCTCCCCAAGATGAACCACTAAGAACTCTGAGGACATTAAGGGAACGTGTACAACGGGCCGCCATATAAGAGACGTGCTGAGACCAACGAAGTTTCCTGTCCAATGTGAGCCCTAGAAACTGCCCCTGGGGCAGAGGGGGCGGGGGCTGCGGGGGAGGAGGATTTGGAAGGGAGGGATTTGGGAGGCGGGGGCATAGACCCCGGATGGGGGGAGGAGGTGGAGGGGGGACAGGATAGGGGTGAGGATACTGTGGAAGGAGTGGACACGACTGAGGCAAACAAAGTTGTCAACGTCACGGGATGGAGGCGGTCATACTTCTTCCTGGCCTCAGAATAAGAGAGACGATCCAAAGTTTTGAGTTCTTGAATCTTCTTCTCCTTCTGATACGCGGGGCAGTCTAAAGATCTAGGCGAGTGGATGCCAGGACAATTAACGCACCGAGGTGGTGGGGTGCATGTATGTTCCTCACGAAGAGGACGTCCACAATCGCCACAAAGGGGCTCAGCCTCACACCGTGACGACATGTGCCCAAAGCGCAAACACCAAAAGCAGCGCATAGGAGGCGGGACGTAAGGTCGCACGTCGCACCGGTAGCACATCACCTTTACCTTCTCCGGGAGAACGTCCCCCTCAAAGGCGAGGATAAAGGCCCCGGTGTCGATGCGACGGTCTTTGGGGCCGCGCTGGACTCGCCGGACGAAATGCACGCCTCGGCGCTCCAGGTTGGCCCTGAGCTCCTCATCAGATTGCAGCAGGAGGTCCCGATGAAAAATAACCCCCTGCGTTCTATTTAGTGCCAGATGTGGGACAATGGACACTGGAATGTCCCCTAGGCGGTCGCACGCCTGGAGCGCCGCCGACTGTGTGGTGGAGGTGGTCTTGATAAGAACTGACCCCGAACGCATCTTGCTGAGAGCCTCTATTTCCCCGAAGATGTCCTCGATGTGCTGAACAAAGAACATGGGCTTGGAGGTGGCGAACGTCCCCCCATCTGTTCGAGAACAGAGCAAATAGCGGGGGAAGTACTTCGCCCCAAGCCGGCGGGCCTGTCCTTCCTCCCAGGGAGTGGCCAAGGGGGAAAGGGCAGGAGAACCAGAACCGGAGACAGTACCTTTCTTTTTAAAAGACTCGGCCGCAGAGCAACCTGATACATGTTGACGTTTCATCTGCGAAACGTCCACCCCGATACCACCCACTCCGACCAGGGGCTCTCCCCACGGGCGCCACCCAGCATCAGCAAGGGCCACCTGGCAGGATGACCGTTGCCGGGAGTCCTGATGCCCCAAGGAGACGGGCATCTACTCCCTGGCCGACGTGGGGAGGGTGCAGCTCAGGTATCGGCAGTACGATCCCTGTGTTGTCAGGGGGCTACAACCTAGAGGGTACACGACGACTCCACCACAATGGGCTGGCTACCGTGCTGGATTTCGGGTGCCATGGAAAGTCCATCATGATCGTAGGTGCAGATGGGGATGCACTATGGGCGTAACTTGTACAACCCATCAGGCGTTTAGGCCCAATTTTAGGAATAGTGGGTATGGTTAGAACACCGTTACAATGCTGAGTGCCAAGGTCTTAGTGCACGGAGGACCAGTGATACACCACGTAAGGTGTCCTTCCCCAAAAGGCTCGTACTTCTGTAGAATTATGAAAAATGGAGGTCAAACCCCAAGGGGAACCATCACATGGAAGGCCGAAACGGTTCAAACTCCTTTTAGTCGCCTCTTACGACAGGCAGGAATACCTCGGGCCTATTCTTACCCCGGACCCGCAGGGGAATTTTGTCGTGGAGGCAGACAAAAATGTACGGACCCCAGTGTTGAGGCAATAGTGAGCCACATGGACAAGGATGTGGAGATCCCCAAAGCAGGTGGTGGGCATTGAAGTCCCCAACCAGCAAATATGGGGGTGGAAGCTGACCAAGAAGATGAAGGAGATCAGATTGTGCCATTGGTGTGGACGATGGAATGTATACAGTACAAAGAGAAAAGGTATATCCAGAAAGGGAAAGACGGACAGCGACAGCTTTGATAAGTGGATTGGGTGATAATGGAGAGTATCATGGAGAAGAATTACGAGTCCTTCATGGGCTGGAGTGCCTTCAACAGAGGGGAGATCAAATCGGACGGACTGAAAATGGGGGAGAACAAAGCAGTCATGGGGACGCAGCTTTGTTTCCTGAAGACAGAAGATGACCAGCGAGTAGGATCGTAAGAGGATCGACAATTCATCCCGATTGGCTCGAATGCCGCGGATATTACAGTGGATAATGGACATAGGGTGAACAGAAAATGGAGGAATGTCACCAAGGTTGCCGTCAACTCAACGGCTGCTCAGAGCTTGAGACCGACAGCATGGAATGGCATTCGGCCGAAGATCCTGATCCATAGGTTGTTCAGGAGCAGCTCCTGCCACCAGCGATCGGCTGCCAGCAGTGCACCTCGGCGACACAGAAGACGGCTGAGGACAATTTCCGCCAGGTGGTGCTGTAGATGGGACACGCCTTGGCGGAGAAGGAGATGAACTGGGTTTCTTTGTAACCTTCTTGGAAATATGATGTTTAGATGAAGGAGGAACTGATGGTTGTGAAGTTGGGGTACATAAAAAATCTTCACGAGTATGCTCTTTTCGAAGTCTGTGTCTGACTTTTGGGCTCAAGATTTAGCAGATCCTGATGAAGGGTGAGCCATAGAGTGGGCAGGCGAAAGTGGGGAGGTTGAACGGGCGATCTTTGTGCTGGCCGATCTGACGACCGTGGCACTAAAGGTGAGGTCGCAAGTCTGCGTGGCCGCCTTCTTTGTTGGCCGAGGAGAAGCAAGGACAGTGCTGTATTTTCCTGTCTGAGGCACGGTGGGCTGTCGAATGGCGAATAATTTTCGAGCAGCAAAGGTCGACACCTTTTCCTTCACTCTGATTTCCTGGATGAGCTTTTCGTCCTTAAAAATGGCGCAATCTCGAGAGGAAGCAGCGTGGTCACCCATACAGTTGATGCAACGAGGGGATGGAGGTGGACAAGCACCCTCATGGGCATCCTTGCCACACAACACATTTGGCCGGATTGGAACAGGACTGGCTGGTGTGATTGAACCGTTGACACCGATAGCAATGCGTAGGGTTTGGGACTTAAGGGAGAATGGAAATTATGTCATAGCCTGCTTTGATTTTCGATGGGAGTTAAACTTTTCTTAGGAAACAGTAAAAAACCGAAATTTAAAACCAGCAGCAATGAGAACGAAAGTCATAAAATTGGAGAAACTAAAAGCAGAAGGAAGGCTTAAAAATCCACTACAGAAAGGGGTTGGTTGTCCCCAAAATAAGCTTCAAATGACTGACGTCATGTCACTGGCACTAATAAACTTGAGAACGCGGTCGGCGGAGCGCGTGTCATCTGCTAAAATCGACGATATGTCAGGCGATAGCTGTAGACGGGAGCGTAACAGATTAAAATAGGGGCACTCAATTAAAAGGTGTCTTACCGTCCACAGCTGAGAGCAGTGGGGACATAGTGGGGGAGGATCGCCGCTTAAAAGATGTCGAAGGCTAAAAAGACAGTGCCGTATCCCGAGTCTAGTTAAAATTACCTCCTCCGGACGACGCGTACGGGAGGAAGAGGTCCAAGCAAAAGGAAGAGCTTTCACGTCCCGCAATTTATTATGGGTAAGTGTCGTCCAATGCGTGTCCCATAAATGAACAACTCGACAACATAGAACGCTCCGTAGATCGGCGAAGGGAAGCGATTGAATAGCTGGCCGAGGAAGTGAGACTGCAGCCTTGGCTGCAATATCGGCCACCTCATTTCCACAGATACCAACGTGACCCTGGAGCCAGAGGAACACCACCGAGACGCCCCCCAGGTGGAGCAAGCGCAGACAGTCCTGAATCCGGTGGACCAGCGGGTGCACAGGATAAAGAGCGTGGAGACTGAGGAGAGAGCTGAGAGAATCTGAGCAGATAACGTACTGTATCCGCTGATGGCGGCGGATGTAGTGGACAGCCTGGAGAACAGCGTAAAGCTCTGCAGTATAAACCGAACACTGGTCGGGAAGCCGAAAAAGATTTGGGGTGTCGCCAACAATATAGGCACTCCCTACACCTAACGATGTTTTCGAGCCGTCGGTGTAAATAAATGTGGCGTCCGTCATTTGTGCACAGAGCAGCAAATGCCCGATGATAAACAAGTGAAGGGGTACCATCCTTGGGAAATCGACAAAGGTCACGGAGCACGCAGATCCGGGGACGGAGCCAAGGCGGTGCTGTACACCAAGTTGTCAAGAAGGTTTTAGGAAAGCGGAAGGAAAGAGAATGGAGCAGTTGACGGAAGCGGACTCCCGGGGGTAGCAGGGAGGAGGAGCGGCCTGCATACCCTACATCCAAGGAGGCGTCGAAAAAAGGGTCGTGGGCTGGATTAGCAGGCATGGAAGACAGATGGCTAGCATAACGACTCAGAAGAACTGCTCACCAATTGGACAGCGGAGGTTCAGCAGTCTCAGCATAAAGGCTTTCCACAGGACTAGTGTAAAAAGCTCCAGACACTAAACGTAATCCACGGTGGTGGATAGAGTCGAGACGCCGAAGAATAGACGGCCGAGCAGAGGAGTAGACTATGCTTCCATAGTCCAATTTCGAGCGCACTAAGGCGCGATAGAGGCGGAGAAGGACCACTCGGTCCGCTCCCCAGGAGGTACCATTCAGGACACGGAGGGTGTTAAGGGATCGCAGACAGCGAGCCGAAAGATAGGAAATGTGGGAGGACCAGCACAGTTTTCTGTCAAACATAAGACCCAAGAATTTAGCGACGTTGGAAAACGGAAGGTTGACAGGACCTAGATGTAAGGAGGGCGGAAGAAACTCCTTACGTCGCCAAAAATTAACGCAAACGGTCTTACTGGGAGAAAAACGGAAGGCGGTGTCGATGCTCCAAGAGTGGAGGCGATCGAGACATCCTTGACGTCGTTCAAGAAGGCTGGTCCGTTGAGAGCTGTAGTAGATCGCAAAATCGTCCACAAAGAGGGAGCCCGAGACATCAGGAAGGAGACAATCCATAATTAGATTGATGGCAATGGCAAACAGTACAACACTCAGCACGGAGCCCTGGGGTACCCCGTTTTCTTGGGAGAAAGTACAGGAGAGAGTAGTGTTCACCCGCACCCTAAATGTGCGCTCTGCCATAAATTCGCGAAGAAAAAGGGGCAGCCAACCTCGAAAGCCCCAAGAGAACAGTGTGCGGAGGATGCCTGTCCTCCAACAGGTATCGTATGCTCTCTCCAGATCAAAAAATATTGCTACTGTTTGGCGTTTCCGGAGAAAATTGTTCATGATAAGTGGAGAGAGCAACAAGATGGTCAACTGCAGAACGATGCTTTCGGAATCCGCATTGGGCAGGTGTTAAAAGACTGCGGGATTCCAGCCACCACGCTAAACGGTAATTCACCATACGCTCCAAAACCTTACAGACACTACTAGTGAGAGAAATGGGGCGATAGCTAGAGGGGAGATGTTTGTCCTTTCCAGGTTTCGGAACAGGAACGATGATAGCTTCCCGCCATCGTCTGGGAAAAGTACTGTCGGTCCAAATTCGATTATAAAGGCGAAGGAGGTAACGCTGACTATGGGTTGATAAATGTAGCAACATTTGGACGTGGATACCATCCGGTCCTGGGGCGGAGGAGGGAGAAGAAGAGAGTGCATGTTGGAGTTCCCGCATGGAGAAAACAATATTGTAGCTTTCGCGATTTTGAGAGGAGAAAGCAAGAGGTCGCACTTCCGCTGCACGTTTCTTCGGGAGAAACGCTGGCGGGTAATTTGAAGAGCTCGAAATCTCAGCAAAGTGCTGACCCAACGAGTTAGAAATTGCGACGGGGTCCACTAACGTGTCATGCGCGACAGTGAGCCCAGAGACCGGAGAGAAACTAGGCGCGCCTGAGAACCGTCGAAGCCGACTCCAAACTTCCGAGGAGGGAGTGAAGGTGTTAAATGAGCTAATAAAGAATTTCCAGCTTGCCTTCTTGCTATCACGGATGACACGACGGCATCGCGCTCGGAGCTGCTTATAGCGGATACAGTTGGCCAAAGTAAGATGGTGGCGGAAAACGCGGAGAGCACGTCGCCGCTCACGTAGTGCATCGCGGCATGACTCGTTCCACCAAGGAACTGGGGAGCGCCGGGGCAATTCGGAGGTGCGTGGTATTGAATGTTCCGCAGCTGTAAGAATAACGTCGGTAATATGTGTGACCTCATCGTCGACGCTGGGATAGTGACGGTCATCGAATGTCGCTAGAGACGAAAAAAGTGTCCAATCGGCTTGGGCAAACTTCCAGCGTCGCGGGCGCATGTAGGGCAGTTGAGGCTGCAGTCTAAGGACACATGGAAAGTGGTCACTCTAGTGTGTATCAAGGGCGAACCATTCGAAGCACCGAGCTAGCGGAACAGTACCGACCACAAGGTCCAAATGAGAAATTTGTCGTGGAGGCAGACAAAAATGTAGGGACCCCAGTGTTGTGGCAAACTAGATCTGCTTGGTGGAAGACGTCTAGCAATAGTGAGCCACGTGGACAAGGATGTGGAGATCCCCAAAGCAGGTGGTGGGCATTGAAGTCCCCAACCAGCAAATATGGGGGGTGGAAGCTGACCAAGAAGATGAAGGAGATCAGCTTGTGCCATTGGTGTGGACGATGGAATGTATACAGTACAAAGAGAGAACGTGTATCCGGAAAGGGAAAGACGGACGGCGAAAGCGTGGAAGGAGGTGTTTAAATGGATTGGGTGATAATGGAGAGTTTCATGGAGAAGAATCATGAGTCCTCCATGTGCTGGAGTGCCTTCAACAGGGGGGAGATCATATCGGACGGACTGAAAATGAGGGAGAACAAAGTGGTCATGGGGACGCAGCTTTGTTTCCTGAAGACAGAAGATGACCGGCGAGTAGGATTGTAAGAGGATCGACAATTCATCCCGATTGGCTCGAATACCGCGGATAGTCCAGTGGATAATGGACATAGGGTGAACAGAAAATGGAGGAATGTGACGAAGGTCGCTGTCAACTCAACGACTGCTCTGAGCTTGCGACCGACAGCATGGAATGGCACTCATCCGAAGGCAGAAGATCCTGATCCATAGGTTGGTCAGGAGCAGCTCCGGCCACCAGCGACCGGCCGGTTGATCGGCCGCCAGCAGTGCGCCTCGGCAACACAGAAGACGGCCAAGGGCGATTTCCGCCAGGTGGTGCTGTAGATGGGACACGCCTTGGCGGAGAAGGAGAGGAACTGGGTTTCTTTGTAGCCTTCTTGGAAGTATGATGTTTAGAGGAAGGAGGAACCGATGGTTGGGAAGTTGCCGTACGTAAAAACTCTTCACGAGTATGCTCTTTTTTCGAAGTCTTGGTGTCTGACTTTTGGGCTCAAGATTTAGCAGAACTCGACGAAGGGTGAGCCAGAGAGTGGGCAGGCGAAAGTGGTGAGGTTGAACGTGCGATCTTTGCGTTGGCCGATCTGACGACCGTGGCACTAAAGGTGAGGTCGCATGTCTGCATGGCCGCCTCCTTTGTTGGCCGATGAGAAGCAAGGACAGCGCTGTATTTTCCTTTCTGAGGCACGGTGGGCTGTCGACTGGCGAATAATTTTCGAGCAGCAAAGGTCGACACCTTTTCCTTTACTCTAATTTCCTGGATGAGCTTTTCGTCCTTAAAAACGGGACAATCTCGAGAGGAAGCAGCGTGGTCACCCATACAGTTGATGCAGCGAGGGGACGGAGGTGGACAAGCACCCTCATGGGCATCCTTGCCACACGTAACACATTTGGCCGGATTGGAACAGGACTGGCTGGTGTGATTGAACCACTGACACCGATAGCAACGCGTAGGGTTTGGGAAATAAGGGCGAACGGAAATTATGTCATAGCCTGCTTTGATTTTCGATGGGAGTTGAACTTTGTCAAATGTCAAGAAGACAGTGCGGGTTGGAATGATGTTCGGGTCAACCCTTTTCATAACCCTATGAACAGCCGTTACGCCCTGGTCAGACAGGTAGTGCTGAATTTCTTCATCAGACAATCCATCGAGGGAGCGTGTATAAACGACTCCACATGAGGAATTTAAAGTGCGGTGCGGTTCAACCCGGACAGGGAAGGTGTGGAGCAGTGAAGTACGCAGCAATTTTTGTGCTTGGAGGGCACTGACTGTTTCTAACAACAAGGTGCCATTCCATAATCTGGAACAAGACTTTACAGGACCTGCAATTGCGTCGACACCTTTCTGAATAAGGAAAGGGTTGACCGTGGAGAAGTCGTGACCTTCGTCAGACTGAGAAACAAGGAACTGTGGCAATGATGGAAGAACTGTCTGTGGCTGAGACTCAGTGAACTTACGCTTGTGAGCAGACATAGTGGAAGGTGAGGAAACCACTGCGGAAGAATCCCCCACGATTACCGGCGTCTCCGATGGCGCGCTCTTCCCTTGTGGGGGCCCTCCCTGAGGGCACTCCCGCCTTAGGTTATTCTTCACACCACCCGACAAACTGACGGAGGGACCAATCGGCACTTTCGGAAGGTATCAGCTCGGGTAATCACCCCTCCCTGGGCCTGGCCGTTACCAGGGGGTACGTACATGTCCTACCTGTCTACCCGGGGAGGGGAATTATGCGTTACCCCGTCACCGGCTACGCATGGAAATGCGTGGGTCGGCCTTCAGACATGCACAGGGAGGAAAAAAGAGAAAGGGAAAGGAAAGAAGAGGGGTCTCAAACGACGCAGCAGAGAAAAGGGCAAAGAGAAGAGGTAAGGAAAAGAGAAGGACAGAGGAAGGACGACGACTTTCAAGCGGAGAAAGCAAAGAATTTGTAACAGTTTCGAGCGTCCGTCTCCGGACGTAGGCACAAACCATACTCCCAGAGGGGGAGAAAGGGAAGGAAAGAGGTGGAGGTGAGGGGGAGGGCGAAGATGGGGGATGGGGAAGGATGCGGAAAGGGAAGTTATGCAGCCTAGAAAGGAAGGAAGGCCACATTAGCTCGGGGTCCCGTGCTCACTACGCACGTATCCACTAAAGAGTTGTGGACCCCCTGGGGGGAGGAGAGGAGGTACTGGCAGTAGTAAAGCTGTGAGGACAGGGCGTGAGTCGTGCTTTGGTAGAGCACTTGCCCGCGAAAGGCAAAGGTCCCGAGTTCAAGTCTCAGTCCGGCACACAGTTTTAATTTGCCAGGAAGTTTCTCTTTCCTGGTTGTTCCACAATCCACTGGAATATAGTCCTGTGCTGCGAAAGTATATTACCACAAATTTCTCACTCTAAAGCTTATGTGTGATACTAGCAGACTTCTCTTGGTCTTCTCACCCTTCCCTTGCTTACCACCTCCTTATGTCCTCCTCGCTTTTTCCATGTTATTTTGCTTCCCAGATAGTTTTCCTTCACTTCATCTACTCCATGGTCCTCAATTCTCATTAAGTTTATCACCAATCTCATTTATACTACTACTCATTACTTTCCTCAATTTACTCTTAAATCATTCTACAATCATTAGTCTAATCATTCTGTTAAACACTCAGAAGTTTTTCACTTTCACTGAGGATAGATCTTTCAGCAGCAAATAATACTGACCAAAATGAGGGCTGTGACAGATACAGGGATGAGAAACAACAAGGTCATTTTAGCAATGCTGAATTTCACACTATCCAAATCCATGAAACAAACAAAATACATTGATTTAAAAAGCAGGTAAAAATTTACTAAACACCTTATAAAGAGAATCTCTATTCCTTCCATACCAACTCAGTGTAGACAAGATACGACAAATTCAGAGAAATAGTGTTTCATATCGAGTAAATTAAAAGGAACAGATCTCACCATGGTACAAAAAATAAGCTGGGCCATTTTCAGGAGCACAAAAATAGCACACCAGAATTAAAACAATGCAAAATCTTCATAATTTGCTACATTTTACACAAGCTTGAAATTTACAGTGTACTACAATGCAAGATGTTTTTGGCAGTTTCCACAATGAGACTGTCTCAATATCTGACAGCTTCTGGTCATATTTAAGGCATATCAGTGGCAAAACTGTGATAATTTCATTACATGATAGAAATGATAGTGTTACCAACAACAGCATCAATAGAGGAGGGTTGCTAAACACTGGTTTCCAGAATTCCTTCACCAACATACATACAGGAAATATTCCAGAATATGAGTCAATAACAGTAGCTGATGTTGGTTTATTGTTTAAGGAGACAAAACAGGTGATATGTCCCCCACCCACCCCAATGACAGAAGCAGCAGACTTAATCTGTTAGTATATAGCATAAATTCTGTGCACAAGTGTTAGTGTTCTAAATGTTTGAGTACTGTGTATCAGATGGAGCATGGGAAAAAGCCCAGTATTCAACTAGTCTAATGTGGGAAGCTACCTAAAAGCGACACCCAACCTGGCCAGCAAGCCGAGCCCTCGTCGTGTGGCTAAAGAACTGCTCCCAACACGAGTATGTGCGAATGTATATATTCCCAGCTCGTTGACGGATGTCAGAAATCTGGTAAGTTTCCATTCTTTTTTGTGCACTTGCTGATAAGTCAACACTTCTATTTGGTAATACTTTATTCCTACATTAATGTCTGGTGGTCGTGTATGCATTGTCTCCACAAGCAAATCTAATGTATCCGTATATGGTTGGTAGGGAGGGAGGGAGGGAGAAAACAGAGGTCATCAGTTTCATGATCCAAGAAGGCAGAAACTAAGGGAGGAACAACACCAACATCGCAGTCCAGTTGATGGGAAAGGAAATCGGGTGACAAAAGAGGCAGAAGGAGTGTCAGGGTTGCAGGTAGAGTAAAGAATGGTGGAGGGGAAGGTTAGAGTGGGCAAGAGCAGGGGGCACTGCCACTGATCCCCACACTATCACAACCACCACACAGCATGGACAACACCGGGGAAGAACACACACGAAAACAGGAAATAAAGCAGCACAAAAACCAGATGAAACAGGGAAAAAGGGAAGTGAGAGGGAGGTAGGAACAAACCTGGTCGGTCCCAACACTAAACGAGGGACTTCAATTCTGGAAGGAAATTCAGAAACTCAAATTTGGAAGGACAAACCACTTTCGTGAATAAAAATCTTGACGGACATAAGTGTGCAAGGGTTGTCCACTAACAACCGTGGTAGGGGCATTTTTAATGTGAAGGCCCAAAGTGCAGGAGGCAGCCCAGCAAAATATTAATCACCGTGAGAGGGGTGGCATAAATACCAAGGGGTGGGGGTGAGGAGCCCAATAAAAGACAGCAGTAGAAGGTAGATTCACACCAAGCGAGGCAGAGGAAAGAATGCCACGTGGCAGGAGTCCCCTTTATCACTAAGTTTATTAGAAATGGGGGTCTTTGAGAACTGGGGAAGGGAAATCAACCTAACAAGCAGCACTGTCAAGACGGACATGAAGGTTATGGACAGAGACCAAAGGGTGGTGGTAAAAAAAAGGGAAATACCCTGAAGGTCAGTTTTTGAGTACAAACTCAACAATACTTGGATGAGGAAAGACCGCTTAATAAAGCAGAGGGCCCTGCAAATGGCTATCAGCTCCGTGGTAAACACCCCACATGTGACAGGTAAGAGATGGTGTTCCATGCCAATAGAAGACTAAGGCATATCCTTCATGATTAGCAGATTTAAAGCCATTGGCATAAAACACAATAGCATCCCAAAACTCTTGTAAGGGTTGGAGGAACAAACAAATGAACACGATTGGAGTGAGACTTTTTGCACCCCAGCCGATATCCATCTGAATCTGGGGACAAGGAACTAACCAAGTGGATGTGTTCAGGAAAGAGCGAGGGAAACAAGACACAGAGGGAAGATGGAAATAGTGCCGAAAGGAAGAAAGGCAGAGGCAAATTGATAAATTCATCCGAGGGTGGGCAGTGGGCAGGCTATGTCCCAGAGTTGTGAAAATAAGAGGGTGAACTGGGAAAGAGCAGACAGTGATGGCTGAGGAAACCTAGAGATGGAACTGCCAATCCAAATAGGGGGGGGGGGGGGGGGGGAATCCCACCATCAACTAGAACACTGTAGACAGGGATAGTGCAAAAGGCACCAGTGGCCGAATGGGTATCATGATGGTGGGCTGGGTCCAAGAGGAGCAATGTCGAAAAGGCAGCTGAGAAACTTCACATCCACAGTCCAGATGGGACAGAAATAATGCTTGATAAAGGCAGAGAAGAGCCTATTTACCACAACCTACCCTCCTATATACAAGATACCAACCATTTCCTCCACAGTTTCTTCTCCCTTACCACATGGTACCCTGCTGTCACTATTGACGCTACCTTTCTTTACACTAACATCCCTAATGCCACTATTGAATACTATCTTTCCCAACGCCCAACGGATTCCAAACCATCAACCTTCTCCTTATGACTCATGACCAGTTCCCACAAGCAGCACTTCATCATCCCCCACCCCTACCCTGCTATACCCCTCCTCACTACATTGTTGACTGAAAGCTCACTTTCCAACATTTTTGTTGTTCCTATCAGCAACTCAGCATCTCCACTATATGGTCAGTAGCAACTATCCTCTTCATAATATTGTTACATACCATCCAGATAAAATTATATTGCTGATTTATTAGGATAAGTTATATTGGTTCTATTTTTTTTTTATATTCAAGGTTCATCACGTAAAACATCAAATTTAAGGTTCATCGCATAAAATAATCACAAGAGTGTAATTTGCACAGGTGGTTTCAAATTTGAGGAAGCAGCATCTTTCTTGTTTATAAAGTTACATTTGGCTGCTGTCACTACAAATACCGCTGAGCAGGGCAGGTACAGCTGCATGTCTTGTTAATGCATATTTTGTCACGTTCCACATCTCTGAAGTGTCTTTCACAATGAGACATGGATGTACAAAATGTGCTTTCCATACAATCTCTTACCCTAGTGACAATGCCACTATTATTAAACAATGATTTTTCAGTTCAGTCAAGAACCAAACTACCAAAATATGAAGGCATCCAACTCATCCAGAACACAGTTAGGATTTTAATGTTAAGTAAGAAATTTGTCCACTGCAGACCTATCTACAACCAGGTAGGTGTAATTACAGTCTTTGGTTGATTAGCCTTCTACTGCCTCTATGTAGTTTAGTAAAAGGCATGAAATTGACAGTCACATTCTAGATTGGACAGTATAAAGATCCAAGTAATCTGTGTAAAATACATGACATCTACCCTATAGCAGTACTGTGCATGCACGTCATTTTCTGAAATATGATGGGTATCACTGGAAAATTTCGAAATCACCAATTTCGTATCCACCATGACCGCAACTTCTACTTTGTCAGTCTTTTTTGTAATGATATTGCGTAACAGATATTCAGATTGCCTACAATGTTCAGCCAAACAAGATTGTGTTAAATTATGAGTTACAAAAGAGTGCGAGCATGTACTTTGTGTGCGTGTGCATGTTTTTCAGTGTAGCCTACATATATTGTTAATCTTATGTATTTTAATCCTGATTCAGCCCGTCCAATAAAAACTAGTGAATGATTAACATATGGAAATAAACCTTATTCATACATAAATACTTTTTCGTAAACTTAAATGTTAATCTCTCATAAGATAAAAAACTCACTCACACAGTAGAACACAAAAGGGGTGAGGGTCCAGCAGCCACAGTTGCAGCCTTGTCAGAGCCGGATACATACGATTACCACAAGACTTACCACGAGTGCCTGCCACAGCCCCTTCTCCATCGCGCGGAGTGAGCTGATTGGCACGATCGGGTATTGGGACAAGCGGTGGCCTTCTAGTGGCCGGAGTCAACGTACCGACCACAGTAGCTGCAGCTGTGGCCCCCTCTGTGCGGCCATTCTCATCGACGGTCAGCAGCCCAAGTCGTGCCGGGATTTCTGCCAGGGCACTGCGCGTGGCTCGTCGCTGCAGTGAGGCATTTGCCACCTGCGGTGTAGCTGGGTTCTCCATGCTCATTTTGTGTCACGTGTCAATTATCTACTAAACTGAAGAACAAATAATGACCATTAAAATTTAGTAGAACAATTTGACAACATACATGCTCTAAAATTTAAATGCTTCAAATGGAGCAACACACACCAGCAGTAACAGTATCTATTATTTAGTTCATCATCAGAGCACATACGTCTTTAACTTCCTTAAATCTCATTCAGATAATTTTGCACTGAATGATACAAAACCATTCCTCTGTAACCGCCTTTAACTAAATAAATGACTTGCAAAAACTACAAGTAATCTTGGCCACATACAACAGTTATGAATGTTAAAGAGCACCCGACCTCATCTGCAGCACAGTACACTGATGCACTACCAGTGCATGCAGATCTGGTTGCAAAGCTGTGAACTAATTTCTCATCTCCAATGGGATAAATAAAAGAGTTGCAACAAATGGTTTTTCTGATTTGGTGGTTCTCAAATTTGTCATCTAACAAAATAATATCCAGTTACATTATAAAACAATAAAACAGATATAAAATATATGATCAACTCATACCCTACAATTTACCTCAGAACATGCAGAAATAGGGAACAGCTTCCTCTATCTCCAGTTGTCAGCCTGGCTACCATCTTATTTTTACTGTACAGACTAGAACAGTACCCTTAATTTCTATGCCGTCACAGAGCATTTAGCAACTGCCATTATTATACAGGACACTAGTTGTGTATGTGCATGTTTTCTGTTTTAGATGTAACAGCATTGATGTTTAGGTCCATATGGATCCAGAATTACATAGATCTGAAGATTACCAACTGTGATCTAAAGGTCATATCATAAAAATGAATGTGTAACTGTCAGCAAAATGAATTAATTTTAAACAGTGATCACTAAACTCCATCATTGAAGTGACACCAATCGCACAAGATTCATTCATTCTCTTACAACATGAACTACTACAAAATTCAAACACAGTCAAACTTAACCTTCTAACAAAACCAGCATACCCTGAACAAATCCTAACACTATCTGAATTCACAGATATGTAACCTCATCTGAACTCTACACAATTCTATGCCTATTTTTGGTCTTCTCAGCATCATCATGACTAACGTGGGCAATTACAGTTTCGAAGGAAAATTTTGCAAATTACTGGCATCAACAAACAAGTCTACATAATCTTTTGCACAGACTCCTGTAAAAAATGCAAGCAATACTTCAATCCATCAAAATTTCTAAGTCCAAACATTACAATCCTAAAACAGGCTGTGAAATGCAATACAGTAAGTTCTCCAAAAACGTTACTGAAAATATTAACCATTAAGTATGTTAAAGTCAAACTGGAAATCAATCATACATTGGTTGCATTTTACACATTCTTTGAATGTAATTTGGATAGAAAAATAACGTAGCATTACATATGCTTCTGTGGCTCAAACTGTGCACCACACTTAGAATATATAGTATTATTAACACTTGGTACAGTTGGTAACAATATACACCCATATTTGAATATCTATAAATATAAGAAATTCTTCAGAATTTGCATAAAATTTCCCTACCTCAAATAATTATCTAGGAAAATAATTTTCACCTTTAAAACAATGACACTTACCTGCTCAAACAAATGTGCTTAAATACTTCTGCAATAAGCAGAAATTATGAGTCAGATTCCCCACAAATTTTTGAAATCCATTACTCATACATATTAAGTTTTAAGAGTAACTAATCATTCTTGCTTTATTCAAGGAAATAAATATAGTCAAAGTAGATATAGTAGGAATAAGCTCCACTTAGTAACACTTAGCTAATACGTGCATAGACTTATGAGAATTAACACAGGTAATTACTTTTAATAATACTGGAGCATTACCCCCATTATGTACCAAACACTGCACTCCCTTACTGCAAAATCTGGCATTTTACCTTCAAACAATTTGTAGAAACTTTCACTAGTCTAATACGTACAATACACGAAAGTTTTAGGTGTGAAATGCCACGTATCTCGCGTCTGAAAACGCACAAGGTTTCTAATTCAGAAGAAGACTCCACCACAACTAAATGACCAATATATTTCTCTGTGAAATATGTAAGCATTAATCTTTGTCAGACTGATGTTTACCACGAAATAAATCAAGAATTTAAGTAGCCTAACTGCCACACCTGCACGTAAATGAAAACTGCACTGAGCCAGAATTCCGGGTGATCTGCCGGCAGTAATAAGAAACTCAAATACAACAAAACAAATTAGTTCTTACTAATGCCTGAGTATTGAACGTAGTGGCCACTTTCTCCTATATCTATTTACGCGCCAAATTGTGTGCGCTTGATGCGTCATTCCCGCGCAAACTTCTCAAGCCCTCTGGTTCTATTTACTTGAAACTTACTAGTTTGGTAACATTTGTATAGTTCTTACACATAAATGTTAAAATCATTTAACGCACTAAAACTAATCATGGCATCAATAACTTCACACTACCTGCGATGAAAACAGAGGCACTTTGTCGAGCCCTTCCAGCTGCACCCGCCAGGTTCTCAGCACGACTAGTCACTTACCCTCCACTACCTCTAGCGCTTGTTTCCGACGCGAAGAATTTCGCGGCATTTTCCCTCCGAGCAATATCATAGGCTGCAGCTGAGTGCCTACGTCAGCACCAATGAGGTAAACGAACCCCAGCGATGTCTCGTGACGTAGTAGTGACGTTTGACGCTGGTTACATGCAAAGGGTAACTTAAAATGAATGCGTGTTAAGAAACCATAGTTTGAGCATCAGCTAAAAGGAAAACGAGGTGAGCCTATTTATTTATTTCTTATTTTTGATGGTATTATTTATATAATGAATTGCATATAAGTACAAAATTCACTGAAATGTAAATGAACAGCAGTAAACCAGGCTCTGTTACCACCTAGTACAGTCGAATCAGATGTTAGTACATATCCTTTCAGATGATAGGGACTTCGAAAAGAAACAAACAAGTACAGAAAAATGTACATATTTCCCCCTAACTAAACTAAAAAAAGGCAAACATTATTAGTATATAACAATATATCGGGACTGCCCAAATAACTTCCGATCGCCTTTGTTTCAGCATTTAAAGAATTGAGAACTCTGTACGTGACGGGTCGTTTTATGTAATTATGAGTCGATTAGAAATTAACATGTGTTGTGCTGTGGATACCTTTTGTGGATTCGTAGTCAAGCATTCTTACAGATGTAAAGCAGTATTTTGAGGTTAGGTGTACGATAAACAAATCACAGATGCTAGACATAGTTATTGGAAACTTAGCTAACTCATGTGTTTCGAAGATAATGCGTGAAGTACTATTTATTTCCGGTGCATTAACGATTTCGAAGACGTTGCAGGTAGTATTTAGTTCGTTGTAATGCACTTGGATCCGTAATCTGAGAGAGAATCATCTTGATCAACTCGTTAGTGAGGGGACTCTTGAGCAGAAGAGAGACGCTATAATGTCACTTGAAGTTGTTGTTTGTGTTTTAGGGTGGCAAGAAAAGAAATGTAAATATTCGTGTGCATTCAGTTAGGAAATCACAGCCCGTAAAACTGTCAACAACCCAAAATGTGTCAGAATATTTTATTGTTTTACTACACATGATCTACTACGTCTGATCTTAGTTATTCCAGGACAAAAGCCAGTAACTAAAAAGTAAAATCATATAGCCAGTTTGTAAATTGTAAAATATGTTCCTGTTCTTTAGACAGAAAAATGTAGCCTACATTAATTTGCTTCCCATGAGGATTATCACAGCATTTCCAACTTTCAGGAGTGCACAATGTATTTAAAGACGAAAAAAAAAAAATTAATCATCAAAAACTTCTAAGTCAAAAAACTTCACGCTGTTTAAGTAAATTTCCTAGTGAGACAGTTGTACAAGTATAAACATTGCAGATAACTTATGGTGAAAGCGCACCCTGCTTTTCACTTAAAAATCCCTCACACTCTGTTTACCTGTAGATGAGATTAGGCTAGCTGAACTTAGTATTGCCCCATGGCATAATCTTCTGGGGTAATTCAGTTAAGCTCAAAAAAGTGTTTATTTTACAGAAGCAGGTTGTAAGTTATTATTTAAGCTGTGTAACTGAACATATTGCAGAAACCATCATTATGATCTATTATGCAAAATGATCCTCGAAACATGTACCTAACTACTTTGATGGACTTGGGGTATCCTTACACTCACATGTTGATATGTGAACTCCCCAATGGCATTTTTTGTTAGTGAATTTAAGATGAACTGTAAAATTGATGATCAGAATACTAGAAGTGAAAATAATTTCCATGCATACAATGCCTAGTATTGAGTATGAAACTTATATTCTAATGCAAACATCTGTAACAGATTTCTGGTAGACATCAGAGGCAGGGTTAAAAATCCTTTTACAATGTACTAATATAGTTGGACTTTTGGATGCAATTACTGTTAACACTAATATTCATATCGCTCAAGTTAATTAACTTCTACAGAATGTAGTAGTTTTTTAAACCATTCAATTTCCATGAACACTTTGTTTGTAGCAGTGGATCAGAACAGAAACTGAATAATGTTGCTTTCAAAGTAGCTGCTTTTACTGTGATGTACTTGTATAAAATAATCAATAAGTAGATTAGCACGAGTCATAATTCATTGTTAGTATATTTTATAAAAGTTGGCAGTAGAGGATTCTATATTGTCAACAGTTGACCAGTAAAATTTGTTCATGTAAATCACATATAATTGGAAAGTTTTATCAAAATAACTTTTTCAATATTCAAGACACCGTGAGGAGATCATGCTGCCGTTCTTGATTTTTATTAATGGAAACAGTTGCACATTTTGAATGTTGGACACTGAAGTTGTTACTTGCAAAGATATTTTCATTACTATTCAGTTACTATGAAAGTATATCCTGATTATTGAAAGAAGACTGCACTGAACACATACAAACCAGTTATAAGAGAAACAAAGTGTCAAAATTGAGAATGCAATAATATGTTGTCCCAATAAAAACACAATTTGGATGAAATGCGCAATGAGAAATTACAAATTTACATAATACCTGAATCAAATAATGTTTCCATGAGTGTTTACTTTGTTGGATGTAGCCAATTGTCGTGTTAACGGAAATGTCCAATTCCATCTGTCTGCTTTGACCAATGACATCACCAATATGGCGGAAATGACCATTCACAACAACTTCCATATCACGACTATGATGCCATTACGTAAATGTGACTACAAACATGAAAATAGATCAAAAAACCATCAAAAACATATTCCTCCTCTAATATAATGAAACTAACGAGAGAAGGCGGGGGAAATTGGGGTTTTTTTGGGTGGGGACAAACTCACAGTAAACACACGCCACTAAACCAAACGACAAAGCCGCTGAAATAAACTGACGACAACATTTGTGAAATCGACTAGAAACAATATCTAATAGAATCGAACACTTCCCTTGACGTGTATAGGTCAACGGAAAGTACCAATACCAATTCATAAACCCCAAAACCTACAACCACTTCCATAATCGTCACTACCTCAAAAATCACAAGAAAACACCAAATCTGAAATCGAACACTTCCCTTGACCTCACAGGGTCAACAACAACAACACACAAAACCAACTCACCAATACCAGCAACCCCCCCCCCCCTCACGACACATGATCCACAAGTCATCTAACCAGATAAAAACATGAACAAAAGAAATGAAAACTCACCACATGAAAGCTCTGTCGCTGCCTACTAGATCGGACACCACAATCCCAAAACCTCACTAACCCACAAGCCTGGGCCTGTACATCTTACCAACAGCCCTAAAGGAAACCCTAAAAATACAGTACCCCCCGGGACGCTGGTCCGCCAACAGTACTCATCTAAATGAGCCTGAAGGTTGGAAGAGTGCCTCTTCCCCCTCCCTATTAACAGAATTAACATCCCCCCAAAACCCCTCTATAGTATTTGTACAGGCCCTACTCTAACAATTCTTGAACTTCACATTGTGATTAATAACTAAATGATTGTAACCCTCCTGACCCAACCCACTATAAGACGCAAACCAATCAGAAACTGTAGTACTCCCCTATTCTACATAACCGTGAATCAACTCCACTAACTCCCTCTTTGTACGATTTTCCACAATCCTAAACACACACTCGGAAGAACCAGCCCCCCACACCCATAAACCAACTACAGGCTTACCCCTCCCATGCTGCCTCCTACCAAACTGTGACTCATCAGTCTCAACCTTTACTCCAGGCCCACCCAACTTACACCTGTATTTAATGTATTCTGAACAAACCTCCCAACAAAAAGAATACTAATCAAGGACCGTTCGCTCACTCACACCCTCATGCGCGCAAAAACTGTGTGAGGACTGATACCAAAAATGGGAACTCATCAACACAATGTCACGCATGCCCAACCTGGACTTCTCGAACCAGGTACCCCGGCGAGTGGAGCGCCAAACGTTGTCACGCCAGCACCTCTACATATAGCCGTCCCTGGTCTGAGACACCGGAGCTTTCGTTAACTTCATTTACTTGCCACATACAGAGCACTTCACCAGCTCAGCCAGTAATCCAAAAAGCTGCAGAAATTTGATGAGTGACATAGCAGTGTCGCCCATCATACCCCACAGCCGAAAACTGTTCACTTTCAGTCATATCCATTCCTAACAACAACATAAAATAAGTAATCTGGAAAATTCAAACACAACAAACCACATACAACACTACATTACTATAGAAAAAACAGAAAGTTAAACCAGAAAAAACAGAAAATTAAACCATCGACTCATTCCACAATATGCCACTAATCTTCACTTATAACCACAACAACCGACAACATCAACAAATCAAATCAATCCTATATGACACACACCACACAACCCACAAACCCCACCTGAGAGCACCTCCAAACCTCAACGACTCACCACCTATGAAATTCCCAAACCACCTTCCCTACCCTCTGGCTCCTACCCTTGTAACCGCCCCCAGTGTAAAACCTGTCCCATGCACCCACCCACCACCACCTACTCCAGTCCTGTAACCCGGAAGGTGTACACAATCAAAGGCAGAGCCACGTGTGAAAGCACCCACGTGATTTACCAAATGACATGCCTACAGTGTGAAGTGTTCTATGTGGGAATGACCAGCAACAAACTGTCCATTCGCATGAATGGACACAGGCAGACAGTGTTTGTTGGTAATGAGGATCACCCTGTGGCTAAACATGCCTTGGTGCACGGCCAGCACATCTTGGCACAGTGTTACACCGTCCGGGTTATCTGGATACTTCCCACTAACACCAACCTGTCAGAACTCCGGAGATGGGAACTTGCCTTTCAGTATATCCTCTCTTCTCGTTATCCGCCAGGCCTCAATCTCCGCAAATTTCAATTTGCCGCCATTCATACCTCACCTGTCTTTCAACAACATCTTTGCCTCTGTACTTCCGCCTCGACTGACATCTCTGCCCAAACTCTTTGCCTTTACAAATGTCTGCTTGTGTCTGTGTATGTGCGGATGGATATGTGTGTGTGTTCGAGTGTATACCCGTCCTTTTTTCCCCCTAAGGTAAGTCTTTCTGCTCCCAGGATTGGAATGACTCCTTACCCTCTCCCTTAAAACCCACATTCTTTCGTCTTTCCCTCTTCTTCCCTCTTTCCTGACGAAGCAACCGTTGGTTGCAAAAGCTTGAATTTTGTGTGTCTATTGACTTGCCAGCACTTTCGTATGGTAAGTCACATCATCTTTGTTTTTAGATATATTTTTTCCGCGTGGAATGTTTCCCTATGTGTGTGTGTGTGTGTGTGTGTGTGTGTGTGTGTGTGTGTGTGTGTGTTACCCTGTTAGACCCTGTGGAATTTTACACACTGTGCTTCATTTAGTGTATGTCCCTTAATGTCTTCTCCTGGTGCAAAATCCTCAGTGATGTACATAGGGTAGGTTTTAACATTCGGTTTGTAAGGTTCACTCATTCCATCATGTCTCATGATAGGCACAGACTGGCTGCCAATGGAGCGTGTTCAGGAAAGTGACCTCCATATGAAAATGGAAGCTTTGGTGCAGGACCTAAGCACGGCACTGGAAGAATCGTCGCGCGCATCATCCGTGAGGCGTCGGTGGGGCCTGAGGCGGAGGGCGAGGTCGACAGGCAGCCTTCGTGAGTACACTTGACTGTCTTTGTTGTTAGGAATCTACTGGTGTATTCCTGCATAGTGACATATTTTTGTTTCACTTCCTTCAAAATACATTAAAATGTTGACACCAGATGTGTGGAGCCACACGCCTGTCAACATGAGAAAGCTGTGGATTAATAGTACAGTAAACAGTTCAGCCGGACGTCTTTTTTTTTTTAACTCGGCAGTTTTTATTGCTGCTTGGTCTGCAAATTTTATAAATATTTATCATTATTGCCTGGAAAATATCCTATGTAACTACAGATACATCAGCTTCAGCCAACAATGGAGAAAGAAGTCCTGCATTCAAGTTTTTTTATAATTTGTTTTGTCAGAAAAAGGCAGCGACAACAATTTCTTTGGAAAAAATTTCGCAGTTGGCTAATTGAGTGAACATAACTTTCAATGACGACTAAATAATTTCTACCCAAATAATAATAATAATAATAATAATAATAATAGTAATAATAATAACCTGCCGATTCCTGTTACGGAGGGGTATGGTTTACAAGATACTGCAATGTACAAGGGTCGAGTCATTGACGTATAGTTTAGGATCACCTTCACCATCTGAACAAATACAGTCTTCCTGGACATCAGTGGATATAAGTAATTGGTGATTGCAATAGGATTTTCTGTTGTTCCTTCTGAAAAAACAGTTCGTGTCCTGAGAGGTGCAAGGATTTTAACAAGCTAGTTTTTTTTTTTTTGTTATTTACCCCCCCCCCCCCCCCCCCCAAGTATGAGACACATCAGAATATTGACTGAAGGTCGGAACCGTAGTTGTTGAGTGTACTGCAACAAACTGAAAATTTTGCTTCAAATTTTTTTTGCTCATAACTAGTGAATTTTGGCCCATGATCATTTCCAAATGCCAATGTACAGAAATGAAGTGAAGTGTGCTGTCATATTTAAAACTAATTAATGTCATGTGAGAATTAGGAATTTGTTGCTACACACAAGTCAAGTTACTTGTGTACAAGTATAACAAGAACTGGAACGACTGTAAGTGCATATTGCTCTGAATGTCGTAAGACTGTAATTTTATTTTGATGTGGCTTCTTAAGACACTTTTTCAACCACAGTGCATCTTTCGACTTTCATCAGCGCACGTGCAGTTGTTATAAAGAGTGATGATATACACTGTTCTGACAGTATGCTTAGCTCTTATTGTGAAGTAGCATTTTACCTTATGACGTACTACGCCTACACCCACGCCTACACTCCGCAAGCTACCTTGTGGTGTGTGATGGAAGGTACTTGTAATACCACCAGTTTTCTCCTCTTTCCCTGTTCGATTTGCGAGTGGAGTATAGGCAGAATGATTGTTGGTAAACATCCGTGTCAGCTGTAATTTCTCTGATTTTCTCATCATGGTCATTTCCCGAGATGTGTGTGGGAGAAGCTACTATGTTACTGAACTCTTCTCGGAACATACGCTCTCGTATTCTCAACTGCAAACTCTCTGTGCTTCAGTACTCCTCTCTTGTGACATCTGCCACTGGTGTTTATCGAGCCCATTCGTAAAACTGTCACATTTAGTAAGTGATCCAGTGACTAGTCATGCTGCTCTTCGTTGGATCTTCTCTACGAGCAATTCATTGGACTTAAGGTTACACGACAAATTATTCTATCATGACATTCTTCTTTCCAAACAAGTATTCAAAGATTTTCTGGCAAAAATTTAAGGAAAATGTGAACAGCGTTTGGAGAACGTTGACTGCTTTCATTTTTGGCACTCGAAGTACACCTAAAACTATCCTCCCATTGACTATGCAAAACTGACATGTTGCCAAGTTGTGTCCCATAGACGCAATGTACCCTGGCCCAGTTCTAGATTTACAAGGGCAGGAATGTAAGTGAAACACTACAGTATGCAACCTCTCATGATTACACTGTTATTTTTAAATCTTTTGAGCCTTACATGAAATTCTTTTTTGTTGGTTACTCACAAATGAGTGCCCACTGGGATACACACAGTGCGGGTGGTTTCGATCCCATTCCGTGGGACCTCCCCTCGCTAGACTCGAACCTGGGACTCTTGCTTTTGTAGGCAAATGCTCTGCTGACTGAGAGACTGAGATGTATGCACAGCTCCACTCCCACCAGCAACTTTCTTCTACCCTCTAGAATTCACAGAAGCTCTCTCATTTACTTTTCTGGACTTGCACTCTTGGAAGAAAGTTTTTTATGGAGACATTTTTTGATGCTCTGACATTTGTCAGTGCATATTGTACCAGAGAGTGTACCACTTCAGTGGACTTCCGATGTTGCAGTTTGTCACACACATATTGTACAGTACTTGTGTTTAGTCACTCAAGGACAAAGTAAATATTTATATTTGAATACGAAACTTCTAAACAAGAACTAGGTATACTTCATCAGAATGGATCCACTAAACAGTATTAAATGTCAAATTAAATGACAAAGTTAGAGCTGTTGATCATGTCCCTGTCAGAAAATGACTAATACTCTCGAGTATTAACAACAACTGATAGAGACATGAATTAAGTCATTGTATGTGGTTTGTCAGCTTCTTTTAAGTTGGAAGTTTCTTGGTTATAAACATGAGAATTAGGAAGAGAAGTAAAAAGATATTGTGGTGTGCCATACATACAGGGAAATAGAAGACAGCCACAGTGTCATAACCATACATATTTGGGATACTTCAGCATGAACGTATAATACCAGTGAAATGTAGCAGTAGAGAAGCAATGAGTTTTTAAGAATGAATTTAAATAAAGAGATGTACTGTTTCAAGGAAAGTTAATACAGAAAGATAAGCTGCACATTGAGGATAGTGCTGTGTAAAGATCACTAAAAAATAGCATTGTTACATTCTTCATTTGTCTCAGGGGTGCAAGCAGCATGCAAATCTAAAGATTCCCTCTGCAATTCTACGCAGTGAATATATTTTTGAATTGGTCTGTCCTGCAACTCCTCTTTGTCATACGTCAATGGAACATCAGAGAACAACACTTATTTACTGAAAGACGATGAGGCTAATTAACGTAAGTTGAAAACCTCACAATTGTTATTAGTTTATCTTAGAATATTCTGAAAGACATTCGTCATATGTGTTGGCTTTACACTAAATAAAACGACACACTCCTTCAAGTCAGCGTGGACTTTTTTTTAAGCACTCAGGTGAACCTTAATGGACTCTCTTTACCTGAGAGATTATGATGGTAGTAGTAAGTACTTGAATTTCTTGTTTAATAATACTGGAAACTCCTGGATGGAGCATTACATAAAATAAGGGAAAGGCAACTGTTCACATACAGCAGATTGATGATGTGTGCAGCACAGAAACATGAAACAGGAAATAGCATTTGCAGTAGCTTTCAAACAGTAGCTCTTTTTCTTGCAAAAGTACACACATTCACATGCACAACCACCCAGACATCCAAGACCACACTCCCACAAACACTGGCGTCTGCATTTGGATGTTAGTCTGGTTGTGCGTGTGACTTGCTAGAAAAAGAGCTACTATTTGAGAGCTAGTATGATTGCTGTTTCCTGTTACATGTTTCTGTGTTCCACACATCAACCCTCTATAGGGGAGCAATTTCAATTCAGCCTCACCATTTAGTAAACAGAGTTCACAATTGAATTAAAAAGTTCCATTTTCTGGCAGTGACAAATGTCAAAAGCTTGAATAGTATTCAATTTGATATTATTACAAAACTGAGAAGGTTTTATTAATGCAGTTACACTATGGAAGATTCAAAGGACACAAAAACTGCAGTTATTAAGTATCCAAATGGATAGTAGGGTAGTTTTCTTGACATGCAGAATCCAACATCTCACTGGTGATTTATTTGGGTATAAATATGCAACCTGTTACTTTTTCCAGATTTTTCATATGATTTATTTTCTGTACCATTAACCAGTTTTTTAGGCACTGCATGCTCATAATCAGGTAGGGGTGTTACAGGGACGTTATCTAGACCATGTGCAGGTAGACACTGTGATACTGGTGCTGGTGGCGAAATTGAACTTTGGTTTTGGGTACTTATTATAACAAAAAAAAGGTTGTTAAGTTCTGTAGGAAAAGAGGGATTGCTACTTACCATAAATATGACACATTAAGTTGCAGACAGGCGCAATTAGGACACTTACGCATAAGCTTTCAGCTTCTATAGCCATCTGTCTTTTCCTTCATTGTTGATATTACAACTTGGAGTTTCCATTGTTAAGTTTTAGTTACTTACAGTAACAAAATTTTTGTCCCATAAATGTTTTGTTACCGATGACTAAATTTCTATTTCCTCTAGCACCACAACCACAGTGTCTTGACTGCAAATGGTCCAGATAATGTTCCTGTAACATCCCCATCTGATATGGGGCCTGCAGTAGCTCAAAAACAGGTTAATGGTACAGAAAACAAATTATATCAAAAATTTAAAAAGTGACTGGTTGCAAATTCAACCCATATGAATTACCTATTTAAGCCACAGTTTCAGTTTGTCATCCACAATGGATATACTGAGGAGAGGGACAGCATCTTATTTTGGAAATCAAAATGACTTCAGGTATCCCTGGTATGTTTGTATAATTCTCCTCTGTGAACGATTTCTTGAACACGAAATTTAAAATTTTGGCATTTGTTTTACTATCTTCATCTGCCACACCAGACTGGTCAACAAGTGACTGGATGGAAGCCTTAGTCCCTATTAGCAATCTTGCGTAGGACCAGAATTTTCTAGGGTTCTCTGCCAGATCTATTGCTAAGGTGTGATGATGGTAGCTGTATGCTTCACGCACAGGTCTTCACAGACCAATGAATCTGTTCTAACATTTGCTTGTCGTCATTTGTGCATTCTCTTTTGTACTGTGAATGCAGCCGCCTTCGCTTCCTCAGGATCTACCGAGCGAGGTGGCGCAGTAGTTAGACACTGGACTCTCATTCGGGAGGACGACGGTTCAGTCCCGTGTCCGGCCATCCCGATTTAGGTTTTCCGTGATTTCCCTAAATTGCTCCAGGCAAATGCCGGGATGGTTTCTTTCAAAGGGCACGGCCGACTTCCTTCCCCATCCTTCCCTAATCCGATGAGACCGATGACCTCGCTGTCTGGTCTTCTTCCCCAAACCAACCAACCAACCCTCAGGATCTTCAGAATTTGGTTATTAAACCATGGTGGGTCTTCCCTGTCTTTTAACCACTTACTAGGCATGACTTCAGACCACGATTTACAGTCTACTTAAATTTGCCTATAATTCCTTTGCATCCATCTTATTGGAACTAAGTGATGTCAGTGCACTGTCTAAGTGAGATGCTAACAATTGCTTATCTGTTCTATCCTTCTTGACTGATTTATTAACTTTCGGAACAGTAGTCGCTATAATGATATCATGATTGCAAATCCTCGTTTATATACAGACATTGTTGATAAGGTGCAGTCTGTTTGTAGCTGTAAGGTCTAAGATATTTCTGCCGCATGTGGGCTGCCGAGCTAGCTGCCCAAGACAGTTCTCAGAGAATGTGTTCAAAAGTATTTCACACAACTGTCGTCTGTCTGTACCCCCCCGTAATGAATCCATAGCCGTCCCAGTCAATACTCGGTAGATTAAGGTTGCCTCCAACTAGTATTGCATGATCTGATTATTTACGTGCTACTGACCATAAACTTTCTTTGAATGACTCTAGAACTGCCACAGCTGAATTGGATGACCAGTAAAAGCATCCAACAGTTAACTTGGTTTCACCTACACCTGTTACACGTGATCAGATAACTTCACTGTCACACTCAACTTCGCCCTCACTAGAGACAATATTTTTGTCAGCTGTAATGAACACTCCGCTGCTATGATCTATAATCTGTCTTTGTGACTTATGTTCCTTGACTCACAAGGGAACCTCCCCATCGCACCCCCCTCAAATTTAGTTATAAGTTGGCACAGTGGATAGGCCTTGAAAAACTGAACACAGATCAATCGAGAAAACAGGAAGAAGTTGTGTGGAACTACGAAAAAAATTAGTAAAATATACAAACTGAGTAGTCCATGCGAAGATAGGCAACATCAAGGACACTGGGAGTCAAGGAGCGCCGTGGTCCCGTGGTTAGCGAGAGCAGCTACGGAACGAGAGATCCTAGGTTCAAGTCTTCCCTCGAGTGAAAAGTTTAATTTTTTATTTTCAGTTTATGTGACAAACTCTTATGTTTTCATCACTTTTTTGGGAGTGATTATCACATCCACAAGAAAACCTAAATTGGGCTAGGTAGAAGAATCTTTTTACCCATTCGCTAAGTGTACAAGTTAGGTGGGTCGACAACATATTCCTGTCATGTGACGCACATGCCGTCACCAGTGTCGTATAGAATATATCAGAAGTGTTTTCCTGTGGAGGAATCGGTTGACCTATGACCTTGCGATCAAATGTTTTCGGTTCCCATTGGAGAGGCACGTCCTTTCGTCTACTAATCGCACGGTTTTGCGGTGTGGTCGCAAAACACAGACACTAAACTTATTGCAGTGAACAGCGACGTCAATGAACGAACGGACAGATCATAACTTTGCGAAAATAAAGAAAGTAAAATTTTCAGTCGAGGGAAGACTTGAACCAAGGGACCTCTCATTCTGCAGCTACTCACGCTAACCACGGGACCACGGCACTCCTGTGCTGACACTTTCCTTGATGTGGCCTATCTTGCGCATGGACTACTCAGTTTGTATATTTTGCTTATTTTTTTCATAGTTCCACACAACTTCTTCCTGTTTTCTCGATTGATCTGTGTTCAGTTTTTCAAGGCCTATCCACAGTGCCAACTTATAACTAAATCTGAGGGGGGTGCGATGGGGAGGTTCCCTTGTCAGTAAATATCTCGAAGCTTTCTACTTTGCGTCTCAGCCAGCGCTCAGTCCGAAGAATAATTTGAGTATGAGAACTTTGCTTCAGGGCAGCGAATTTGTTATTTTTATTATGACTACTTAGACGGTTACTGATAAAATTTTGACAGTCAGCGCGTCTTTACTCTGAACACGCTGTGACTTCCCTTGCTGCATATTGTATTGACTGGTGAGTGTTCATCACCGCATATCAAACTACTGTCTAGTCTAAAAAGCCCTCGTGTGCACTAAACACATACTCTGCTACCCGAGTAGTTGCTTCCTTTGGGTAATACACCCCTGACCTATCAAGAGAAGTCCTACAAATCCCCACATCATAATGCAGGTCTAAAAATATGCAGCCAAGACAGTCACAGAGTCGACGAAGTCCTTCTTTGAGACCCTCCACTCGACTCCGAACCAAAGGACCCTGATTCACTCTGGGAACAACAATGCAAATTGTGAGCGCTGCTTGCACCCAGCAAGTGAGGTCAGTGATCTTTACCACCTCTGCCAGCCACGTGTATGAACTGAGGAGGACCTCAGAACCCATGTGACAGTCTCCATCGGTGCTGACATGAGCCACAACTTGCAGACAACTGCAGCCTGCACGCACAGTAGCCGCAGGCAGGGCTGCACCCACATCTCGAATGAGGCCCCCCGGCAGATTTACTCATTGAACATTAGCTTTCCTTCCAGCCCTGAACGCTATCTGCTTAAGGGGCCCCATAACACACCTCCCCCCCCCCCCCCATGTACCTGCTCAAACTCTGTTCAAGGAGTGACCACCTGCCCACTCACAAGGTGAATGGACAAGGCCAAGTGGCCAGTCTCCATATTGGTCCTCAGCTTCGAGCAACACGAACGCATTACTACCTGCCACTCACTCTGCTGTGAGGACGGATCCACTGTATCGGGTATACTACGAGGTGCCTCAGAAGCAGAGCATGTGGGCAAAACAAGTGACACCTGATGTGTCCCCCGTGACGAGCCAGATTCTCCACCACCACTGCATCCTGAGACAGTAGGCTGAAGGTGACTGACCACAGCCAAAATTGCATTCAGCTGTTAGCAAACCACGTGGCTGCATCCGTATACAGCGTCCACACATTATAGCAAGACTAACTGAAGAAGTAAACTATAAAAGCAGATAGAACCCTAGATATGCGGCATGCTAACCTTCTGACGCTGGTGTTTTAATGAGCTGTATAGCTGGCTGTTCACTGAGCAACTATTGTGCTACAGACAGAATAAATTTACACTTACAAAACATGAGATTACATGTGTTCAACAGAAAAACATGCACAAAATTTAATTATTTGAAATTGCACTGCAATAAACCTTACCTGTGCCAAGATAATTGCAGAAATTATCTCAATTGCTAGGAGAACTGAATGGGACTGTATGAAAAATTTAGAGAAAAACTGAAAGAAATAGAACTTGGCTGCTGACAAATGGACTGTGATTTCCAAAATAAACAATACTGGGGAAGAACGGGAAGAGAAAAGATTTTAATGTCCTGGTCACAAGGATGTTGTGACTGATGGATCACAAATTCAGATGCAAGTGGAAGAAATCGGACATCTTCTTTCCAAAGGAATTGTTCTGGCATTCGCCTTAAGTGACTTAGGAAAATTACAAAAATACAAATCTAGATGGCTGGACAGACCTCCCGAATTAGGGTTATGCATGCCAATGACTGTACTACATCGCTCAGTAATAGTATTAGAACCATTTATTGGAAGGTGATTTTGTAGGAAATCTGAAGTCTTTATAACATCTTCCAGTCGCAAGAAAGAATTAAGTTTTAGTTATTTTTTATGGTCTGTGAAGTGGGTGAGATGATCAGTGTCGTAACAGTAGGACCTTTTCTTTCTTCTCGACCAGGGGAGAAAATAGCAATAGAAGCATCAAATAAACTGTACCATCATCCATTTGCAAATTATTATGGCATGTAGGAACAACCTTTAGTTCTGGTAAGAAATTGATGTGCGAATACAGTTGTTTTTCTTTCAGCCATTACCTGGAGATGTCAGTGACCATGTGTGTGTCAGTTGTGTTTTCCACTTCTGGTGGAGGTTGTATGTAGTTTGAAAGCTGAACATTTCTAGCATTCTTTTCGCTGTGCCTGCCCATGACTGCCTTCCTGTGTTGTGAGTAGCACTCGATCCTTTCCATATTGTGTTTCTCCAGCCCTGTACGTTCCAGTGTTTGATTTAATCTACCAACACTACCACAGCTAAAACCTGCATGGATGATGTGTGATGCAGACCAGGGATTCCCAGACGTTTCCTTCAATGAAACTCTTTGAGATCCTGGTAGTTTAACTGAACACATTATTTTGAAGGTTAATGGAATGTAAAAAACGAGAAAAATTTGTTTCACTCAGTTATAGCTTCAGTTTTAGATCACAACTGATAACACAATAAAATTATATAAAAAATAGTATTGTCATATTGAAGAAAAACATTTTATTAATAGTTTTTTGCGGAGCATTTATTCTCTTCCTGCGGAACCTGGTGTTTTTCGAAGCACAGTTTGGGAAACCTCGTGTGGATCTACATCTGAATTAGGTTAGAAGGTGACAGTTTATGATTTTACGAAGCCAACAAATAAAGGTGAATCAAAATGAATATTCCACTGTAATATACGTCCAGTATCACAAAATTGTGAACCCTGCTGTTGTGACTGGTTTATGCAGTGATGGATTTGACGCTACGCGCTGAAAAGCGCTAAAATAACGTTTTAAGAAGTCTAAATTTCAATCCCTGCCCCGGGAAGTTTACAGTACCGGCACCTGTATTTTTACAAATCAAGCACTGGGTTCATGAGCAGTCCGTTGTAGACAACAATTGATTGATATTTGACTGGTTTTTGTTTATAAATAGCCGAAACAGATAAATTCAGCAAGCATGTAATATTTAATTGACGTAACTCCGACAGTTAGTTTGGTTGCAAATTACGTACTACATACATCGCAGATTAACTATAAAAAATACAATTGGGTGGGGGGGGGGGGCAGTCCACACCTGTCTGTCAGAAATAAAAGAGAGTAACCGTATGGTTGGAGCGTGGTCTGTTGAAGCGAACTGACAAGTTATCCGAATTCTGCGTGTGTCCACAGGAAGTGACAGATAAACGTGTACAGAAGCGCCTGCATATTATTATTCTTATTGTATTTTACACCCTTGTGCTAGTTCGCCTGTCATTTACTGCACCTTAAATCACTGGGTTTTTACCTGTTCTGTCACTACATATATGCAATGATATTGTGAATTTTTCGACCTTTGACTTTTGTACATAGCACTGTCAGACACACACACACACACACACACACACACACACACACACGGCAGCTGCAACGAAGTCTTGTCTACGACGAAATTTTGTAAGATGTCGTACCTTTACATTAGTCAGTGAAGAACGGTGGTTGTAGTCACCTTGCTTCGATTAAATTCACATACATGTCACCGTCTCGTCAGCGAAATTCGGAAGCTCTGATAGCAGAATGGTGCGTGCTCCCCGTGTTTGGATGCCGGTTACTGGCCCCTTCTACCCCCACCCCTCGCTTCTTTGTCCACTCAGCCCTTGCATCCAGCGGCGAGCTGCGATGTTCGCAGACGGAGTGTCGTAGTCAGTTTTTAACGGTCGTGAGGGAACCAGGTGTTGCCCAACGTGTCGCGAAGGGTCTAAGCCCAGGAACTGAACACACTAAAAACAACTACTTCACGATACACGCACTTCACTGACTTGTTTCCGCATCCGTGATCTAGTTTTTTTTTAATTATGAATTTTCGAAAAATTAGTGCATAGTCAGAGTAAATTATAAATTGTTTAAATGGTGGCGTATTCAGTTTCTGGCTATCAGTGGTTTGCTACTGAAGTTCAGCTTTCATGCTACTCATCTCAAACGACATCCAAGGTCTGCAAACCAGTGTGAAGTGAGCACAGCGAGGGTGCGGCTAACTGCACCAGCTATTAGGGCTCCTTCCCTTCCCTTCCCATTCACTTATGGAGCGCGGAAAGAATGTTTAAATGCCTCCGTGCGCGCTGCTCTCGTGATCCCTACGTGAGCGATAATAGGAGCTTGTAGTATATTCCTAGAGCCAACAATTAGTCACTTCTTGACCCCTTATAAGTAGCCTTTCTCAGGATAATTGGCGTGTATTTTGAAGCGTGCCAATTCAGTTTCCTCATCGTCTCTGCCACATTCTCCCATGGATCAAATAAATTCGTGACAATTATTGCTGTCGTCCTCTGTATACGGATCCCACATACTTTAGCAATATTCTACGACGGGCCGTACGAGTGATTTGTAAGCAATCTCCTTTGTAGACTGGTTGAATTTCTCCAATGATCTACCAATAAACCGTAATCTGCCACCCGCACCATCCACGACTGAGTCTATGTGATCGTTTCAGTCCCCACGCAGTCAGTATCACGCACAGCTGTTTGTGCAAGTTGACCGACTCCAACTGTGACTCACTGGTATTACAGCAGAACCTCGATTAACCGTCAGTTTAGGGGACAGTGGATTGTCGGAACGCTGTAAAGGTCGTATAATCAGAGAAGAAGGAACCATGTCATTTATAGGGCTCAAAATGATGCGAATCAAAATTAAGAAACAAAATTATGTTTCTAACAAAGAGAGAGCAAAACGGAAAATTGTAGACATTGAAAATCTGTTTAAGAAAATGTGCAAAATGTTTTTGTTTAGATTTCTTAAACCTGATTTCGTGGCTGGATCACTCCAATTCTTTGGTAACAATGTCCAAAGTTACAGCGATTGGGTCCTATTCCAAACTTTTGCTGCAGAGTGGCTGCTTTTTTCGTCTTATACGCGTTTTTCATCATCTGACTTCTCTTGCTCAACATTTTACTATTGTAAAACAAGATCGATGACCAGATCCATAACAGCAGCGAGGTCACCTTGCGCTAACCATTCCTGTACATCAGCAGGCTTTACATCATTTTGAAGAGTTTACTAATCAGTTATTAAATGTCAATGCCTGGTTCATTAGTTTCTGGAAGTTCTTGCTCTTGGTTAATACTCGGGCGAACCTACTGCGACGATGTTTTGTAGAATAGTTTTCTTGAATTTTTGAGCGGCTCTGTAAATTGCGCCTTTTGTGTTGAGGCGTTTCATTGTTTTCTCTAGCAAAGCGCTGACATATTTCCTTCTATAATGTCGTTTTAACCAATTAATAACACCCTTGTTCATTGGTTGGGGGAAAGGGGTCGGGGCGAAAAACATAGTTTTTATGTCACCTTGTAGAAGTTCAGAATTTAGGGGTGCCTTGGGGCTTATCAGCAATACAGTCTCACGGTATGGTTGGTTTCTTGAGTAAAATCGATCGATAGTGTTGGGACGCTGTTAGGCGCGGAGCACACACGGATGGTCGAATAATCCGAGCAGTCGGTTAATCGAAGATCGGATAATCGAGCTTCTGATGCATAATCGTAGGATACCACTTTTTTTCGTTTTGTGAAGTGCGCAGTTTTACTCTTCTCAATTTTTGAAGCAAGTTGCCCTATTTACATCACTTTGAAATCTTACCAAGGTCCGACTGAATATTTGTGCAGCTTTTCTCAGACAGTTCTTCGCCTTGTATCACCGTATCGTGCAAAAAAGGTCATATATTGCTACTAACACTGCCTGGAAAGTTATTAACATAGAACATGAACAGCAAGGGTCCGATCACGTTTCTCTGGGTCACACGTGAAGAAACTCCTACATTTCTCGATGTCTCTGCATCAAAGATATCATGCTGCGTCCTCCCCACCAATAAATCCTCAGTGCAGTCACAGAGCCGGCCGCGGTGGTCTAGCGGTTCTAGGCGCTCAGTCCGGAGCCGCGCGACTGCTACGGTCGCAGGTTCGAGTCCTGCCTCGGGCATGGATGTGTGTGATGTCCTTAGGTTAGTTAGGTTTAAGTAGTTCTAAGTTCTAGGGGACTGATGACCATAGATGTTAAGTCCCATAGTGCTCAGAGCCATTGCAGTCACAGATTTCACTTGATGCCCTATATGACCGTACTTTCTATAAGAAGGGCAGGTGTGATACTGAGTAAGATGCTTTTTTGGAACCAAGGAATACTGCGTCTCGTTGAGTACTTTGATCCATGGCACTCATGATGTCATGTATGAAAAGTGCGATCAAATTCAAATACTCGTTGCCTGTACCGTAACATGGCAACAATTGCGTGCGGTTGATATTTGCGTATACACCGAAATTGCTGTATCAAAGATAGAACTGTTGACAGCCTCAAGTGGATCCTTGACGTCCTTTCAACAGTTTTTAAATACTTTTTAGTCGCTACCAAATACTGAATTCGTGAGATATTTAAGAAACATATTATTCCTCGCCAGTACCAGTAGCGAACTTTTTGCTCAGCTTGAGATGGCTCCATTGGCCTAGTTGTTGTTGTTGTTGGTGGTGGTGGTGGTGGTGGTGGTGGTGGTGGTGGTGGTCTTCAGTCCAGAGACTGGTTTGATCTCTCCATGCTGCTCTATCCTGTGCAAGCTTCTTCATATCCAAGTAACTATTGCAACCTACATCCTTCTGAAACTGCTTAGTGTATTCATCTCTTGGTTTCCATCTATGATTTTTACCCTCTACACTGTCCTCTAATACTAAATTCATGATCCCTTGATGTCCCAGAATATGTCCTACCCAGCCGATCCTTCTTCTAGTCAAGTTGTGCCACAAATTCCTTTTTCTCCCCAATTCTAGTAAGTACCTCGTCATTAGTTACGTGATGTACCCATCAAATCTTCAGCATTCTTCTGTAACACCACATTTCGAATGCTTCTATTCTCTTCTTGTCTGCACTATTATTGTCCATGTTTCACTTCCATACATGGCTACACTCCAAATACTGTCAGAAAAGACTTCCTGACACTTAAATCTATACCCGATGTTAACAAATTTCTCTTCTTGAGAAACGCTTTCCTTGCCGTTGCCAGTCTACTTTTTTTATCCTCTATACTTTAACCATCATCAGTTATTTTCCTCCCCAAACAGGAAAACTCATTTACTACTCTTAACTGTCTCATTTCCTAATCTGATTCAGTCAGCATCACCTGATTTAATTCGACCACATTCCATTATCGTAGTTTTATTAGAGGCCTATTTTCAGGTGAACTATTAATGGTATAAAACGTTTGCAGATGCTGAAGTTGCGTGTGATGAACTATGACCGCAAAAAAGGCTGCCCAAAAATAGTCACATCTGTACAAAAAAGGGAAATTGTTGTATTCTATGCCTTCAGTGTCAGTGAGTCGCAAATGGAATCGTCAGCTCCTAGAAATTCCTGAGTGGAGTGCAATAAATAACTGAGATATGAAATGAAATGATCGCGTAGCCCCAATCGTAGGTTATCCATATGGCAGACTTTGATTCATCGGCAGGTTACTATCAAAATGGAGTCGGTCTAGAAAGGGGAGTGGTTTCAAATCACTTCGTCGTTTTATCTTAGAATATTGCTCAAGTGTGTGGGACCTGCAGCAGATAGAACAGTGGGGAACATCGGACGTATACAGTGAAGGGCAGCACGAATGGTCACAGGTTTGTCTGACCTATTGGAGAGTGCCACAGAGATGGCGAAGAAACTGGACTGGCAGATTCTTGAACATAGATTTAAACTGTCTTGAGAAAATCTACTAATAAAGTTTCAAGAAATGACTTTGACGGTTCCAGGCATGTACTTCAACCTCCATCGCTCACATAGGGATCGTGAGGCAAGGATTAAAGGATTATTTTAGTCACAGCACGCGCAGAGGCATTTAACCAGTCTTCCCGCGCTCCATGCACTACTGATAAAATAGCTTTATTTTTAATTTTTTTTAAATGCGTAATTCGTAGTGGAGCGGTGCAGAGATGGGGGAGGAGACTTACCGCAAGTGAACTTGGCGCACTTCAACAACTTTTCGATTTTGGTGGTAAAAAAAAAAAAAAAAAAAAAAAACTCGTGTACACTCGGTAAGTCAGCGTAGGTCGCGTGGTGAAGGATATATATATATGGGGTTGGTGCATAAGTTCGTGGCTTTTTTTCCATGAGTTTAATAAACACAACAGATACACATAATAGACACTTTATTCATCAATAATGTATTCTCCTTCACTATTTACAAGTCTGCCAACGTCGGGGTACTTTCGATCCCGCGACTGTAGAAATCTCGGTTTTCAGGCGAAGAACTAGTCGATACCTGTTCGGAGTGCATTTTCATCCGGAGGGAAGTTCCTTGAAGGTTGTTCCATAAAGAGCGGAAAAGGTGAAAATCTCAGGGCGGAAGATAAGGTGAATAAGGGGCTACGTGGGGTTTCCTACAAAGGTGCAGCAGGTAGCGGAGCTGTCCAGAGCAACCGGTTCCCTAACGAGGTGTTTGCGAACTGAGCCTCCCCCACTGCTTGTCCACCCCAGTCGCTCACCCTCAGTGCAGGTGTTGTCACCGTTTCTCAGACAGTGTCGTCGTCGATCAGCATCAATAATTTCGCAAAGTCAACTTGCTGAGTTTCGTCGTATATGTCATATGAAACTAATTATTTGTATCTGACGGATCTCATTCACAAAAGTACGCTTTGAACGGTGTTTCTAAAGTTCTAATACACAATCTGCTGTTTATTGAATTTTTATCTCAACAAAACTGAAATTTTACTTGGTAAATTTATTAGATAACATGGTCACTCATCCTGTGAAGCTCTCAGAATTTTTGGTGAGGAAGGCGGAGTGAGGACTCAGACAGCTGGTTGCCCACTTTTCTGTCAGAGACTTTTAAACACGATCACATTTGCCTTTATTGTGCTCCAACAGGAGCATTTTTCAGCTGATTATTGTGTAGTTCATTTTATAAAGATGAAATTCCAAATAGATGAACTTTGATGGAGTCATCTATATTAAGCAACGAATTTTATCATCTGTAGCGACATCAAGAACACTCTAGTTATCGACACTTTATACGCCGCATCTAACCATAGGGAAATATTCTGTAATTTCTTTCAGATGAACACGCCTATTGTCGCGTAAATCTTTATCTAATTACTAACTGTAAGGCCGTGCGGTTCTAGGCGCTACAGTCTGGAACCGAGACCGCTACGGTAGCAGGTTCGAATCCTGCCTCGGGCATGGATGTGTGTGATGTCTTTAGGTTAGTTAGGTTTAAGTAGTTCTAAGTTCTAGGGGACTGATGACCTCAGATGTTGAGTCCCATAGTGCTCAGAGCCATTTGAACCATTTTTTTGAATACATTCGAACAACAGAAATCATGTAATGATTTCTGTTGTATAAGGGGCAACACAGCTATTAAATAATAGTAACAAGATTACGAGAGCAGTCACTTTCAGTGTTACGTAAAAACGTTATACCTTGTAAGTTATCACGACACAAAATGAAGATGATAAGCAATGTGGGAGTTCCTTCCGTTTGCGTTTGAAACTCTCGGTCGAAATCCTGTGTGGTGAGGAGGGTGGGAGCAGGCAGCAAGGGGAGCCTCGATTTGTTTTGCCGGCCCGGGCCTCTGACGGGTTTAGTGTGCCACTGCACGTAGGAAACCCCACGGTAGCAAACCCCACGACACCGAATAAGGTGGGTGCGGAATGACTTTGCAACCCAATTCCTACTTGTTAGTGTTTTTGTCTGTCTAGCGGGGTATGGACGGGCATCATCGTGGAGTAACATCACATCACGCAGTCTTTCTGGTCGTTGTTCTAAGATTTGCAATACGTCTCAGCTGTTGACAGTAAATGTCAGCAGCGATCGTTACAGCTCCGAGAAGCAATCCATAGTGCAGCACACCGTCGATGTTCCACCAGATGCAGAACATCATCCTTTGTGGTGTGCCAGCAAGTCTTTGTATTGGGAGTTGCTGCTTTGTTTGTTCTCAACCGTTTGTTTCTGTTCCTTATGTTAGCATAAAGACATCATTTCTCGTCACCAGTAACGACACAAGACAGGAATATTCGGTGTTGTTCACGAGCCTATTGATGATGAGTTGCACGTATGGCCATCCGCTGATTTTTGTGATTTCGGCTTACAGCATTCGATACTCAAACACCCGATTCTCCAACCTTCCACATTGGATGCTAATGTCGCACGATGGTAGAATGATCACAGTTCGTCACGTTTGCCAGTTCTCGAGTACACTGACGTGGATTAATGCGTTTAAACGATCTTCATCTCCCCGATCGTGGAGAGTCTCTAATGTTAAAACGATCCTCCGTATAATGAGAAAAACATTATCTTGCCCGCACATGGCACAAATGTTTCTGGTTATCTCCGCAGCTGTCACCGCACTATTGACCTCAAACAGAAGACAATGTCGGAAACTTTCCAATTTCTCCACTTAGCGCTCCGTTTTGTAGCGTCCACAGCTCCACTCACTATCTCCAACTGACAAAATGTAAAGCCACATAGCAACAGCGAACTTCGAATAAAAAATGACAATCGATAAATAGATCCATAGTAACGGGAATACCAACGGGTAACTCTCCAGTTCACATTATTTCCGGCAAACGTCGCGTAATTTTGTCACGCGCCGTATCGACGACTGCGGGAACTGCTATCGACTTTTCTTAGAATTCGATACGGGCCTCACAAACCTTCATGCACGCATATCGGAGATTTATAAAAACGCGTTCCAGGCAGATAGCTGGCGTTGAGTTTCTTTTGTCGGAAAGCAGAGCATCACAGGTATTCACCGATGCTTGCACAATGAGTGCCCGTATCGACGACTGCGGGAACTGCTATCGACTTTCCTTAGAATTCGATACGGGCCTCACAAACCTTCATGCACGCATATCGGAGATTTATAAAAACGCGTTCCAGGCAGATAGCTGGCGTTGAGTTTCTTTTGTCGGAAACCAGAGCATCACAGGTATTCACCGATGCTTGCACAATGAGTGCGGAGGCCTGGCAGTGAACAAAAGCTCGATGAGTCGTCGGGCGAGGCGTGTCAGCATCACAACGACGTCGGCCAACCTGTCGGATCTCACGCGTGCTGACCGAACGCACACAGCCGTGAGTCAGGAAAATGCAAACGAACTTCTCCATGACCGCACAAGACCCCCCCCCCCCTCAAGTCTGCCCACCATACAGCCTGGATCTCGCGCCTTCCGACTTCCATCTGTTTGCCCCAATGGGGCATGCACTCAGCGGGAACCAATACGTGGATGGTAGGGAGGGTATTCATGCAGTAAGACTTTGGCTCCTATGTTGGCCACTGGGGAGGTACCTTGCGGGCATACAGGCCCTGCCGGTAAGGTGGCGTAAGGCCGTCGAATTGAACGGAGACTGCATTATAAACCAGGGGTTTGTAGCCAAAAGAATAGTGGAATAATATGGTGTATCGGAATAAAACCAACATATTTTTAGAAAAAGTATTACATTACTTATTGAACGGCCCTGGTATAAACTATAAAACCAACGTTTCGACCGAATTACACCGGCTTTCCTCGGGACAAGACTGATTTTGCAGCAGGAAACGTGCTCGTGTTTATTGCAGGCAATATGGATTGTCAGTATCGCACGTTGTAGACGGTTTGATCGTCAGTGCAATGGCATTCTTTTAAGCGCCAGTATTCGTAATCACGTTAATATACTAAGGAATCCAATGCTTCTTACGGTACAGGTCTGTTGAAAATCACACTGGGTGTGGCTGGATTCAGAACTTCCAAGCACATATAAATCAACACTTGGTTCTTAACGCCCTGAAATCATTAGATGTAAAAGCAGCTTCTACATCTACATACATACTCTGCGAACCACTGTACGGTGCGTGGCGGAGAGTACGCTGTACCACTGCTAGCAGTGTCCTTTCCTCTTCCACTCGCAGACAGAATGAGGGAAAAACGACTGCCCGTACGCCTCAGTGTGAGCCCTGATTCCTCCACTCTTATCTTCGTGATCCTTGGGCGCAATGTATTGTGGCGGCAACAGAATCGTTCGGCAGTCAGCTTCAAATGCCGGTTCTCTAAATTTTCTCAACAGTGTTTCCCGGAAAGAACGCCGCTTTCCCTCCAGGATTCACGTTTGAGTTCCCCACGCATCTCCGTAATAATTCTGTGTTGTTCGAGCCCACCAGTAAATGATCGAGGAGCCCGCCTGTGGATTGCTTCAACGTCTTCCTTTAATCTGACTTGGTTTCGATCCCAAACACTCGAGCGGTACTCAAGAATAGGTTATAGTGTCCAATATGTGTCTTCTTTAAAGATGAACCACACTCGCCCAAAATTGTCCCAATAAACTGAAGTCGACCATTCGCTTTCCCTACTACAATCCTCCTTGCTCGTTCCATTTCATATCGCTTTGCAACGTTACGCCCAGATATTTAAACGACGTGACTGTGTCAACCAGTACACTACTGATCCTGTATCCAAACACTAGACTTCTGTGTTTCCTACTCATCCGCATTAACATACATTTTTCTACATTTTGTGTTAGCTGCTATTCATCACACCAGTTAAAAATGTTGCTTAATTCACCTCGTACCCTCGTACAGTTAGTCAAGTTGGACACCTTCCAGTGAAACACAGCGTCATCAGCAAACAACAGCAGATTGCAGTCCATCCTGTCCGCCACATCGTATGTATATAGAGAGAGAATAACTCGAGCGGTAATAGTGTCCAGTACGTGTCTTCCCTGGGGCATTATTGACGGTGCCCTTGTGTCTAATGAACACTCGCCGTCAAGAACAACATATTCCGTATGCTCGTACCTTCGTCAACAGGCTGGAGTTCTGTAGTAAACCTATCTAAGGATATTGGTCTTGGGGCGTCACCAGAACATAAGGTGCAGGTAGGACAGTCATTTTTTAAACTGCGACCCCAAACAAAGACTTCATAAACCTCCGGACATTTGTGTCAAATTGGATTGCTTTCCCGTACACACAGAGTCTGTCGACAGTAATTTGTGCGGCGCAAATAAAACGATGACGACTTAAGAAATTTTAATGATTGTAAATGACACAAAATTACGTAAGTCCGTGTATAGCAGTATCGGGAAGTTAGTTTGCGGCACCTAAATGTAGAGTGAGACGCGCGCTTGCACAACTGGATTGCCTCTACACAATTGCCCGGCGGTGGCTTCTCTTATTCTTCTCAATTACAAGGACAGTTTTGCAATACGGTTTTATTTATTTATTTTTTCGCCACAATGAATACACACAATGAATACACCTCTCCGTCCTCCGAAACCAATCGCTAAACCAGTTCTCCCAAGTTCCTGTAGGGAGTAAGGTACACCCATTGTCCCAAGCCCTCAGGAGGCCCTCATCATTTGAAAACTGCACTCCTTTCAGCTTCATTTTCACATGCGGGAACAGTGCAAAGTCACAAGGAGCAAGGTCTGGACTTTAAGGAGGGTGCTAAAGAAGTTTCAGCCCTGTACCGCGCAAATATTCGGAGCGTTGTCGTGATGGAGTACGGATATCACACACATCCATGCCCAAGTCAGGATTCGAACCTGCGACCGTAGCAGTCGCGCGGTTCCGCACTGAAGCCCCTAAAACCGCTCGGCCACCGCGGCCGGCTACATTAGTAAAGGGCATTTAGAATGATATAGATTAGCGTAGCACGTGTGACGCCATATTTAGTGTTATCAGAAGCGTAATGGATAAAGGAGGAGGAGTAGATGGAAATAAGTGACAGTAGCTGTTCGGAAAGAGATGATGATGATGATGTCCCATACTCCGAGGAGCGTAGGGGACGATGCGGGAGACAGAATCTGCCGACAGGGGTAGGGACAAGCTGTGATGGGGGGTACTGACGATAGTGAGCTACACAGAATGCGGGAGAGGTGGCTTTTGTTACGGAAGGTGGACCATTAACTGCCTTTTGAAACTTGGAAGCTATTTAATTTCTCTGCTATTTTGAAGAAGATTGTTCCAAAATCGGGTTCCCGATGCAGGAAATGATTTACAGGACATGGTAGTGTTATTTTAACGTGCAGAGATGATTTTACTGTGTTGAGAACATTTTTTCGTACTGTGGTGTTGAAATAGGAGGGGATGTGTTGAAGACAAGCAAGAGGGAGTGCAGTGATTGAGATGTCGATAGAATTATTCGTAGGCTGGTGTGGAATGGCCGAAAACACGTACGTCACAGATGTGTCGTACACAGTTATTCATCGCCAGTTCCAGTCTGCGTGAGTCCCCATACAGGAATGGAGAACGGTGTGGGGAGTGTTAGTGTCTCTCCGAGCGTCTTTTTAAGCTCGAAAGGAATTTTTTTTATATTCTCGTTATGAGTGGAGTGACCCGGACACCTTACAAACTGTGATTATGCGTTCTTCCAGCCTAAATGATGGTCCAGAATTGTCCCCAAGCTCTTTGCAAGGGAAGGAAGGGTTATTTCTGTATCGTTTGGGGTTAATGATGGAAGAGATACTCTGACCGAGGGCATAGTAACACTTTCATGTGCGACTAAGATTGCTTTCGTCTTATATGGTATAAGTTTCAGACCTAAGTTCTGCGCCCACACTGATAGTACAACTAAATTGGCGTTTACGTGCTGGATGGCTGTGCATAGGTGTGTTGGACTTGCACTTAGATATAACTGAATATCGTCAGCGTATAGGTGATATTCGCAGTGGGAGAGAATAGTTGACATATGATAAATATGTAATGAAGAGCAATGGGCCCAATACTGATCCCCAATTTGTGACCTTTTTGTTTTTTACGCACTGTTAGCAAGATGTAAGATACGAGTAAACTCGCTATACAGCACTTAAAAAAGGCTTGAGAGTTTAGCAGGTGGAACGTCAAAGTTAAGAGTGAAGAAAGCTTTGATGTAACAGAAAAAGCACATTATAACCGCCTGTTGTTTGTCCATAGTTTGTTTCAGTTCGTGAGTCGCTTCCATAAGGGCTGTCGCCATGCTGCGATTTTGCCGGAAACCGGATTGCTATACATCTAAAAGATTATTTGATGTTAAATATTCAGTTAGCTGTTTGTTAACTATGTATTTGGCAGATTCTTTCTTGCATTGTTGTTTTACGAGTCCCTGCTTCCAGGCTGTTGGAAATATGGTGGCGGTCAGAGAATGGTTGAAAATGTCCGTAGTTTTTAGCAGTAGAGGATCGCCGAGTAAATTGACCATTTACACTGTTGCATTGTCGGACCCTGCAGCTGCCGAATGAATTCTTGCAGTTGATTTCCGCACTGTATTACGGCTTACCGGCTCCAGAAGAAGGAGGAAAAAAAAAAAATACTTCGAATGTACAAATCACCCATTCTTCTAGCGGACAGATGGTTTGCGCCCTTGTGCGTTGGTCGAGTAAAGATATCGATGTAACGAAATACGCATTTAGGTCCTCAGTAGAAACTCTCTAGGTCGTGTTTTGAGTTTGCCTATTCCTAGGCCTTAGTTATTCGTAGATATTTCAGTGGATATTCACATGCTCTCGGGTTTTAACCGCAAAATTGTTATTAATGCGTGTATTTGAAATCTTCGAAAAATACAGGCAGAACATTTACTACACAAGTAGTCGGCACGAATGTTTTCGGAAGCCTGGTGCTACGCTCATGTGCTCAGACGTCACAGTTACATTAATTTATGTGGAATTGTACGCAGTGCCAGATTTCTTATGAGAGTGCTGACTAGGGCGGTTCAAGCGAGGTCCCAGATGAACTCTTTCGAAGGGGTTAGCGCGTACGTACCGGGAGCCTATCGTAGGACGGATAAATCACTAACCCCATACCGTTATTCAGCACTACTGTGATGAGTAATCAGTGAAAGGCGGTTTGCCGTTAGGATTCCGTATCTCCTCTGCAATTCGGCGCCAACTAACTACCAAGCTGGCTACGTCGTGCTGATCCACATTGACGGCTCTTCGAGTCCCCAAGTTCGTGAAGAATTTGTCAGTCCGGAAGAGGGTGGTGTTTGGCGTTAATAATTTTAAGGTTGCTCATACGTCCGTCTTCCATAGATATGTCAACGATACGTAGATATTTTGCACAAATAATGTGATTTATACATTGATACTATAATGTCGATACATTTCTCAGATGCATCGGCATTTCATAATTCAGGCTTCTGTTACTTTTTTTGGCCTTATATATAGGTAAATACGGTTTTTCATATACTCTTTTAAGTGAAGTTAACAAAATGACAATTCATTAAGAATTTTTAGCACCACATTGATATAAGACAGTATACAAGAATACAAACATCATCGTTCAGATTTATTCAGCAGAAGGAATTAAGTTTCGCAGTAGCGCGAAGATGTAGTGCTCGTAGCTCCTGAGGTGTGCATTTTAGAGCCCCGTTTACCTGTAACTGTAGATCATATATGTAACGACTTCCTGGGGCAACAGAATTTTGATGTTTACTATTTCGTATAATTATTGACCGAATTTAAACTCCTGTAATAATCTACTACGAAGTAAGAAATAGTGCGTATGTCTTTACGGTCACAGTGCGCAAATTATCCCGACTGTATTCATACAGTATTTGAGAATGAGGCCACTAAGCGACCAATTATCTGCAGCTCACACTTTTTCCACTGCAGACAACGTTGTTCGGCAGTGGGGTGGCCGGGGCGGCTTTGAAAGGGAATGGGATTCACGGAACACATTCGCTACCGGGAGACGAGCAGCAAGCGTGGTCGGTGCTTACCAGTTCTGCGGTCTGCAGTCGCAGGTTCTCGGGATGTTGCGGTGAAGTGGCAACAGCGTCGGGAAATTCCCAATTTTGCCTCAGGACTGAGTAGCTCGGCTGTCAGCCATGTGTTTACCTCCGCAACAATTTAATTTTCGCGTTTTCCGTTGGTTGTAGAACATGTTCGATATACTGTCTGAATGCCGTATTTTACAGAATATAAGACGCTACGGACTACAAGATGCATTGCAAATCCACACAAAAATATCTGTTTTGTAAAGCCGAACTAACCTTTATTAAAAAAAAAAAAAAAAAAAAAAACAGAAAATCGCCATTTGAACTTGCTTCTTGCTGCTGCTTCTTCTTCCTCCTCTTCGTCGTCACCGTTGTCATCTTCATATATAACATGGTCTTCACTGCTCCTGAGAGCGTTGCTTATGCCGCACTACTGGAAATATTTAACAATAATGTCTTCTCTTACTCAAGACCACGACTGTTTCAACCACTGACACACTTGTTAGATTGTAGGTCGTTTTAAAGCTCCCTTCGGCGTGAATTCATGTTGGATTTCATACATTTGTTCCATTCCTCTCTCCTATACACTTTACATGTTTTATTTATCGTGACATCAAGAGGTTGCAGTTGTCAAGGTAAGTCCTCCCGCAGTAACAGCAAGCTTTATATTTCCCTGCCTCACACAGAATTTTATCAAATGACTACTGAACTGATCTAACACAAGAAGATAACTCTTCTTCCATAGTACCTTTCCTTCTCTCCCACACTCTGTAAACCATAATTTCCTACCAGCCTCGTGCATCATGTACGTGAACACCACCAGCTGGTCGTATTTCTGAAGGTTTTGGCTTTGTTTTATGCTTGAAAATGATCACAGTGTGCAAGGACAGCAGTCTAGTGCACTTTTTCATGTCCACTTGGTTTTATAGATACAATTTGAGCACCTCTCATGGCAGCAGTTCTGTTACTCGGCACATTAAATATCAGAGGAGTTTCGTCCATATTCCTTATTTGGTTTAGTTCCACACTGGTTTTCTTTTGATGTTGAATAATAAAGCGATGGAAGGGTAATATTTTCTCTTCATACTGTTGTGGCATTTTCTGAGATTTTTGGTTTTGCTTCGTATGCTAAGTCCACGACACTTTACAAACCTGTAGCACCAACCAACTCCTCCCTGAAAGTCTGTTTGGTTTCATTTTAGCGCTAGGTTACAAGCATGTATTTGAATCATTTTTATATTAATTCCAATACCATTTCTACGGTGTCCTGGAGTCCTTGAATCAACTTCAACACGTCATCCCCCTTGAATCCACTTCAACACATCAACCTCTGAAACAACTTCCTGGCAGATAAAAACTGTGTGTCGGACCGACACTCGAAATCGGGACCTTTGCCTTTTGCGGACAAGTGCTCTACCAACTGAGCTACCCAATCATGACTTACGACCCATCCTCACAATTTTACTTTCCTCAGTATCTCTTCTCTTACCTTCCGAACTTCACAGTTCTCCTGCGAGAACTGTGAAGTTGGTAGAGCACTTGCCCACGAAAGGCAAAGGTCCCGAGATCAATTCTCGGTCCGACACACAGTTTTAATATGCCAAGAAGTTTCAAATCAGCGCACACGCCGCTGCAGAGAGAACATATCATTCTGGAAACATCCCCCAGGCTGTGGCTAAGCTACGTCTCCGGAATATCCTTTCTTCCAGCAGTGCTACTCCTGCAAGTTTTGCAGAACTTCTGTGAAGTTTGGAAGGTAGGAGACGAGGTAGTGGCTGAAGTAAAATAGTGAAGACGGGTCGTGAGTCGTGCTTCAGTTGTTGAGCACTTGCCCGCGGAAGGCAGAGGTCTCGGTCCGGCACACAGTTTTTAATCTGCCAGAAAGTTTCAAATCAGCACACACGCCGCTGCAGAGTGAAAAATCTCATTCTGGAAACGTCATCCTCTAGTTTGGGCCATTTTGGATTCACTGCTGTATTTGCTCATTTAGTTGACCTCAAGTTTTCAGTTGTTCTTTACTAGCCCACGATCACGAATGTTTCGTTTCTGTTGATTGAGGGACGAAATGCGGCTCAGCTGCTGTCTCCATGTTGTTCTGCTTATGGTATTACTTTTAATTTATGGCCCGCATCATACGACCATCTTTTATTTTTTCCATTACGAAACTAGCTACTAAGAAAAGTATTGTACTGTTACCTATAACACAAATGTGTTTCGGTTCAAGATCCCTGGCGCCGTAGACTGCAGTGACGCATAACAGGCGAGACAATGTTCTAGGTTTGTGATGGCGGGGCGGGAGGGTTGCAGTGTTAACGCATGTATCCGTCGTATCTGTGCACCGCTGCTGCCAGTCGAATCCAATGTTGCCAGATCGAGATAGGTTTCCCGCGGAATCGCATATACGGTCATTTTCAAGACGGGCGGTAATTATAAGTCAAACACTGGACATTTTTATATAAATTTCAAGTATAAGATGCACATGAGTTCTGGAGCCAAATTTCTAAGGAAAAAGTGCGTCTTACAGTCTGTAAAATACAGTATAGTAGGCATTAAGAAATTCTTATGCCGTGGTTGCCTGCAATGCATAGTTTCGGAACCTCAAGTACAAACTAGAGATGGGCAAAACTGTTCTTTTCAGAGATCGGATCCGAACTGTTCACTCCCTGAAATGAACTAGGTCTTTTTCATGACTCACCACTCATTCACAATAGAAAATAAATGGAAGGCACATTGCCCTTTAAACTTGGTTTATTCTAGTACTATACCTGTATTTTGATCTTATTTGATCCTATTTTGAAGTAACACAGATAATGAGTAAGAATTTTGTATTGTTTATTGAAATTTCCACGATATGACAAAGTTTTTGATTATCGATTTATTTTGCACTATCGTGGTTTTTTGGGTGATCGGAAAATGTTGTAACTTGAGATTTACATTAACAATGTATTTGGCTATAATGTATTAAAATTTCATTAACCTCGTACAAATACATCCCAAGCCATATATTTTTAAAATGAACATTTCCTTCCGAAGACGCCCAAAATCGCAAAATCCGTACTACAATTAGAAAAAAAATATAAATTTGACTGTAAGACCAAAGTGCTGCATATAGCCTTATGCAGAATAAAACAAGGAAAATATTGGTGTATCACATTTTGCGATACGTTTATTGGTTCGCTCGTAATTAAAGTGTAAATTCGAGTGTCCATAATAAAAAATCCTATAGTAAGAGGAGTCGTCAGGAACCTCATCTGATCAGTTTAAACAAATAAAAATAAAATAAAAACAAATGATGTATACATAACATAATTATGTAATATACATATCGGTATTAGTACGAAAAACAATATCCAGAATAGACGAACTCCGATGCAGGGGCGCTTAGTCAAGCTGGTCGAGCCGCGAGCTGTATTGCTGCGCGAGCTAAGACCGCAGAGACCAGAGTGATACCTGAGTTGCTTTGCTCAACGCTCTGGCTAGAGTCGAGGACGGTGGGGTGAGCGTTGAGCGGGCGAGTTCCGAGGGTGGGGGAAGAGGTGAGCGGCCACCACTCACCCGCTCTGAGGCAAATCGTCCTCTTGCGAGCAGGTTGTTGCAAGTAGTTCTTATGTTCTCCGCTAGGAGGCTCTCAGTCCTGTTGCTCGCATCAACCGCCCAGAGGGCAGGACGTGCGACTGAAACGATCGCCGACGGAGTGCGATGCTAAGTTAAGGAGCGCCAGCGGCCAGACACTGCACGCGGCAAGGGAAGCACAGAGACGGCACGGCATATGTGAAACACAAAATCCAATGGGGCACTGCACAATGCAGGCAGCCAGGGCAGAAGCAGGGCAGAGGCCGGCGCCGGCTGTGTTGTGTGGCGTGCAGTGTGCTCTGACCAGCAGAGGCCCCCCTGATATGCTCCGTCTCTCTCTCTCTCTCTCTCTCTCTGTCTGCTGTGTGAAACGTTTGGAGCTACCGTTCTTTTTTTCTGAATCAATGATTGTTCACTCCTTTGAAAGATTCAACTCTATAAAACAATTCATGAGCGGATCCCCCATCTCTAGTACAAACCAGACGCTGCCTCACGTGGTGTGTCAGCGCTGCGCCACAGCACTACCACGTGCTCAGTTCATCGCCGAACGGGGAAAGTCTGCGAGGTGCCGTCCGTCTTACAATAGCACAGTGTTGTCTGTGAACTGGAGAACAAGTGGCGATGGTGCCTGGGAAGTGCCCTTTTACGGAAAGCCCCCACAGCTTTCGTACAGGAATACTGTACGTCTTTGCATTGCTGAGTAGCGTGCGATGATTTATGGCGATTCTGTGTGCGCGTTTGGTTACTAATTTCTGTATTCCGCAAAGCACTGACCCATTTAGTCAGAAATAGACACTGGCCCTGATGAAACGAGCTGCGGAGGGGTCGGTGTAACCTAATTTCATAATGGATGCTAAAGAACGTCGTGACCGTTCAAGGACTAATGTTGAGCAGAATCTGCTATCAGTCAGTTGAAGGCGGTTATTTAAGACGTGTTTCTGCCTTACACCCGTCCTTAGGCATTTAATTTCAGTTTCGTCTTTACACATTCTGTATTGGAGTTTATATTAGACATAAGTATTCAAATGGTAACTGAATTTGGACTGAAATAATGCAATTACCATTTGTATACTCGATTTACATTAACTCCTCGCTGGTTGTCTTGAACTGATGTTCGCTCGTATTGCAGCGTTATGCATTTATCGGCATAAGTCTTCTCGAAAATTCGATGAAACATCACATATCTCAAACCTTCTCGTAGTAAGACCTCTTACTGCTTTGAAGTACCCTACAGGACAGTGTTCTCTGGCACGGGGCTGTGGATACCGACCAGGGGACAGCGCCTACTCCTCATCGCCGATATCCAGTATCCAGTATGCAGGACGTGGTCAAAAATGAGCGACAGTAGTGGAAACTCCAAATGGACATGCGTTCAGAAAACAGAATTTTTGGCGGTGTGAGCTGTACGGGCCACGACCCATTTATGTTCGGGTAGTTTCCGGACAGCCCTTGGCGAAGCGGAACGAGTGCAGAGCGGGAACGCGACATTCGTGGGTTAGAGTCCCCTTTCATCTTGACTTTCGAGCGAAGATAGGCAGCTGCACGCGAACATTAGATTCGCGGTACAGGCAAAATCGACAAATCGGTCGTTGTGCACAAGCGCTAGCACGGCTGCGGAGAACATTCGCTTGCTAGCTCTCGGTCGGCTAAGGTGAATTTTTTTGAGAATGTTGAGAACGCAGTGGGAATATTGCTTTTCTACAGAAACTTTAAATCAGCCATGTATTTCTAAAGAGGCAGCATTTGCAATGTGTGCAAGATCCCGAGAAGATTACTGTTTGCCCTGTTGTTATGACGAATATCGCCCAAACTCGTGCAAATTAACAACTGTAAAATAATAAAACTATCCAATTTCGCAAGCTGCGACATAGTTGCGAATGGAACAGTGACCCGTATATAGAATAAATTTCATTTACTTTACGTCAGTGGTCACACATTTTTTGTCATCAAACTACCGGTTTCGGTCTATGGCGTTGTCACTAAGGCTCAAGTATATTAGGACATGTTTTATAAAACAGATCTGAAGATGGTCATTATAGACCGAAATTGGTAGTCGGATGACAAAAAAATGTGACCATGAACGTATAGTAAAGGAAATTTGTTTAATTTTATATATGAAGTTTTCATGTACCATCCTTTCCTCGAAATTTATTGCCAATCCCAGATTTTCCTTTGCCTTTCTTGTTCACGATTTTATGAAAATATTATATTGGTTCATATGTTTGTAGCGTTTTTTCCATACGTCTGATAAACACAACAGATACACTCACGTAAGAGACTTTACTTATCGGTGATATATTCTCCTTCACTATTTACAACACTTCGCCAACGCAGGGGTAACTTTTCGATTCCGCTACTGTAGAAAGCGCTTGGTTTCGAGGCGAATTTTCATCCAGAAAGGGAGTTCCTTGAAGGTTGTTCGATAAAGACCGGAAAGGGCGCAAGATCAGGTGAGTGCAGAATCACTTCCCAACCCAAGTACTGTAAAGTCTTTTTTTTTTTTTTTTTGTCAGTCTAGCACAATGCGGGCGGGCGATATCGTGGATTAGCATCACTGCACAACGGTTTTCCTGGCCGTTGTTATTTAATTGAGTCTGCAATGTCTCAGTTGTTGACAATAAATGCCAACAGTGATGTTTTTTACACCACGGGGAAGCAAGTCGTAGTACATCCCACCGTCGCTGTTCCACCAAATACATAACATTATATTTTGTGGATGCGCGCGTAGGTCTTTGTACGAGCAGTTGCTGCTTATTTTGCGCTCCACAATTCCTTTCTTTTCCTTATGTTAGCACAAAGAGATCATTTCTCGTCACCAGTAACGATACGGGAGACGAATGGTCGGTGTTGTTCACTAGCCAATTGATGACGAGCAAGCAGATACTCGTTGATTTTTGGGATTTTGGCGTAGAGCATGCGCTACCCAAAAAATGTTAAAACATTCTTCCGCAAAACGAGGAAACTTATTTTCTGCCGTGCCCTGGCCAATCCGCTGCTGTCACACCTTCTACTGAACTCGTACAGAAGAATATGAGTTCTCCACTTGGCTCACTATCTCCAAATGACAAAATGACAATACGTAATCTGAAATAGCAACAGTGAACTACAAATAAATAATGCCCACCCATAGCAACCGGGAATACCAAGATGCAAAACAAAAACACTACGATCTTATGTACCAACCTCATAATTTCTGCATTACATGAAACACTGACGCATTTAGTGAGAATATAACTGTTCTCTAGGTCGGCACTTATGAAACAAGTCGAGCTGCTGAGAGTTCGGTGTAACTTAACTTCGTAATGGATGGTACAGAACGAGGTAACTGTTTCCTAAAAGACTAATGTGACTTCCAACAAACTTTACACATAATTTCAAACATTTTCTAAACATTTCTCGCTTGCTTGCGGAACCTCACTTTAACTGATTTGTGAAGTAATGTTTTATACGTGGGAGTTCGATTCTTTAAAGTATCGGTTACGGGTAAGTTACTAGCAGACGACACCATCGCCAAAACTTACTTCCGTCAATCCTTGGCGATGCCTTCCCATTCATTGATGGTGTGTGTGAGTGACTGCCGCCATTGAAATGCATTATTGAACGTTGTAAATTTCCGTTCCTCGACGTCCAAAGTATGCCTTAAGACAGCAATTAACGGGAATAACAGCGCCATTTATCTCAAACCTCCGGTTGTCTGCCAGGAATTCATTTGTTGCTAAATCTTTAAACTTTATAGACAGCTGTTTATTTCGCGTATCATTTAAAGTACAAGGTCCGTCGTTAATTTCTTTTTTCTCCATAGATACCAGGTTTGCCGCGGAGTGGATCAGTCTGACTTGTACGTTTTCCACACTGTCTGTAATTTTGTATATCGGTTTTGTAACGCAACCAATGCGGCAGACATTGTAACTGTACATTGTAGCTGTGTACCGTTCCGTCGTTACCGGTGCGATGAGCAACGCCGCTGCTCGCGGAAAAGCACCTCCTACTGGTGGCTACACTATGCAGGCAGCCTGTATACCTCCTCTCACACACGTGCGTGTAGCGATTTACTTCTTAGTTCTTAATTCACCAGACTGGACTCTCAGACCACGCGAAAATTTTCAATGTCACTCTCCAAGCTCAGCGTAGGCGAAACGCTTCTGTAATCCCCCTGATGATGATGACGATGATGATGATGACGATGATGATGATGACGATGATGATGATGACGATGATGATGATGACGATGATGATGATGACGATGATGATGATGATATTGATGATGATGAAGTCCCATGCTTCTGGGCCGCAGGCGAACGATGCGGGAGACCCGTACCGCCGTACTAGGCAATAACCCCTCTATCCTCCTCAAATCGCCAGCCCTATAATGTTTCGTTATCGGTTACGTTATCGTCTATTTGTTTGTCATTGACCCCCCTAGTCCGCGCCTCGTGAACTTCAGTATAATACGCTGTGGAATCGCCGGGGACGCGTCAGTTTCAGCGATCCTAAGATTGATGATATTGTTAATTAGTGGTTGCAGGAAGATGTCAGTGATAAAGATCAAGAAGTAAACGTAGAAGACGACGATTTTACGATAACCAGTGATCACAGCTCTGCTAGTGGAGTGCCATTCAGAACAACTACTTTCGGATAATTGTGGTGGGGACCTGTCTCGTTCTCCAATAAAACATGCTAATGAAAGTCATACGTGTTCTGGGTTCTGATACAGAAAAATGTTGATCCCAGCATTGAATGTAAAATTTGCAGGCTTTTTTTGTACCTATCGAGGGCAAGTTTTATGTGCGAGTTTAATCCCTAGAGTTTTGTTTTATGTGAAAATTTACTTTCTACACACATACTATAATTGTTCAGAATGTTCTCTAAAAATTCGTTAATGTGTAGTACTATTTGAAAACCGCGCGGAAGTATTTGATTTTGTGTGATAAAAGTACAATAATGATTTTTCTGACGTTTCGCCAGCACGAGTGGCTGGCATTGCCAAAGCTTCACCCTCCATTGCCGGTGGTGAACTGGAGGCGAGCTAAAAAAGAGATGGGGCCCCTCCACGCCCGCACCAACGTGGTGACCAAACCAAAAGTTCTACTGTCACCTCCGTAAAACATGTTAGTTATCTAGTAAGTGGATCACAGGATGCTGGGCTGTGATGTTGTCCGTGCGTCTGGGTAAGACTACGCATTAACACGGTCCATCAGGTGATAGATAGTGGACGAAACGCGAGTGAGGGTAGCGATTTGAAGAGCAGAGGGAAAAAAGTGCCATGGCTCGTGCCGTGGGAAAAAAACCTCTGCGACAGTGGGATGGGTAGTAAGAGCAGTAGTGGCTTACTAGCTGCGATAGCTCATGCAAGGTTGGATTTGTTAGTATGGGTATCATGCATCATTACCGTGACAAGCGATGGCGATGTATCCCAGTGGCTGCAGCTGCTACATTCCTGGAACAATCAAGATCGTTAAACAGTAGTGGGAGATCGGCCATAGATCGTCTCACTGTGTGGGGGATGTGTGGAGCTTGTTTGCATGCGGTGTACGGTACGGCTTCCCTGTGTGGTGCCAGTTATTCGGCAGTGTATTTCAGCTGGATATCCAGTAATAGCGTCTGATTAACAGGGGCTCGCCTGTGCCGTTATGTTTGCGTATGCTTGGCCATAGATGTTATGCCCTTACAAGTATGTCTTTTGGTCTGTTTCCATCTATGGTTGTGGTCGTAGTTCCCCAGATTCAGAATAAACGGGTTCTGCGAATGTCTGGAGTTTCTGTATAGTCTTGTGGTGAGTTTGTGGATTACCTCCGTGAGAGTCTCAAGTCGGTATTCCCGGTGAAGGTCCGCGATGCGTGTGTATCGTGGAGCATTGCTTATGATTTTGAGTACTTTGTTTTGTATGAGCTGCAGACGGCGCAGGCGTGTAGGCGCAGCGTATCCCCAGACAGGAGCTGCGTACGTCATCAGGGGTCGGATAAGTGTCATGTACATGGACCTCGACACCCTTCTGTTCAGTGTGCTACGCCTGTTGAGCATAGGATAGAGCTGTTTGAGCCTCGCGCTAGCTCGGTTGGTCATGTGTTGTATGTGGTCCCCCCAGAGTAATTTCCGGTCCAGCCAGACACCGAGGTATTTGACTTTCTCGCGGAAACGTATTGGACGTGCATGTAGGGTTATTGGTCTGCAGCAACGGTGTTTGCGCAGTTGCTTCGGTCTTCTAGTGAACAGAACGGCTTCGCACTTGTCGACGTTTACTCTAACACGCCATTTCTCCAACCAAGGCTCGGCCACTCTGAGTGCAGTCTGTAGGCGTGACGTAATGTTTGATGGTTTCCAATCTTGCGCAAGGATGGCTGTGTCATCCGCGTAGATTGCCATCATTGTGTTGTGTGTGGTTGGGAGATCGTTTATGTAGAGGTTAAACAGTAGGGGCCCTAGGATGCTTCCCTGGGGTACTCCCGCGTGTATACCGTGTCGTGTTGATTGTTTTCCCTGCACATCAGTGTTGAAACTCCTGTCTGTGAGGTATGAGTGTATTAGACGCAGCAGCCCGTCGGGGAATCCCGCGTCGCTGAGTTTGCGGATGAGGCCGTTGTGCCATAGACGGTCGAAAGCCTTTTCGATGTCCAGGAACACTGCCCCTGTTGCTTTGTTTATGTTGAAACCATGTGTTATATGTTCAACGACCCGTAGGAGTTGTTGTGTTGTGGAGTGGTGATTCCTGAAGCCGAATTGCTCCGGTCTCAGGATGTCATTTGTTATGCAGTGCCTAGTGATGCGTTTGAGAATCACCTTCTCAACAATCTTACTGAGCGAGCTCAGAAGGCTGATGGGTCGGTAATTTTGTGGGAGGCTGTGGTCTTTCCCCGGCTTCCTGAACATCAGGACCTTGGCCGTCTTCCAAAAGGCGGGGAAGTGTTGGTGTTTTAGTATGGCATTCGTTATGTGTGTTAGGTACTCAGTTGCTTTATCCGTGAACTCCTGGAGGACACGGTTTTGAATGCCATCATGACCAGGGGCTTTCCTAGCGGCGGAATGCATTATAGCCCAGGAGACTTCGGCTGTGCTAGCATGTCGAATGTCGTCGCGCGATGGTTGGGCTAGAATGCGTGTAACCTCTTGGTCAGAAGCAAGTGTGAACACTGGATCTGATGGTACCAGGTTCGGTGTGAATGACGCTGCGAGTGTTCGGGCCATTAGTTCTGCTTTCTCTTCCGCTGAGTATGCAGGTCCGTCGGGCCCTTGAAGCGTTGGGGTGTATATTTTCTCCCTGGTGAAGTGTCGGGCTAGTTGCCACACGCCAGGTCGTGTGGTGTCCAGCCCTTCGAGTTTTTGGTTCCACTGTTGTGTTCTATGTGTTTGTATTTTATCGTGTATGATGCCCTGTAGTCTGTTAATGTGCCGTTTGAAGTACGGACGCCTGGTGCGCTGCCATTGTCTCCTGAGGCGGTTCCTCATTGAGATTAGGCCCAGGATTTCCTGGGGCAGGGCCGCACTGCGTTGTTGTGAGGTGCGATCAGGTATGGTGCCTGCCATTGCGTCCCGGACGGCGTTAGTGAGGGTTTCTACTGCCTCGTCAATTTGTGCTGTTTCATTAATTTCGTGTATAGGTGGGATGTGGCTATCGAGCGTTTGCTTGAACCTTGTCCAATTCGCACGCCCGTAGTCCAACATCTTGCGTTGTTCCATGTGCTGCAGTGTTTCCTCAATGTATAGTATTACAGGTTGGTGGTTTGAGGGCAGATCGTTTTCAACGGCAACGTTGAGTGTCGTTGTAACGCCCTTGATGAGGGCCATGTCTATCACGTCTGGCCTGAGTCCCCTCTGATAGGGAATGTGCGTCGGTTCAGTCGGCGCTAGTATAATGTAGTTTCTGCCAAGTGAATGTTCGTACAGTTTTTTGCCGTTGGGATTTCGTATGCGTGAATTCCATTCTGGGTGTTTTGCGTTCAGATCTCCAGCGACTATTACTCGCGGTGAGATGTTGAGTAATGTGCTGATATCGCGTGTTGAAATGCCTACTGGGCTGTTGTATACCGATATCAGTGTGGTGTAGGCTCCGTTGAACTTGACTCTGACGGCCGTAGCCTCGATTTTTTCCAGTTCAGGGAGCTCTATGTTTGTGTGCTCAATGTCTTTGTGTATGACGATTGCAGTTCCACCTGCCACGGCGTCGCCCGGTCGGTCGGTACGATAGACACAGTAGCCAGGAAAGTTTAATTGTTTGTGCGGTTTAAGTTTAGTCTCGCTCAGTAGCGCGACAAGGATTCCCTTGCGCTCCATGAACGCGGCAAATTCTGCCCTTTTGTTGTGGATCGAGTCTGCATTCCAGAACAGGATCCGTGATAGTGTGTGCGGGTCTGCGTTATGGGCCAGGTGTTGTATATTATTCATGTAAGAGTGTGAAAGAGTGTTGTGATGGCAGTGTGTATGACAGCCCAGTATTGCCCGGGTTCGGCGCTAATGAGCTGGGTGATGAGTGTAGTGACGGCCATCAGCACCTTGGTAAGGATTTCAATGGTCGTGTGTCGGGGGAATAGTGTTTCCAGTATTCCCCCAGGTGGTGTGTTGGTGTTGGGTGTGGCAGCCTGAGGTGCTGTTGTGGTGTTAGCGGCCGCTTGTGCGGGTATTGGTGTGTTGTTTGGGGCGGCATTTGTGTTTTGTGACAGAGGTTGTGGCGCCTGCGTTACTTCTGTGGTGAGGGGGATGGTAGTGTGAGTTACAGTCTCGGTGTCTTGTTGACTGTTTTCCTGTGTGTTGCTGTTCTGTTGTTGCTGCGTGGCCTGTTGTGGTGATTTCGTGTTCCCCGCCCTGTGTTTGCGTGTACGTCTATTCCTCCTCTGGGCTTGGGGTTCGGGGGGTTCTTGTGTGGATGTGTTTTCCTGTATATGGTGCGTTTCTTCGCAGCTCGTGATTTCCGGGAGTGGGGTCGTGTTGTTTGGGGGCATAGGTGTTGGTACCGATGCTTGTTGGGTTTCAGGTGTTGTCTGTGGCTGTTGTGTGGCTGTTGCAGCGGTTGTTTCACGTGTGTGTGTAGGGCGCTGAGGTTCCGCAGTCTGTGCCGTTCCGCCAGGGCGTGCAACCGTGGCAAACGTTACGCCGTTCCTTACTGGGTTCGGCGCTGGCCTTGGGCGTGGTATGTCGTACAGTACCCTGCTTTTTTCTTGTTTTCGCTTCAGCGCCTGTTTGTATGCATTGCACTGTCTGAAGTTTGCCGCATGGGGCCCACCGCAGTTGGCACAACGTCGCTGGTTTGGTTGTATTTGTGTGCAAGTGTTGGATCTGTGGTTGCCAGCGCATCCGCGGCAGCGAGTTGCCAGGCCGCAGCGGAGGGCCGAGTGGCCGAACCGCTGGCAGTTGTTGCATTGTTGGGGGACGTTGGGTGGTTCGTAAAGTTCTACACGTACGTCCATCCGCAGAAAGCTCTTTATCTGCAGGATGGCGCGGGAATCAGCCGTGTCGGCTAACTCAACCATGTAGTGTGGTAGCGGTGCGTGTGTACGGAACCCTGTCATCCGGGAGGCACTTTTACAGTCGAATCCCAGATAACAAAGGGCCGCATGTACTGTCTCGTTGGGGGTGCTGGGGTCCACTCCCTTGATCACGTACTGCTGGGTTTTCTCGTCCAGCGTTCTGTACGTGTAATGTTCGATCTTCCGATCTTTGAGGAAGGTCAGAAGATCTTTGTATTCGTTGTCTGTGGCAACGTACAGCGAGGCCCTATCCCCCGAGTACTTTGCATGTAATGTGCTGTTTATGTGCCTCTCCGCGAATGCAGTGTTAAGGGCACTAAGGTTCCCGTAGTTTTGTATAACAACTGGGGGGAAACCAGTCTTATGTTGTGTGGGCACTGTTGTGGCTTTGTGTGCTTTGTTGTTGTTCGCCACAACTGTGTTTGCGTTTTGTTGTGTGTTAATGTTGCTAGCCTGAGGTGAGCTAGTGGGTGTAGGCAACAGCGCCTTTCGGTTGCCTAGCGAGTTTGGTTGCTCGCTTGTTTGTGCTGGTGTTTTTTTGGGTCTGCGTTTTGGGCCCTCCACCTGCCAGGGCTCTGTGTAATAGTTTTCTCGCGGCCGCAGACTATATGTACCTGGCGCGCCAACGTCCGAGGGCTTCTCCGCGGTCATTTCCGGTGCGGTTCTCCTCTTGCTACCTGCGACGGTCGTTCGCTGCAGTACAGGAAGCCAGGATCCGTTTACCTTAAGGCTTTCCTCTTTCTTGTTGAAACTGTTCGCGTGTTTTTGGATTTCTACAGCTTCTCTGAACAAGCGCGTGTGATAGTGCTTCTCTACAGCCAGAACTTCCGTGTCGGCGAATTTTATTACGTGGTCGGTCTCATTCAGTGCGTGCTCTGCCACGGCCGATTTCTCCACCTGCCCCAACCTGCAATGTCGCTTATGCTCTTTGATCCTGGTGTTAATGGATCGTCCAGTCATTCCGACAAACTTTTCCGCATGTGCAAGGTATACGGTATATTCCCGACATTGCAAGTGGGTCTCTTTTCTCCTTCGCCGATCTAAGACACTCTTTGATCTTCCTTGTCGGTTTGAAAATCGTCTTTACGCCGTGTTTGCGCAATATACGGCCGATTCTGTCCGTCACTCTGGGAATGTATGGCAGAAAGGCCGTACCCGACATTTCTTTTTCTGGTTCTTTACTTCGCCGAGTGTTTAGCTCTGTTACACTTCTAATGTAATTTGTGGAGTACCCATTGCTCCTCAGAACAGTTTCCAGGTGTTGCGTTTCTCGTTTGAGGTGTTGAGGCTCACATATTCGTCCTGCTCTCGTTACGAGCGTACTAATCATGCCTCTTTTCTGGCTCGGGTGGTGGTTTGACAGTTTGTGCAGGTATCGGTCCGTGTGTGTCGGTTTTCGATACACGCTGTGTCCCAGGTTTTCGCCGTCCCTTGTGACCAGCACATCTAGAAATGGCAGTTTCCTGTCCTTTTCTACCTCCATGGTAAATGTTATGTTGGCATGGAGGCTGTTCAAGTGTCTCAGGAATTCACCGAGCTGTTCTTCACCATGGCTCCACACCACGAAAGTATCATCGACGTACCTGTACCACACCTTAGGTTTGCAAGTCGCCGAGTCCAGTGCCTGTGCTTCGAATTGTTCCATGAAGAAGTTGGCCACCACTGGACTGAGAGGACTACCCATGGCGACGCCTTCCAGCTGTTCGTAGAAATCGCCATTCCACGTGAAATAGCTCGTGGTGAGTCATGCATGGAAGAGCTTTTTGATGTCTTGCGGGAACATGGAACCGATGTGCTCCAGAGCGTCGCTGAGTGGCACTTTCGTAAATAACGAAACAACATCAAAACTGACCAGGATGTCGTTTGGCGCAAGTTTGTTTCTTCAGCTTCTCAATGAAATGTCCTGAGTCCTTAATGTATGTGTCGGTCTTTCCCACGTGTGGCTGGAGCAGAGAGGCCAAGTGTTTCGCCAGTTTATACGTTGGTGAGCCAGGAGCGCTAACGATCGGTCTCAGTGGAACGTTGTTCTTATGGATCTTGGGTAATCCATACAGCCGAGGTGGTAGGGCTTCTGTGTTGCGCAGGTTTCTCTGTATGTCCGCCGGCAGAGAAGACGCCTTGATTAATCGATTCGTATTCCGAGTGATACGCTGCGTCGGATCTGCGCTTAGTTTTCGGTACGTCGTCGGATCTAATAGGTCTCGGATCTTTTGCTCATAATCTTCGGTCTTCATTACGACGGTCGCATTCCCCTTATCGGCAGGCAGTACCAATATACTCTTGTCGGCGTTGAGATTCTTAATGGCTTGTACCTCTTCTTTCTTCAGGTTGCAAGCTGGTGGTTTTGCTCGGCGCAGTATCCTGGCTGTTTCAGTGCGTATTTCCTCTGCCCTTTCACAAGGAAGGGTCCGAATGGCTGCTTTGGTGTTGGCAATGATGTCCTCCATAGGTATAGTTCTCGGGATGATAGCGAAATTCCCTCCTTTTTGAAGGACTAACACTTCCTCTTCGGTCAATTGTCGTTCAGTGAGGTTGACCACTGTGTGTGACATGTCGGGAATCGCCTTGTCGGTCTGCTTCCGGCATCTTTCAAACTTTTTCTTTTGCCGCTCGGTGCAGCGCTCGAGTTCGTTCTGCATGCTCCTGTGAGTGATGCTGTCGATCTTGTCCCAGTCGTCTCGATGCATTCTTGCTACTTAGTTGATAGAAAATGTCCAGAAGTTCCTGATCCGTTCTTGCCAAGTCTCTCCGTGTTGTATGTATTCGCTCACAAAGAAAAGCTCGTTCCATTCTGTCGTAGATACGATGTGCTTGGGCGGTGGTGAATAGGCGCTTGCATCTCAAGAACTTCGGTGTAGCACATTCATCTCGGCACCGTGACAGAAAGGCGAGAGAGGACATCAGTCGCGCTTTCTTCTTCCGTCGTTGGCAATGGAGGGTGAAGCTTTGACAATGCCAGCCACTCGTGCTGGCGAAACGTCAGAAAAATCATTAGATGAACGTCGGCCGAAGAACCCGAGACAGAAGCCAATAGGCAGTTTGTCAACAAGTGGCCACGAAAGCCTTAACAATTTTGTAAAAGTACAATACTTCAGGCCTTATTTACTGCAATAAAATCAGCAAGAATTGTTCGAGCAACACTTCAATAATCGTAAAAATAAGTTTTATGTAACTTTCATTAAAAATTTGAAATGATTTGCGCCTTAAATCTCGGTTTGAACACAGGGGTCCCAGAGACCCCACCTCGTAGTTGTTGTTGTTGTGGCCTTCACTCCTGAGATTGGTTTGATGCAGCTCTCCATGCTACTCTATCCTGTGCAAGCTTCTTCATCTCCCAGTACCTACTGCAGCCTACATCCTTCTGAATCTGCTTAGTGTATTCATCTCTTGGTCTCCCTCTACGATTTTTACCCTCCACGCTGCCCTCCAATACTAAACTGGCGATCCCTTGATGCCTCAGAACTTGTACTACCAACCGATCCCTTCTTCTAGTCAAGTTGTGCCACAAACTTCTCCCCAATCCTATGTTACAGAAAAGTAACTTCGTGAGCTAAGGGCGAAGTTTCACAACCAGTACAGCACCGACTTCTACCGAAAGAAACGCGGTTGTTTCAGATAGGAAGGTTTGAGAATTTTCCTTGATTTTTGGGAGGCACAACGAATCACGTTAAGTTGGGGAGGCGTGCATCCACGGACAGACAATTAGACCTGCATGTTGGGAACCACCGATTTAGAGACCAGTCTTAATTGCTGTCTCGACACGCTGTTCGGTTGGAGTATTTGTTCTCCTATACACGCTTTGAGCAGTAAACTAGTTCTGCGAATGATTTAGTTCCACCAGTTGGCCTATTAATGTTACACAGGGTGATCCAAGAGGAATAGAAAATATTTCAGGACAAGATAGTATAGAGTAATGCGATTCAAATCTTGTCCGTAACGTCTCCACTTTAATTGGTTACATATATACTGCTGTTACAGTGTAACACAAACAAATGCTCTCAGAATGTGCTAGAGAAGACAAATGATTTAAGTCCCAAGTTGATGTTTTTTTCTAAATGGATAGGATAGACGCTACCCTTACGTAATTCCTGCCATATTATTGTATGTGGAATAACGATACACTTAGAAATTCTACATGTGCTTGTCGAAGAATTGCCCTCCTCCTTTTGCTTTCATTTCATGGAGTGGACGTTGGCCCGTTCCGAAATCAAAAGAATTTAACATAACTGTTGTTTCCGTCTCTCCACAGTCGTCGTCGTATAGCTAATTTTCCATTTTAGTTGAAATGTAATGTTTGTCATGGCTGACGCTTGTGTGGCATACTTTTTATGTGGCCATACCATTTTTTTTTGGTATCCCTAATTCCTGCTATCATTGTTGCCTTACGTCTTCACTCTACGCTCGTCTCTTAGCGTTAATCTCAGAAGTGACCTAGAAACCTCATTTCAGATGCTTTAATTCTTCGTTCGTCTCCTTTTGTTAGGATCCAATTTTCACTACCGTGCATGAGAGCAGGATTAGTCGCCACATTGTGTGGCCTTAGTGTTGTGCCTTTCCTCGTAGTTCTGCCAAGACAGCCCCCTTATAAAACTATATTTAGCACCGAACCACATCTGAATAGGTTCTGCATATTGATATTGGTGTGTAAAGATGTCTAAAATAACTTACCTGTTCTTTTTGTACCGCGATTTTTACTCCTGTTATGTCTTTCCCTTCCATTGTAATCACCTTTATTTTCTTTAGGCTACAGATATAAGTATTTGATAAATTTTATAAAACAATTCTGTTGAAACTCATTCTATTCCAAAGCGGTTTCACTATATGCCAGAACTTGGCTGTCTCCAAGTAGAACACTGTATGTGTGTGTGTGTGTGTGTGTGTGTGTGTGTGTGTGTGTGTGTGTGTGTGTTCGTTCGTTCCTAGGATCAGCTTCTTAGGCTTTTAGAATTCCTCTCTTGTAGAACTTTGGCTATAATGACGGGAAAAAATGTCAGCACCAAGAAGTAATTAATATAGACTAATGAAACTCAAGAATACATTTGTCTGGGTAACGTATTTAAGTGACTAACTTTGCAATGTCACCGGTTAATGAAATGGCACGAAAAGCCATTGCAAATGTAAAATGCTGGTATATTAATAACTGAAACTTCCTGGCAGATTAAAACTGTGTGCCCGACCGAGACTCGAACTTGGGACCTTTGCCTTTCGCGGGCAAGTAAAGCTGTGAGTACCGGGCGTGAGTCGTGCTTCGGTAGCTCAGATGGTAGAGCACTTGCGCGCGAAAGGCAAAGGTCCCGAGTTCGAGTCTCGGTCGGGCACACAGTTTTAATGTGCCAGGAAGTTTCATATCAGCGCACACTCCGCTGCAGAGTGAAAATCTCATTCTGGAAACACTAATAACTGTTGTAACCTCCAGAATTCTGAATGCAAGCCTGCAGATGGGCATGCATTATGTTGTACAGGTGCCGGATGTCGGTTTGTGGGACGGAGCTCCATGCCTATTGCACTTGATCGGCCAGTACTAGGACGCTTAAGGCTGTTTGGGGATGTCGCTGGAGTTGTCGTCCAGTGGTGTCTCATGTGCTCGATTGGAGATAGATCTGGTGACAGAGAAGGTTGAGACAGCATATCTACACTCTGTAGAGCGTGTTGGGTTGCAATAACAGTATGTGTTGTTGGAAAACACTCCATGGTGTGCTGTTCGTGAATGGCAACACTCGGATCGCCAGATTCACGTACAAATTTGCAATCAGGATGCGTGGGATAACCACGAGAGTGCTCCAGCTGTCAAACGAAATCCTATCCCAGACCATAACTGCAGGTATAGGTCCAGTGTGTCTAGGCCGCAGGCAGCTTGGTTGCAGGCGCCCACCGGACCACCTCCTATTCTGACCAACACACAGCGATCACTGATAACCGAGGCACAACTGGCTTTCATCAGAAAACACAACGGACCTCCACTCCGCCCTCCCATGAGCTCTCGCTTGTCACGTCTGAAGACGTACGCGGCGGTGTTTTGGAGTCAGTGGAATGCACACTACACTCGGAGCTGTTCTTGAAATAACCGATTTGCATCAGTTGTTTGTGTCACTGTGGTGCGAACTGCTGCTGCAGACGCAGTACGGTGCGCCAGATCCACACGGCGAGCACGATAGTCTTCCCTCTCGGTGCTGCAACGAGTGTCGATAACGGCGTTTTATCGTCTTAATGGCATTCTTGATTAACATCAACTCACCACGTCAAATCGCAAAGGGGAAGGCCGGTATTACACTATCAAATTTCTTTGACCTAGCGCTAGAAGGGGTATTACGCTGTCATTAGATTTGATCAAAGTAGTCGCTTGTCTTCTGTTCACTGCAGTGTGACATGTTACCACGTGGAGCGTTCTGTGATCTGTAGTGTTTTGAGCAACATTGCCAGTAAATACAATTGGTGTGTACCGACAACTACAAAATTAATAGAGATGTATAAAGCTGACGAGGCGCTTTACAACGTGAGGCACCCTGAATACAAAAATAGATTAAGAAGATTGGAAACCTAACCTAACCCTCTCCTGTAGCAAGGAATCGGAGTGTTACAGTGAGCCTGTCTTCTGCAGATGTAGCAGTTCTTAAGTGAATATTGTGCTTTGTGATATGAGGATACACTTCACTGAGCACGTACAGAGATGTATGCTCATCCACTCTTAAGTAATTGATGTACGACTTGACGTCCTCCACTATAAGCTCACGTAACAAGTTTTTGTTGAATGCTTTTTATCGTGTCGTAAAACCCACGGCTTCACCCAGGTACGTTTCCTTTTTTTCCCCGCTTCTCTTCCGCATGTGCACACAGTGCAGTTGTGGTACACGGAACTGCTGCGGTTAATAACAAGCTGTTGTCAGCCTTGAACTTTGACGAAAAATATGATGGCAGTGTAATACCCCTTTTTAGCGCCATGTCAAAGATTTTTGTCAAATGAATTTGACGGAATATTTGATCACATCTTTGATCAAATCTTTGACAAATTTGACAGTGTACTACCGGCCTAACTAACGCTGACGACCGTTGCAGCCTGTATTTAAAACAAACGTGATTTGTAATACTCATAATGAGAGCCATTGTTATGCGACTGGTGCGAAATTTGAATAGACACTACCTTTCAGACGTAGAAACACGGCTACCAACTGTAATTGGTGAGGAACCACACCCTTGTTGTAGCCCCTGGTTCAATCAGTAAATCTTCCCTTATTCCAATTTTTGTGATTTAATGGCATCCAACAAATCTATGGATACATTGTAGTCAGTATTTGTCATAATTTTTCAGTGCCTTCTCATAGCTCAGGAACGGCAGAAATAGTGGCTTGATAAATTCCCTTCCCTTTTGTGTCAATTGTTTCGAAACAAATGTTGCACCTGCTGAGGGCCAGCCTGTATGAAATCCGCATTGCTCCTCTCGTAAAAAGGTTTCTGCTCTTGCTGGAATTTGCCTTTAATGGTAGTTGGATAGATTTTATAAGCAGCATTTGAAATGGATATAACCCTCTAATTTGAAGGCTCTTTTTTATCTAGTTTCTTGTATATACTTTACAATTGTTGCTGCTGTTGTTGTTGTGGTCTTCAGTCCTGAGACTGGTTTGATGCAGCTCTCCATGCTACTTTATCTTGTGCAAGCTTCTTCATCTCCCAGTACCTACTGCAACCTACATCCTTCTGAATCTGCTTAGTGTATTCATCTCTTGGTCTCCCCCTACGATTTTTACCCTCCACGCTGCCCTCCAATACTAAATTGGTGATCCCTTGATGCCTCAGAACATGTCCTACCAACCGATCCCTTCTTCTGGTCAAGTTGTGCCACAAACTCCTCTTCTCCCCAATCCTATTCAGTACCTCCTCATTAGTAATGTGATCTACCCATCTAATCTTCAGCATTCTTCTGTAGCACCACATTTCGAAAGCTTCTATTCTCTTCTTGTCCAAACTGTTTACCGTCCATGTTTCACTTCCATACATGGCTACACTCCATACAAATACTTTCAGAAACGACTTCCTGACAAATCTATACTCGATGTTAACAAATTTCTCTTCTTCAGAAACGCTTTCCTTGCCATTGCCAGTCCACATTTTATATCCTCTCTACTTCTACCATTATCAGTTATTTTGCTCCCCAAATAGCAAAACTCCTTTACTACCTTAAGTGTCTCATTTCCTAATCTAATTCCCTCAGCATCACCCGACTTAATTCGACTACATTCCATTATCCTCGTTTTGCTTTTGTTGATGTTCATCTTATAGCCTCCCTTCAAGACACCATCCATTCCGTTCAACTGTTTGTGTGCGCTCCTCTCTAATGGCTGAATCGGACCAGTGCTCCAAAAACGGAGACTCATTTACTTTTTCGGAAACAAAAATTAAGTAGTTGGGCAGAGATCTTAACGTGATTCTCATCTTTGACATCACATAGTCTCAGATTGAAGTTTTTCATTGAGTTACTATTTAATGTTTTATTAAAAATTTAGAGCGTAATTTCTGTTCACGATGGAAAGCGGAAAACATACGAGACGTTAGCAAAACACGTACTGTTACACAAATGTCACATTGGTATAGTCAGAATTTGTAGATACGTGCAGCATGCTTAAACGATAAAGCACAAGCTCACAGCAAGTCACAATAACAGTTCAAAAATTCAGTTATGCATACACAGTTTCACGACTTGAGCTTCAAAACAAAAATTGCAATAGATTAATAATTCCGTTTCAACTGGAGTTGCCGTATCTATGTAACAAATAGAAATTGAACGTATGTTATAGGGAATGTTTTAAAAAAAATGGCTCTGAGCACTATGGGACTTGCCGGCCGCGGTGGTCTAGCGGTTCTGGCGCTGCAGTCCGGAACCGCGGGACTGCTACGGTCGCAGGTTCGAATCCTGCCTCGGGCATGGGTGTGTGTGATGTCCTTAGGTTAGTTAGGTTTAAGTAGTTCTAAGTTCTAGGGGACTTATGACCTAAGATGTTGAGTCCCATAGTGCTCAGAGCCATTTGAACCATTTGAACTATGGAACTTAACATCCAAGGTCATCAGTCCCCTAGAACTTAGAACTACATAAATCTAACAAACATCACACACATCCATGCCCGAGGCAGGATTCGAACCTGCGACCGTAGCAGGCGCGCGGTTCCGGACTGAAGCGCCTAGAACTGCTCGGTCACATAAACCGGTTGTTAATGTTTTATTCGAATCACCCTCCAGAAAAAGCCCGTTTTCTTATTATAATTACCGTGGTACAATTTACGATAGGAAAAAAAAATGTTTCAAGTTGCAGAATGCCTAGACTTTTGTTTCAGTGTCAAGGGATCCCCAAATGTGTCATGTACGGTTACCTAAAGAGCCTCGCCTTTTGGTACGTGTGACTTATGTGTTTGACATGGTTCATCCCTCGTACCGTGTATCATGCTCATGGTTGCAAATTCCAAAAGAGAAAAGCGGACCCGTCATTGTATTTAGCCGGGCATTTTGTCCTAAAACACTGACAGCTTATTGTAAATTTAAAGAGCCAGTTGGGTATTTTAAGTCATATATTAATAATCAAGGCCAGTTACTTTTTTGCAAGACCAACCTTAAACGCCTTTAAAGTAGAAATAATCAGTAAATAGCCTTATAATTTGGCAGTTATGATAGATAACAACTAAGTGCTCAGATTTGTTAAATTGCCAGTTCTCCCTCCCTCCCCCGAGCTAATCTTGTGTCGAAATGAACTAAAAGTTCGTCACTCAAACAAAATCATTCTGCAACGGAAAACTGAAAGATATTGACTAGCTTTGGTCATTTCCATCTGCTGATAAAACGGTAGTCGCATGCTTTCGCTTTCCTAGCGAAGGCGCGGCGCAGATTTTCAGTATGCCAGAATAAAATAGAAGTTGACGTATATCGACAAAATATTTATTATTGAAATAAACAGTTTTGGAATTTACGTCTTAAAAATAATGTGATTTAAATGTAGTCCAACACGCCTACGGCTCTCATTTAATCGATTAACAAAATTTTGCATGACGGCTCGGCATGTCAACACTGGGATGTGTGCCACTTCGCTAGAGATATTTTCTTTCAGTTGCTCCAGGGAAGTCGGATTATTGACATAAACTTTAGAGTTGACATACCCCTTAGGAAAAAACCTTCTTGAGGCTCAAATCTCGACTGCGTGGGGCCCACTTTAAGTCACCTCTCCTTGAGACCAACTTGCCAAGGAAAATTTTCACAAACTCGCAGAATCGATGTATCAGACGTATGTGCTGTGCTTCCGTCTTGCACCAAAAAGTCATTTTACATCGTTGCATAACGTTTTGAATTCACTCTAGCGGCCGGCCGGTGTGGCCGTGCGGTTCTAGGCGCTACAGTCTGGAGCCGCGCGACCGCTACGGTCGCAGGTTCGAATCCTGCCTCGGGCATAGATGTGTGTGGTGATAGGTTAGTTAGGTTTAAGTTCTAGTGGACTGATGACCTCAGATGTTAAGTCCCATAGTGCTCAGAGCCATTTGAACCATTTCACTGTAACTGCACGACCGGTCTCGTCCTCGCAAAAGTGCGGGTAAGGAATTTCTCGGGCATACATCTCAGCCCATACAGTAACTTCAGCTAATGACGGATTTTCTCATGCATCAGTTAGCATTCGTTGCGCTTCAGTAACGGCAGTTTGCTTATTGACGTCACCGTTCAGGGAAAATGAGCCTTGTCAGAAAACAAAAAAAGGGCACTCAGTCACATAATTAACGGTTGAAGCCTATGTCTGACATCTTGAGGCTTTAATTCTTGCAACAACTGGATTTTGTAAGGTGCGTTTTAAGGTCATTTATACAGAATTCGGTGCACTGATGATCTGTCCACATTTAAAGAGCTTGCACACTTACGAATGGAGAGGTTAAGATCGTCACGAAAAGTCCGATTTATACTTATATGGATTCGCCCCTTTTCGATGACCTTGGTCTCCCGCATTTAGGTTTGGCCAGTGTTGAAGCGGTCTCCTAAAACGTCTTGTTTCATTTCCGGATAATGGGAACACTTGAAGCATCATTTACATTATGCAATCCACGATCACTGCAAAATTTCCTCCGTGTTAGTAGCTGAGTCACATTTTCAGTAAAACTCACGCACACAGAACACGATGTCCGTTCCCGAAGAGCGCTCCATATCAACTGAATACCTAAAGAGCGAGCAAGTGATGATGAACGTATCCCCACTCTCCTTCGATATGTTGCGCATGTGCAGACGGCTCTTTAGATATAAACGTTCTTTTGAGACACGGTGTACATCTCATAATTATGCACCGAACGTATGTCATTACTTCTCTGCCTCATTGCTAAAAGGCTTAGCAAGAGGCGGATTGGCTGCACTCTTATACATTTGGTTGGACATAACCATTAAAAGTAGAACACTTCCGGCTAAAGGCGAACACCTGGCAATCCTAACCGTGCTTATCTTTAGCACAATGTTTCCTAAGTTGCTCTATACGTAGATCTCTTTAAAATTTAAGCCTGCGTCTTTTCACATCCGCGTAAATGTTGGTATACTTACCAGTTTCTTGATTTGCTGTTAGTTTGTATGTTCCTTCTGTAGCATCATTTCGGCCTAAAAATTTCCTGATTACTTTTCGTTCTCCGTTTTGGATTTATTCATTGCCCCTCTTTCCGCGTAAATGTCTCGGCTGCACAAAGATACCCTTGTTTGACGCGTGTTGTAGTGCATACGTTTGGTGTATTTTGAGATGCACTTATTGTTATAGAAGTGTAAAGACTGACGACATTTGTTTTCATTTTGGAACAACGAAATTTCTAAGCAGCGGTTTCCAGGGCATTCTCTTGGACTGTTTCACCCATTTATTTGAACTGAAAGAAATTTAGAGCCAAGACTTTCCCGTTTTTAGTTTTTTTTTTTTAGAATTTTAGTTGGCAGGGTATTTTAATCATAATTAGAGACCCACTTCCTATTTGTTTTTGAGCTGCTTGGCTGCTATTATATTGTTATTCCGGAAATTGGAATTGGTTTTATGCGCCGCTTAACGGTTTGCTGAACTCGGGGAGTTTCACTCCCCTGCCCATAACGGCTGGGCTAGCTCCTGTCGTCGAAGACACCTTAGCCCTGCGGGCACATTTTTTGTAGCAATTCAGCGAAGCTAATTTTTTTTGCCCTCCTGTTGAAAATGTGACCAACTGATTATTTATTTTTTTGATAATTTTATTTTTGTGGTTTAGGACCAAAAACTGTAACCATGGCACTTGTGTAAGGTATTAAAACTGGCGGAAAATGGGTTTCCCCACTTCCCTTTTCTTGCCATTACACGTAAAAAAATAAACAAACATTGTGTTCTTTTTTTATTTTGTTTCCTTTTATTTAAAAAAAAAATGTTACCCGTACTACTTACCACAATATGAAAACAATCTTTGGAACTTTATCACGCAATAAAGGTATGAGCTGATATGTCACAACAATGTATATTGCAGAAGCGTAGCACAGTGTTCCGACAACAGTAGTGATCACACGATAAACAGAAACTGAGTGTTGTAGCAGTTTTCAGACACCTAGTGCAGTGTGATTTGCGACTTTCTCGGCGTATTCCATTCGTGAAATCTTCTCGGGTGATCAGCCGAGTAAAGGCGTCGTCTTCTCGCAACGTTTCGAAGGGTTTCGTACCCATCATCTTCAAGCGAAGTGTCGAGATGCTGTGGACTACTGCATTTGTGCTGTCCTCGCTTGCGAGGAGAGCATATGTGATGGAGGGTATTGTCCTCTGGGACATTTCCTCCTCTATGCTGTGTCGGTAGTTTGTCTTTGCTGTGTGGTATGTCATTTTAAGGTGCAGTGTGTTTATTGTTTCTATGCTGCCTTATAGGCTGTCTTAATTTGTTACTATGGTTTTTGGTCGTCTGTGTCTGTCAAGTGTTGAGTCGTACAGTCCCAGGTTTTTGATAAGTCTGTTGTCTGATCTGGCCGTGTTTTCGTAGAAACTTTCGGCCAGGTCTTTGAAGCGCTCGTGGAGCATAGGTAATCCCGTTGCTTCGTGGAGGTCAGCAGTGGGGAAGTGGAAGGGTAGGTGTAATGCCCTTTTAAGCGCACGGTTTTGCACAGACTGGAGTTTACGAAGGTGCCAGTGCGCCGCGTATCCCCAGACTGGGCAAGCGTACTCCATAATCGGTCGAATGAGTGAGCAGTACGTTCTCACTCCTATGTCAGCCGCTAGGGTGCTGCGAGTGTTTAGGATAGGATACAGCATTTGCATCCTACCACTAGCTTTGCGGCGCAAGTCCTCGATGTGAGCCCGCCAGGTGAGCCTGGTGTCGAGAGTGACTCCAAGATACCTGGCGGTGCGTCGCCATGGGAGTTCTTGGCCGTTCAGCTTGAGCAGTAGCGGCTGACGGGCTGGAGCCCGCTTGCCCAGTTTCCGGGTGATCATTATGGCTTGAGTTTTAGTCTCATTGAGTGTGATGCGCCATTTTTTAGCCCAGCGGCCGGTCTCGTCCAGCGCTGTTTGCAGTCTTCGCGTAACCCTGTCTCTGTTCGGGTTACGCGTGAAGAACGCTGTGTCGTCGGCGTACTGGGCAGCGTGCACCAACGGTACGGTCGGGAGGTCGGCAGTGTACAGGTTGTACAGTACCGGGCCCAGTACCGACCCCTGGGGCACGCCCGCCCTGATGCGCCGTTTTGTGGAAAGCGACGACTCGATCCTGACGGAGAAGGTCCTTTGGGAGAGATAGCTCGCGAGTAGCTTCACTATCGGACCTGGGAAGCCTTGGGAGAATAGCTTGTAGAGAAGCCCGGTGTGCCAGACAGAGTCAAAGGCAGCGGCTACGTCAAGTAGCACTACCCCGCAGTAACTTTTACGATTGAAGCTTTCGGTAGCTGCTTCGACGACCCTCATTAGTTGCTGGGGCGCGGAGTGTTCCTGCCTGAAACCGAACTGAAAGTCAGGCAGGATTTGTTGCGTTTTGACGTGGTCGAGAATGGGAATAAGTAGCAGGCGTTCGTAAATTTTGCTAAGGGTTGGCAAAAGGCTGATTGGTCGGTGGTTCTGCGGGATAACCGGGTCTTTACCGGGTTTCGCGATCGCGACGACTTCTGCGTGTTTCCAGCACCTTGGAAACTTGCGGGAACGCGTGATCTCATTGAAGATGTTTGCGATGTGGGCTACGGCAGGGGGTGGGAGGTGTTTCACTACTACGTTGTTGAGCTGGTCGTGGCCTGGGGCTCTTTTGTTGTGTAGCGACCTGATTACTCTGTTCACGTCGTCGGGTGTGAAGAGCGGTGTGTTTTCTTCGTCGTCGTCGGCGTCGTCCGCCGCGAGGAATGTGGCGAGCTGACGTCGAACGACGGCTTCGTGGTCCCTGTCCTGCGCCTCTGCGGGGCGGAACTGTTTTTCAAAGGCATCTGCCAGGGCATTTGCCTTATCTGTGGTGCTAAAGACAAGTCCGCGCTCTCCGTGCAGAGGTGGCAGTCTGGCGCGTCTTTTGGTGATCTGTTTGGTCGCCTGCCAGAGGCTATTGTCGTCCACTCGGAGGGCTGAAAGCCGCGCCGACCATTGCTGGTTGCGGTGCTCAGTGAGTGCCACCTTCAGCTCTCTTTGTAGGCGGTTCAGTAGCCTCCTAGTTACGGGGTTCTTTGTGAGCTTCCACTCTTTGGCGATCCTATTTTTGTTTCTAATTTGGGCAAGCAGGTGCGGCGGGAGTTGCTTGACAGTGGGAGGGCCGTCCGGTGGCCGTGGTGTGGCCTCCTTTGCTGCTTGCAGGATCGTGCTGGTGAGATCTTTAAGCGCCTGTTCTGCAGAATCTGCAGTTGGAGGCGGGGCCTGGGCAATTGCTGAAGTTACGTCAACTTTGAATTGCTCCCAGTTAGTGCGCTTGTACGAGATGTGTTGTTGCTGGAGAGGTACCCAGTCTCCTATGTCAACCTCGAGAATCACGGGATTGTGATCGGAGGACATTCGGTTGACCGAATGCGCGGTCACAAATCCCGTTATTCTTTTGGTGAGCGCTATGTCGAGGACGTCCGCCCTCCCCCCGTTTCGGGGGAAGTGGGTGGGCTCCTCTGGACCCCATATGTGAAAGTGGTGGGTGCGCGCGAGTCGTTGCAGTTGACGACCAGCTCTGTTTGAGTTTCGCGAGTGCCAGTCTGCGTGCTTGGCGTTCAGGTCACCGCCAATGAAGAGTTTTCCTCTGATTTGGCCTAGGGTTGCTATGTCGTCCTCTTCCAGAGTGTAGGAGGGGGGCGATATGCTGCAACGACAGTGAGGGGCCCTGTGACAGTGGCAATCTCTATTTGCCTAGTTGCTGGTGGGTGGACCTGATAATGGGGTATTCCGCGTTTGACGTATGTTGCTACCCCGCCTCCAGCGGTGGGCCGGTCGGTCCTATAGCAGTTGTAGTTGGGTACCGACACCCTTACGCCCGGTTTTAGGTGTGTCTCGGCCACCATACATACGTCTATGTTTTCGTCGCGTAGGAACTCACGGAACTCGTTGTTTTGTCCGACGATGCCGTTGGCGTTGAAGACGCACATTCTGAGTCCTTGGATGTGGGGTCGTCTATCCATCACTGGGGGGAGGATTTCTCTGCTGTAGTCGCATTGTTATGCGACCCTTGGAGCACCAAATTAATGGCGGTTAGAATTTGGGCGTTCTGTTGCCTGATTTCGTGGAGCAGTTGCGTTAGGAGGCCTAACGTTTGCTCCACGACACCAAACGGCCGTAGGGCATTTGCACTCTCTTCAGAAGTGCTGGGCTGAGGGCCTTGTGACAAGCACTCAGCTGCCGCTACTGGCTGCAGACTGGACTTATGTGTTTGAGGGGAGGAGGCTTCCCTGGACGTTTCTCCGTTAGCGGGGAACGGCTGCTGGGCTAAGTGTAAAGTTGGAGTCGTTTGTTGACTCCTGTCGGTGCCTGCCACGGTCGCGTAGCTTGCGCTACCTCGCGGTCTCGACCGGGTTGTTGTCGGTCGTGTTTGGTGCGGTTGCGGATTGGCCGGCGCTCTCGAGATCGTAGAGCTGGCGCCACGGTTGGGTTTCTGTGTGGCGGTGGGCTTGGTGCCTTGTGCGCGTAGGCGGTACTCCTTTTGTACACGGCAGCCTTGGTAGAAGGCGCCGTGTCCAGATTCGCCGCATAGGGCGCACTTGCTCTTGGGATCGCCTCTCTCTAAGGAGCACTCGGATGTGGGGTGCCCTTCTGCGCATTTCATGCACCGGGTTGGTATGTCGCAGTGCTTGGCAACGTGCCCTAATCCCTGGCAGTTGTAGCACTGCACGTTGCCACTTTTCCTGCGCAGCGGTTCGATGGTGACAGGCACTGACAGGACGTGAGTAATTTGTTTTAGCCTGTTTTGAGGGGTGTCAGGCAAGTTGACTTGATACAGTGGCAATTTGTTGCCACTGTATACTTCTCGCATGTGGGTGACGCCATTAACTTCGTAGCCCTGCCTCTGCAGGTCCTTCCTAATGGCGTCTGTGCCCACTTTGCGGGGTAAGTCCCTGATTACTAGCTTCATCAGTCGTTGTTTGGCTGTGGGGAAGGTGTAATGGGGGACTTTGTGTTCAGAGAGCAGGGCCTTCACAGCGGTGTAATCGTCCAGCTCTCTGAACATAAGTTTAATTTTGTCCCCTCCGGCGGACTTTGCAGTAAACTGCTTCTCGCCTAAGCAGCTACTGACGAGGGAGTGAAGCTCCTCGTAATTTTTGCTGAATTCAGCGATTATGGGGGGGAGTCGGTGTCTTGGTGTGTGTGTGTGTGTGGGTTGTGGCGCATCACCACTCGCGGGCACTGCTTCGTCCTCGTCAGACAGCGGCAAGAACTTATTGCTTGTAGAAGCAATGCCTCTCGCCTGCTGAGTGACGGGTTCGCGGGCGGTTTTCCGCGCTTTCTGGAAACCATCGCCATCGGTGCCTGATGTCTGGGGCTCGGTAGTGTCTGCGGGGGTGGTTTCCCGGGATTCGTCGATGACGAGGGCGCAGTCTGACTCGTCTCCGCTCCCTGAGGGGGAGGGAGTACGTGCCTTGGTGGTGGGCGGTGGGATTGATGACGCTTTCTTGGTCTGTTTGCGCCTGACAGTGGTTTTGTGCTTTCTGGCACTTTTAACCACGTCTTTGATGCGCTTGGACGGGGCGGATGGGTGTTGCGACTTGGTTTGATCGGGAGGAGGGGGTTTAGGTGCGGGAGCGGTCTTTTTGGGTAGGGCTATGGGGTTCGGCTTAGGGAGGATACTGACCGGTAGATGTTTCCTTTGCGCAGGGGTGAGGTGCTGCACCAGCGCTTGTGCCTGCCCTGTGCTCATCATCAGGGTGGCGATGGACATCCTACCGCTGGTAGGTGGAAGAGATGAACTTCTTTTGGTCGTGTATTCCCCGTTTGCATGTCGCACGCAAGTAAGGGAAGCAAAGTCAATGGCTGCCGTGGGACTACCAGTCGCCGCCTTAGTTGCCGGCACCGTTAGGTTTCCGGCGGCAGAACCTGGTCCTATCACACTAACAGGCGCGGGACACTGGCCAGAGGCCAGGCCCTGACCTGCGAATGCCCTAACGCTCGGGGGAGCAGAGCTATTCTCTGCGGCAGCTGAGGCGCTCGAGCCAACCGGAAAAGCGGCCGGCGGAAACAAAGAGACGGCGTCGTTGCCGCCAGCAGCGGGCTGCTGGGGCCCCAAGGCGCCGCTGCAACTCGACATCGCAATCTGAGATTCGCTCGACATCGACTACGGCAATCTGCTGCGAGTGCTCGTTTACGCCTTAATAAAGGCGCATCCGAAAACACCCCTGGTTTGTCACCCGTACAAGCGGGGGCCTATGGCTTCGCGTAACAGACTGACGGAGGCTTGCTCAACACCCGACTGCCGCTCGGCGAATGTCGAGATGCGGACTCGGACTCGCTAAAATCACAGACATCCTCTGTCTGGAGTAGGGGGAGGCTAAGCAGCAGTGCTGCTATTCCTCCGTTGTCTGCTCTGGTGGTGTGTGAGTGGCCTCTCGTTCGAATTGGCCTCTGGCTACTTCGCTAATTTGAGGTTAGCGAAGTAATCGGCTGCTGCTTGGTCTTCTGGGGTAGGCTGGCGCCTGCCGGAGCGGAACTCCTCCTTCACCCACTTGTCTGTCGCGTCAACGATGTGGTCCCAGTCCGAAGGGGTGAAGATGGGTCGGCTGTTCAGCAGTACGATCTCCTTCCGGGTTATCACCTCGCGCAACATGCCACGCGAGTGGCGAAGGTCGCACGGTACGTGCGGAAGAGGTGGCTTCGTGTGCGCCGGCGTGAAGGGGTACGGGTTGTCCCCGTGAGGGTACGTCCCGTCCTTCAGCGACGCCACGATCTTCTTCAGGAAGGGCTGCACGCTCCGCTCGTCAGGGAGCGGGAGGGGCAGTCCTTCGTCGGTTGCCGCTTCTTCTTCATCGTGCGAAGAAGCGGGCGGCAAGTCGTCATCAGATTGATCTTCTTCTGCATCCGTCTCCAGACGAGAAGACGGTGCAGGCGTCCCGACGTCCACTTCCATGCGAGACGCCGCCTGCATTGCTGCAGGAGGCGAGTCGGTGGACGTCGGGGTGGACGTCTGGGTGGCGGCATCCACCCACAATGGCTGCTTCACAGGGGCGGGGGGAGCTGGCACAGGCGGCGCCTTCTTGAGAAGCCGCAGCTCCTCCCGCAGCTGTTGAAGCTGTCGGTGGACAGCCACCAGTTCGTCCTTAGTTGCGGCCCTTTCGGCCGCGATGGCAGCTTGTAGGTCGGCCAGCGCTTGGTCGGTTGCCGCTTCGACGCGGCACGACGCGCGCCCCTCGCCGGTGCGGGGAGGCAGTGCGGCCGACTTGGCGGCAGGCACCTCAGAGCTTGCTGTGATGTGCTGCCGGCGGTAGCTGCAGCTGCGCGAGTTGGCGGCGTGAGGACCGCCGCAGTTCGCGCATCTGCTGGCCGCTCCACGTGGTTTGGGGCAGCTACGGGTGTCGTGTGCCGCCGCGCATTTTAAACACGCGACTGCATTCCGGCAGACACCCGCGACATGCCCCAACTGCTGGCACCTGTAGCACTGCACACCTTGCAGTGATCGCCGCTTGTGCTTCGGCTTCTGTGGTCGCCTGCGGCCGCGGGAGCTCCCCAAGGCACTGATGAGGTGATCCAGCGCGGCTGCTAGCTTGTTGCCTCTGCGTCCTGCCATACTTGTGGTTGGAGCGAACAAAGGCGTGCGCGAGCGACGTAACGGTGCGAGCCGCAGCGAGTCGAGCAGCGGAGTGCGTGCGTGTGCGTGTGTGTGCCATGTCGAGATGCTGTGTTGCGCGGTCCTATAAAGGCTCCTGGACCAGTGACTGATTCCGGGCGCCGACCAATCAGGTACCTGCGGAATCGGCCGCCGCGCCAGTGGTGGGGGGTTCGCGGCGCGGACCGGGCGTCGAGTCCCTGCCGGTTCCTACTACGTCTGTGACCGCTACCGTCTTCGTGCCGGAGCGTTCTCTTCTAATTTTAGTTATTGCGGGATTCCAAGCTGTACTAAGTTGGAAACCAGTGTCTCGATTGATCAGGTTGCTGTTCAACCGAATTTCTACAGCCTCTTTGAAAACTGAATCCCAAAATCCTTTAGCGTCACACAGCTTCTTCGTACCCTCAAAGAGGAAGGTGTGTCCTTCGTTAAGGCTATGTTCCGCTACCGCCGATTTTTCTGTCTGACCAAGGCGTACATGTCTAATGTGTTCCGAGCGCCTCTGCGTGATGCAGCGCTGCGTTTGTCCGATGTATTTCGTACCACATTCACATTCAATACTGTATACGCCCGGAGTCTGCAGTCCTAGGTGGTCTTTGACTGAGCCAAGTATGTCCTTAATTTTACTTGGGGCATGAAAAATTGTCTTGATGTTGTGTTTCTCCAGAATGCGGGCAATCTTGGCTGTTGGCGGTCCCGCGTATGGTAGAAATGCCAGGCATCTGGTCTCATCTTCTTCTTCTGGTGTGTCTACCTTCCTGCTCTTGTGTAGGGCGCGCGAGATTTGCGTCTCATTATAACCGTTGCTGCGGAAGGTCTTCCTTAGGTGTTGTAACTCTGCAGGTAGGCTGTGCCAGTCGCTCGGTGCCAGTCGTACTGTGCATTGATCGCGTGCGGAGCTGCAGGAGCGCGTACGATACTACACCGAGCCATAGGGACCTGCTTGCGGGTTACGTCTCGAGGGTGCGTAAAGCTTTGAAACTTACGCATACCAAGGACTCAGGAGCGACTAACTGAGTTTTTGTAAAAACACAGTTTGGCGCTCAGTATCATCTGAGGTCTTAGCACGGACGGCACTGGGAAAAACATTTGCATGGCGTCGCCTGGCAAAGTTGTCGTGTCTTCTCGTCGTTGTGATATGCCGAGCTTGGGTGGCGCCTTGGGGTCGCGGCGGTCTCTTTCCGCTGACAACACGAGGCGCGCTTTCTTGTTGCCGCGGGCCGCTCGGCCGGCCGTCTCGAGCACCTCAGCTGCCGCAGAGTCAGTCTCTGCCCCCCCCCCCCCCCCCCCAAGGTTAGGGAAAATGTGGGCCAGGACCTGGGAGCCGGCCGCGGAACCGCAGAGAAGGTTTCCGCCGCCGCCGATCAGACCTCCGCGTCCACAAGGAGAATAGGGCCAGCAATGCAGCCGGGCCACCTAACGGTGTCAACGATGGCTGTAACTGGCACCCCCCTGGCAGCACCCCCCCTCTCCGTTCCGGACGTGGCAAATTACACAGCAAAAAATGCCACCCTACACAAAACACCAACATCCTCATACATTGTCAGTACTTGCAATCCCACCCCTCCTAACCTCGTCCTACCCCCGCTCCTGCTTGCCCACGCCACCAACACACTACCTGAATTCCTAGAAACCATGAAAAATGGCAAGCAGACGACCCGCATGCCGACCAAAATCCTCCCCAAACCCACCCCCTCGTCTCAGTCCTCCACCCGTTCCAAATACCTTAAATCCCCCCCACACAAGTCCACCACATCAAAGCAGCGGCGTGACAAGAAGGATAGGAAGGAGAAGCACTCCAAGGGGAAGAAGCAATCCACCACCCCCACCCTAACCACTCCCACACCCTCCGAGGAGCCTGCGCCCCCGACAGCACCTGTCGTCGCTCTGGGAGGGGACCAGGAAACACCAGCACTGGAAGGGAACCGCGTAACCGGGCAGGATTCGGATGGTTTCGTGCTGGCGAAGAAAACGTTTCGCCAGCCGAGGCTTCCGCCAGCCCGGGGAGTGGAACCCACCCCAAACAGATTCCAGGCGGTTGCTGAGGAGCCAGAGGCAACAGAAAACACCAGAAACACAGAACCAAGTCTCCCACCACCTCCCCCCGATTGTCGCAGAGTTTTCTCAAAACTACGAGGAGCTCTTCGAGTTGCTCAAGACAGAAATCGGGGGAGGCAGTTTCCAGGCAAAACCTGCCGGTGGAGACAAAATAAAAGTCACAGTACACACACTAGAACACTACAACACAGTCAAAACACTATTCAACACAAGAAGCATACCTCACTACACTTTCCCAACAACAAAGACACGAAACAGAAACATTGTTATCAGAGACCTTCCAAGACGAGTGTCCCCCCAGGCAATCAAAACAGACCTGACTGCCCGGGGGTACGTCGTCAAGGTGGTACAACAAATGGGCAGCATAGACAGTAAGTGGCCGCTGTACCAGGTAACACTCCCTGACATACCTCAAAACAAGAGGGAGATTAAGATGGTCCTGGCAGTCCCTGTCACCACGGAGCCGCTGCGCCGTAAAAACAAGACGGTGCAGTGCTTCAGGTGTCAGGGCCTGAACCACATCGCTGCGCACTGCAACATGCCAGTGAGATGCAGGAAGTGCGCCGAGGCCCACGACACCAGGACATGCACACTCAAACACACGGACCCACAAATAAGGTGCGCGCTGTGTGGCAAAAACCACACAGCGGGTTACCAAGGTTGTGAGGTCCACAAAAGACACTCACAGCAGGCAAAGGGCGCAAAGGCCGCCCCCCATACACGTAAACAAAACACGACAAACCCAACCAGTCACACAAGAAAACAAAATACAACAACACACACAGACAAGGCCTGGGTAAAACCAAGGCCGGACACACCGAGGGCGACATATGCAGAAGTGGTTTCTTCTCCGAGGAACCATGAAAGCGGGGCCCAATCATCACAACACCAGACACTATCACGAGAACAACACCGGGAAACACACAGCATCAACGACCAGGTCCACCATGACGGAGGAAGCTCTAGGGAACCCCACACACACTCCCCCCCCCCCCCCATGGATCAGTTGTTAGGCGTAATGGTGCAGACCATGAACCTCGTCATGGAAATGATGAAGGAATTCAGGGAAGCCCAGAAGCAAAACACACAGATCCTCGTCGCCCTTCAGGCAACAGTCCAGCAGTCGCTCCCCTCTGCGACTTCCTCAGCAGTTTCAAAACCCCATCATGGATAGACGACCAAACATCCATGGCCTGACAATGTGCGTCTTTAACGCAGACGGCATTGTTAACCAAGCGGTCGAGTTCAGAGAACTCATGAAGGAGTTCTCCATCGACATATGCATGATGGGGGAAACCCACTTAAAACCGGGAACAAAAGCGACAGTCCCCAACTATGTTAGCTATCGCAAAGACAGGCCAACCCATGGCGGTGGAGTGGCCATATACATAAAAAGAGGGATCCCCCACCACCAGGTATTCTTACCAGCTACCAATAAAATCGAAGCAGTGGCAGTGGAAGTAGCCACTGCCACTGGACCCCTAACAATCGTTGCAATCTACCGACCCCCACAAGACCAGATAGATGAGGAAGACATAGCTACTCTAGGGCAAATTGAAGGCAAACTCATAATAGGGGGCGACTTCAATGCCAAACATCCTGATTGGAATTCTAGAGTAACCTCCAGAGCAGGCGCCAGATTGCAACAACTAGCGCGCAACCACCATTTCGAAACATGGGGTCCAGTCGAGCCCACACATTTTCCAAAAAATGGAGGCAGGCCCGACGTGTTAGACATAGCTCTCACTAGGAGGATTACGGGGTTTGTGACCGCGAGGACGATCAACAGAATGTCCTCCGACCACAACCCAGTGATCCTAGAGGTCGACGTGGGAGAATGGGTAGCACTCCCACGGTACCAGACGTCTTACAAACGTACAAACTGGGAGCGATACCGAGAAACTGTCGCCTCTGATATCGCTCGCGCTCCGCCACCTACTGCCGAAACAGTAGAACAAGCGCTACAAGACCTAACAGGTACCATTCTGCAGGCAGCAGAAGAGGCCACCCCCCCACAAAGGGATGGCCCGCCGCCGCAAATACAGCTCCCGGAACACTTGCTAGCTCAAATTCGACATAAGAACAGAGTGGCAAAAGAGTGGAAGATAACCAGAAACCAGGCCACAAGGAGGCTGCTCAATCGTCTACAGAGAGAATTGAAGGCAGCGCTCAATGAGCACAGAAACCAGCAATGGCAAAACCGCCTCACAACCCTCAAAGTAGACGATCACACACTTTGGCAAGCAACTAAACAATTCACAAAAAGACGCGCTAGAATGCCGCCACTGCACGGCGAGCGGGGTATGGCCTACAGCCATGCTGAAAAGGCCAACGCCCTCGCCGACACTTTCGAGAAGCAGTTTCAAGCGGCTGAACCCCAGGATGATGAGCATGAAAGAGTGGTCCGTCGTCAACTGGCTGTCTTCCTCAATGCTGAGGAGGACCCAGAAGATGAACCCACAATTTTTGCCCCTGAAGACGTGGCAAAAGTAATTAGGTTCCTCCCCTCCAAAAGGGCGCCAGGACATGACAAAGTCACCAACCAGTTGGTCAAAAACCTCCCACCCACGGCGATCGAACACCTCGCGAACGTCTTCAATGAGATTACTCGTACCCGCGAGTTCCCAGCTTGCTGGAAACACGCGGAATTGGTCGCAATACACAAACCAGGGAAAGACCCTCTATTCCCGCAGCACTACAGGCCGATTAGCCTCTTGCCAACTCTCAGCAAGATCTATGAGCGCCTCATGCTAAGACCCATACAAGAACATATTACCAGAGAGCAAATTCTGCCGGATTTCCAATTCGGATTCCGGCAGAACCACTCTGCCCCACAACAGATCATGAGAGTGGTTGAAGCGGCCACAGAGGGCTTCAACCACAGAGGCTACTGCGGGATAGTGCTACTAGACGTAGCCAAAGCCTTTGATTCAGTATGGCATAGAGGGCTACTCTACAAGTTGTACACACAAGGGTTTCCCGGGAGTATAGTTCAGCTGATCAAGAGCTACCTCACCAATAGGACTTTCTCCGTCAAAGTAGAAACTGCCACCTCCACCAGAAGGCGTATTCGTGCTGGGGTGCCACAGGGATCGGTCCTGGGGCCCGTATTGTACAGTTTGTACACTGCGGACACTCCAACGGCCCCCCTGGTGCACACTGCACAGTACGCTGACGATACAGCCTTCTACACGAGAAACGCGAACAAGGACCTGGTCATTCGTAGGCTACAAAGGGTTTTAGATGACACGGAAACTTGGGCCCGTCGCTGGCGCATCACCATCAATTCTGAAAAGACGCAGGCAATGCTGATTACCCGTAGGCTCGGAAGGCGCGAACATCCTCAACGCCCCCCCCCCCCTCCACCTTCACCTAAACGGAACCCAACTCCCCTGGCGCAGAACCGCCAAGTATCTTGGCGTAACCTTGGACTCTCGTCTTACGTGGAAACCCCACATAGACGAGGTCCATAGGAAGGTCTGCGCCAGAATGTCCATCCTGTACCCAATCCTCAACTCATCCAGCTCCCTATCATGCACAGTAGGAGTGAACGTATACCAGGCCCTGATCCGGCCAGTAATGGAGCATGCGTGCCCTGTCTGGGGATACGCGGCAAAGCAGCACCTGGACAAACTCCAGAGGCTGCAGAACCGCGCCCTCAGAAGGGCACTGCACCTACCTCTCGGATTCCCCACGGACGACTTGCACGCCGCAGCCGATATCCCACTCCTGAGAGAGCGTTTCCAGGATCTGGCAAGGGCCTTCTATGAGGGTTCTTCCAGATCAGGAAACGCACTCATCCACTCCCTAGGTCGGTATGACATGTCCCGCGATAAACATAAGCGCCCTATGACGATCTTCGACGACTAAGTCGAAGAGAAAATCCCAATACCCAATCCCTAATCCAGTTCCTTCCCACAAAACACCAATCTCTTCGCCTACCCCAGGCAAGTACCAGACTCACTCACAAACAAACATCACAAGTCACAGACACCAAAAAACTATAGAAAAATCACACACACATGTTCACAGGGGAGTAAAAGCCGCAAGGCTACAAACTCCCCCTCACACTTCTCCAAAGAGGAGAAAGTATAAGATGTAAGCAGCAGCAGCATCTCGACACGACTCGCTGAGTGGCAGTCAAGGGTTGAGCTTGCTCCTCTTACTGGCGCACTGTCAGCCATAGGCCCTCGCTTGCACGAGAGACAAAACAGGAGTGTTTTCGGCTGCGCTTTTATTAAAGCCCAGACGATCACTCACGTCGAGTTGCTTTGGCACCAGCGGCTGGGGCAACAGCTTGTTGGCAAATTGTCGTTGTGTTTTGCTTGCTGTTCGTCGGCGCGGCCTGGTGCGTGCCTTCTTGTTGTCGTGGGCCGGTTTTCCGGCTATTTTGAGCGTCTGTTGCTGCCGCAGGTACTCCGCCTGCTCCTCCGAGGCGTAGGGCATTTCCCAAGTCAGGGCCTGGTCACTGGCCAGTCACCCGCGCTTGGTAGGCTGATAGGGTCGGTGTTGTTGCTGGATACGTATAACGGTGACAACGAAGGCAACACCCGACACCCCCTTGGCGGCTTGTCTCCCATTCTGCGTCCTGACATGGATCCCTCCAAGATAGTAGGAGCGAGAGTCGTTCCCCAAGCGGGAGGCTCTCTAATAACAATCATTCACACTGTAGACGGTGACACCAAGCAGAATTCTGCTCCACCACCACCACCACCACCACATACACCCACACGTTCGGTGATCTCACCAACGTCAACACAAGGACTTTCCCTCCCCACCAAAGCCTTGCCGCCCCCTGCTCAACTTCCCCCAGAGAAGAAAGCCAGGAGCAATCCTCCACAACGCAGGGAGAGGAACATCCTCCCCAAAGGTTCCCCCACACCCAGACTGCAGTCCCTGGATAGGGAAAAGACCTCCCTTAAGAGGAATCGCAGCGTTAGGGACGCCGACAGTCCGAAGATGTTGCGCAAGAGCAAATCGGAAGACTCATTGGCAGTCTCCCCACCGGCAAAAAGAGGGGCGCAGGAAACTGCCCCCTTAGACATGCCGATGGTGGACGAAACAGTCAGAGAGAGCGTCATAGCCCTCCCAGGTGACATTCCGAGCGACGAACTGCCCTTCGAACAGGCCAGAAGGACGGTTCGCCGCTCCTCACTCCAGGAGCATCTGCCCCCCCCCCCCCCCCCCGATAGAGAGCAGAAATCGGTTCGAACCGATTGACTCACAAGCAGCCCCCCCAGTACGACCACCGGTCAAAGCGGGAGCTAAAAAACTCAAAATACCGCCGATAATAGCGGAATGCCCAGAGTCCTATAAGGCCCTCGAAGATTTGCTAAAAGGCTCCCTCGGAAACGGAGAATTTAGCACAAAATCGGGAGGCGGCGACAAAGTAAAAATCTTTGTCAAAACATCTGAGGACTACAAGAAGGTAAGGGATGTCTTGCAAGAACAAAACATCCCTTACTACACCTTTAGGTTAGTGGATGAAAAGCCTATCAAGGCAGTAATCAGGGGTACCCTGAAAAAGATGTCCCATGAGGAGGTCAAGGATGAGCTTGTAGGACAGGGTTTTGACGTGACAACGGCCACACACGTTAGGAAAAACTGGCCCCTTAAACTAGTGATACTAAGAGACACTCCACAGAATAGGAAGGTATTCCAGGTGACAAAGATCATGTCACTTGACGTAACTGTCGAGAAGTTACGACAGAAAAACAAGTACAGGCAATGCTACAACTGCCAGGGAGTGAATCACGTAGCTAGGCACTGTACAATGCCCCCACATTGCGTGCGCTGTGCAGGCAACCACCAGTCCAGAGATTGCCCCAAAAAAGCGGATGTAGGAGAACCAGTCTGCTATAACTGCAAGGGCCCACACCCAGCCAGCTATGGCAGATGCCCCACTATCCTAAGAGCAATAGAAAAACAGCAGGCTCACACAGCGCAGCAACAGCCACAGAAAGGTAGGAAGGGTAGGAGAAACGGTTGGAGGGGCCAACCCCAGCCAACCGAACAGAATAGGAAAGCGCGGATGTTGCGCGAGACTGTCGCTCCAACCCGCCGCCACACAAGTGTAGTTGACGGGCGCCAATATTCTCGCGTATTGAGCCCAACCAACTACACTCCAGAACAAGCCAGTACCGATCCGACTGGCCCTCTCACCGTCGACAGGCACCAAACCACAAACCCGGAAGGACCTGCGCCCGCCAGCCAGCCACGGGTTGCAGAAGGCATGAAAAGCGGACCACTGAACGAAGGGCAATCTTGCTACACCGCCGCCAGTGGCCAGCAAACATGCAGTAGCCAAACTCCCGCAAACCAAGGCGATATTGCGCTGCTAGCCAGTTCTATGAATCAGCTCATGGGGGCAGTCACGACGACACTCTCCATGATGCAGCAGCTAACAGCGCAATTCGCCGAAATATCAGCCACAATGGCAAAAATGTCCTCGCAATTAGCTGCGAAAATTACCGAAACCCCCAACACCCCCCACCATGGATAGGCGCCTACATATCCAAGGGCTAAACATCTGCGTCTTCAACGCTGAAGGTATTCATAAACAGGTGCAGGAATTTAAGCAATTCGTGAAAGACGAGGACATAGACGTGTGTTTGATGTCGGAGACCCACCTCAAACCGGGGGTGAAAGCTTCGGCACCAAACTACGCTAGCTACCGCAAGGATAGGCAAACACACGAAGGCGGGGTTGCAATCTACGTAAAACGAGGCATCCCCCACCATGAGTTAATTCCCCCTGACACTCAGTCAATAGAGGCGGTAGCCATAGAAATCCAAACTGCCACCGGCCCCCTCACGCTAGTGGCAGTCTATAAGCAACCAAGTGTCATCCTCCACGAACCCGACATAGCGGCACTAACCCAGCTACGAGGCAAGCTCCTAATTGGGGGAGACCTCAATGTAAAACACTCTGACTGGAACTCCAGGCGAACCAACAGAGCTGGCCGCCAGTTACAGAGACTTGCGCGCACCCACCAACTCAATGTGTGGGCTCCCGAAGAACCCACACACTTCCCTCGAAATGGAGCACGCCCAGACGTTATAGACATAGCTATAACAAAAAGGATTACGGGCTTTGTGGCCGCCAGTTCGCTGAACAAAATGTCATCCGACCACAATCCCGTACTCTTCGAAATAGACGTGGGCGAATGGCTTCCGATCCAGAACGGACACCCATCGTTCAAACGAACGAACTGGGAACAGTTCCGAGACGGACTAACGGAAGACATCGCCCACACCCCGCCTCCGAACGGGGACAACACAGAACAGGCCCTCAAACACCTGACTCGAACGATCCTGCAAGCAGCGGAAGCGGCCACCCCGAGGCCCCCCGAAAGTGCACCCAAAAGTAGGCAACTCCCCCCGCACCTGCTTGCGCAAATACGACACAAAAATAGGATCGCAAGAGAATGGAAAATGACCCGAAATCCAGATACTAGGAGACTACTAAATAGATTGCAACGAGAGCTGAGAGCAGCGCTCGATGAGCACAGAAATAACGAATGGTCTGCTCGTCTGTCCGCCCTCAAGGTGGAGGACAACAGCTTGTGGCAGGCAACTAAACAATTTACTAAAAGACGCGCAAAAATGCCGCCTCTGCACGGCGAGCGCGGCCTCGCGTTTAGCGCTGCTGACAAGGCAAACGCACTCGCAGACGTCTTTGAAAGACAATTCCAACCGGCAGAGGCACAGGATAGGGCCCACGAAGCCGTCGTCAGAAGACAACTCAGGGTCTTCCTCGCAGCAGAAGACGACGAAGATGACGCACTGCCACCCTTCTCAGTAGAAGACGTAGTAGTCGCCATAAAAGCATTACCCACAAAAAAAGCGCCTGGCCACGACGTGCTCACAAATGAAGTATTAAAGAACCTACCGCCTGTTGCAATCGAGCTCCTAACGGACATCTTTAACGAGATCACGCGATCGCGCAGATTTCCAAAAGCGTGGAAACACGCGGAAGTAATCGCGATCGCGAAACCTGGTAAGGACCCCCTTTTCCCGCAAAACTATAGGCCAATTAGTCTTCTCCCTACCCTGAGCAAGCTATATGAACGCCTTCTGTTGTTCCTTATTCAGCAGCACCTCACTAGGGAACAGATAATACCGAAAGAGCAGTTTGGCTTCCAAAGAAACCACTCTGCAACACAACAGCTGATGAGGGTAGTAGAGGCCGCTACCCTAGCATACAGCTACAAAGGCTACTGTGGAATGGTTATGCTAGATGTAGCAAAAGCCTTCGATACGGTCTGGCACATAGGTATACTGTATAAACTATATACCCAAGGTTTCCCTGGGGCATTGGTTAAACTAATAAGGAGCTACCTCACAGGACGAACTTTTGTAGTCAAAATCGACAACAAATGTTCCTCCAAAAGGGACATACGAGCGGGAGTACCCCAGGGATCGGTATTAGGGCCCACCCTGTACAACTGCTACACAGCGGACACCCCCACAGCCCAACATGTTAAAAACGCACAATTCGCGGACGACACCGCCTTCCTCTCCCTCAGTGGGAATCGCAATGTCGCAACCGCGCGCCTCCAGTGCATCTTAAACAAGACGGAAGCGTGGGCCAAAAAGTGGCGGATCACGCTCAATGCCGACAAGACCCAAGCGATAATGTTTACGAAAAAGCTAGGGAAAAGACCTCCCAGATACAGACCTCCCCCTGTGCTGACATTCCAAGGCAGGAATCTACCATGGAGGAACTCTGCACAATACCTCGGGGTCACTCTAGATAAACGACTCACTTGGCAAACACACATAGCTAACCTGAGGAAAAAAGCAAGCACCAGGCTACAGGTTCTATACCCAATCCTAAACGCCAGCAGCGGCCTTTCCGGCGACCTAGGAATCAGGGTCTACTGCAGCCTGGTCAGGCCCATATTAGAATATGCGTGCCCAGTGTGGGGCTACGCAGCAAAATACCACCTAAAGAGGCTCCAAACCATACAAAATAGGGCACTTAAAAGAGCCATACACGTGGACACTCGGTTTCCCACAAACGACCTCCATGACATAACAGGTTTGAAACCACTAAGAGAGCGCTTCAAAGAACTCTCCATAGCATTTTATAGGCAGGCCCACCGCTCACAAAATGAGCTCATCAGCGGTCTAGGGCAATATGACCCACATCAGTTTAGGTGTAAGAGACCAAAAATACTTACACTAAACGACAATTAAACACACGAAAACGTCATTAAAATATATATATATATATATATATATATATATATATATATATATATATATATATATATATATACACGCATACACATAAAATAAAACTTCACATAAAAATAAATTTAAAAAAAAACACACAAAACACCACTAAAATAAAAAAATACTTAAAAAAATTAAAAAAAAAACAACATAAAATAAAAAAAATTTAAAAAAAATACAAGAAAACCGGCAATCTGCCCCACAGGTCATACAAAAAATCGTGTTCACTGCACACACAGGACATACCTAAAACAGGCCAACATTAGTAACACAAATTCCATTCAAGGCAGGAGGAAATGTCAACAGACAATACCCTCCACAAAAACCGGCTCTCAAACATGAGGCCAAGTATTAGTGAAAGTCGTCGCATCTCCACACTTGGTGGGCCATTCCGAGTTGAGCTCTCGAAGCGGACGGACGTTGTTGTTACGGCGCTCGCCCGCCTTTGTCTGACTCAGCCTGGATTTTCCGACTGCCGCTTTTGTCGTTACGAGCCACCATCCCTGCTTGGGGGTCGTGTGCTTGGTCTCCGACTTGCGCCCAGACTCGGGCGTAAAGACGCAGAATTGTCGTGTTCCGTATCTTCGACGCTGTCTACGATGCTTTTCGTGACTCCAGAATAGCTGGGTCTAGGGTGTTAGCTAGGGTATTCGTGAGTCAGGGCCCCCTTCACGTGGGACCAGCCCGCGCTCACAGAGGCCAAGGCAGACTTAAAGACGCATCGTAGCCGACTGTCTGAGATTTCAGAAACGTCTTTTCCCCCACCCCCGCCCGCCGCGGCGCCCACTGGGGCACCCGCGGCCAGCACATATCATACAGAGCACACAGAACACCATTCAGACGATGCACACAAACATGACTGCGTAATGGGGGATGAGCGCAATAAAAAGAAACGTCCTATGGACCCCAACCAGTGTGAGGAGGTTTCTGTCCCGAAAAGAAAGACTGATGACTTCATAACGGATAGTGACTCTGACTTGGACTCAGACCCTGGGCGCCTGGTGGTTGACGAGGACGCCATGGACTCACAACCGACAGACGCACAGATCGAGGCACAAGTTCCAACGGAGAACCGATTCAGTGCACTAAAAGACGATGACGCGGGGGACCGACCGACTCCCGCGAAGACACCAGAAAAACGACCGAGAGTACCGCCGATCGTTGTGTATGACACAAAAAATTACATGAACATCCTCGGGTATATGAAACCAAAACTAGAGGGGTCCATGAAGACACACTCGAGAGGGGGAAGGGTCACGTATCAGTTTTCCCTCCCTCAAGACTATCATAAACTCATAACTCTCCTGAGAAGCGAAAAAATCCAGTATTACACCCACGAAGTGACCCCTAACAAACCACTAAAGGTGGTAGTTAAAAAGGTCCTAGCCACTATGGAACCAACACTGGTCCATGAAGCCTTGCTGGACCTAAACTTCCCAGTGATAAAAGTAGCCCAGATGGCGACGCTAGATGAAGGGGCAAAGGAAAAGAGGCTACAGCCAAATTTCCAGGTGCACCTCGAAAACACTGAAGAAGCCAGAAAAATTTACCAATTAGTCGCTCCTACACCTGCAGGTGAATGTAGAGTCCTACAGAACGCCAAGGGGCCCGACACAGTGCCATAACTGCCAGGGTTTCCACCATGGCGCCAGGCACTGTAATCTTCGTCCAAACTGCGTGAAATGCGGCAAGGACCATCAAACGAAAGACTGCACAAAGCCTTTTCAAACGACCCCTACCTGTGCGAACTGCAAAGGCCCACACACGGCTAATTTCAAAAAATGCCCCACACGCTTAGCAATCGTCCAGGCGAGACAGAACAAGGCACAGTCAAAGGCAGCCCAAAGACAGCCACCCCCACCTCCAGCCCCAGCTATGGATACCAAGAACTACCCGCAAATGAAGAAAGGAAGCTCACGACATCCCCTCTCCAATCCTTGGGCTACGCAGAAGAACGCACAGCCAGCTTCCTCAACAACAGCCGCAGTACCACCTGAGCAACCGCAAAACTCTACTGCTCCTACCGCCTCACCCGGATTAGGTGCTGACCTGAGGGACATCCTAGGCCTTCTGTCCCAATTCAACATTCCGAAACTCCTGCACACAATACAGGAAACCGCAGCTCAACTCCGACAACCATCAGACCCAATCACAAAAATCAGCATCATTTTCTCTGCCGCAGTGACCATTCTTAGTCCCTTATCAGGAGGTGAATATCATGAATTGGAATGCCAAGGGCATCCTTGACCAAAGGAACGCCTTGCAGGAGTTCCTTGACTCGCACAGGGTAGACATTGCCTTAATCACTGAAACACATCTGGAACCCAACACCACATTCAAAATCCGAAACTACACAGTCGTTAGAACGGACAGGCCAAACAGACCTGGAGGGGGGACGGCTGTCCTCATCAAAAACAGACTCGCCCATCTCCAAGTGCAACTACCACGACTACGCAGAGCTGAGGCCACTGCCATAGAAGCCAAAATAGGGGGTAGACTAATGCATATAGCGGCAGTCTACAACCCGCCAGGGACGCCAAAGCTCCAGACAAACGATCTAGACGTCCTATTCGGCCAGGCAGACACAGTCATACTAGGTGGTGACCTTAACTCCAAACATGGCGACTGGCACTGCAGAGCCACAAATACAAACGGCAGGGTACTACGCCCTTACCTGAATGCCCGAAGGAATATTGTAGTCATTGCACCAGATGTTCCGACCCATTACCCGTACTACCCAAACCACAGGCCAGACATCCTCGATATCTACTTGTTAAAAAACATCAGACTCCAGGCATTGGTCAGAGTCATCAACGACCTGGACTCTGATCACAATCCTGTGATTCTTACCCTGGGAGGCGACCCCACAAGACAAGTAGATACAAGAACTATAAGGACATCACACACGAACTGGGAGAGGTACACCAGCTTGACAGAGCAGGCAACACCGCCTGTAGCTCGCCTTCAATCTAGAAGCGATATTAACAGAGCTATAGGAGAGATCACCGAAGTCTTAACAGAGTGTGGCAAGAAGGCCACAATTACTATCACACATACGACCTCCAGAACTGATCTCCCACAGCACATACAGGACCTCCTAGCTGAGAAGAAGTACTATAGGCACAGGTGGCAGAACTACAGAGACCCTGCCGACAGGGCACAGATGTACCGCCTGGCCAGGAGGGTCAAACGAGAACTTCAAACGCACAGGAGTAACTGCTGGGAATCTCTCTTAACAGAAATGGAAAGTACGCCAGATAAGTTCTGGAGGGTCATCAAGACAAGGAAAACAGGTACCACCTCGCTCCAGCCACTTCACGGCAGGAACGGCATAACCTATGAGCCGCAAGAAAGGGCAGAGGCTATGGCCGATTCCCTAGAGCTACAATTCAGAACACCTACTACTAACGATCAGGAAAGTGACGACCACGAAGAGCAGGTGATCGCTCGTGTTAACAGGTTCCTCAGGGCCCCAGTCACAACTTAATTTACACCGGTAGGAGCGGAGGAAGTTAGCACGATAATAAAAACAATAGGCAACAAGAAAGCAGGTGGACCAGACAAAGTCAGCCCACTGCACCTCAAATACCTCGCACCAAACGCCCTGGAATTCATCACGATAATACTGAATGCTTGCCTGGAGAGGAACTACTTCCCACTCCCATGGAAGAAGGCGAAAGTAATCACCATACCAAAACCACAGAAGGACCATCTCTTTCCCCAAAACCACAGGCCGATATCACTTCTGTGCTTTTTGGGGAAAGTTCTCGAAAGAATAGTACTGAAAGAATTAGACAAATTCCTGAAAGAAGCCAATATAATCATACCAGAGCAGTTTGGATTCAGGCGAGAACACAGCACGATCCACCAGGCTATGAGACTAACGGAGTACATATGCAAGGCCAAGAATGTCAGGCATAGTACGGGCGCGGTCTTTCTCGACATAGAGAAAGCCTTCGACCGCGTCTGGCACTACGGCCTGACATACAAACTTCATGAGTACGGTTGCCCAAAACACCTCCTCCATATGCTAGCTTCCTTCCTCCGAAACCGATCATTTTACGTGCACCTACCAGGAGCTGACAGCTCGACCAAACAGATAGAGGCTGGAGTGCCGCAGGGCTCCGTAATGGGCCCAGTCCTCTACTCTGTATATACAAATGACATACCTCAGCAAAGGGGAGGTCAACTCTCCCTCTTTGCTGATGACACAGCTGTGTACAGAAGTGGACCAAACCTGCACTTTATCGCTCGCAAACTACAAGAGCACCTCGAGATCATCCAGAAGTGGGCCAACCTATGGAAGATCACTATAAATAGCACAAAAACTCAGGCTATAATGTTCACTCATCGTAGGATGAGTCCAAATGTCATTGTTAGATTTAATGAAATAGATTTAGACTGGCAGGATAGCATTAAGTACCTAGGATTAATATTCGACAAACGGATGACCTTCAAGCAACACATTACCCAAATATGCAACAAGGGATCCCACCTTATCTATCAGTTATATCCTCTCCTAAAAGGGGATGGCCTAACAGTTCGTACGAAACTAAAGATGTACAAGACAATTGTGTTACCAGCCATCTTATACGGGTCGGAACTCTGGTCAATGGCTAGCGACCAGAACCTGAAGAGAGTCCAATCGGTCCATAACAGATTCCTCCGACTGGCGACAAATGCACCCCGTTTCCAGTCAAACCGAAATCTATACAACATCACAAACTTACCCCTCATCACCGACATCATTAAACAAAAATCAGTATCATTTTTCACCAAAGCCGCCGCCTCCGACTATCATCACATCCGCAACATTGGAATAAACCCAGAGCACACCATCACAAAATTTCCAAAAATGACAATCACTCGCACATTTCATGTCTAAGCAATCTACACCGCTTCTACAGCTACACAACAAATGAAACACCCAAGACGACACAAAGCCATCAGTTTCGTTCATAATAAAATCTCAGACAGAAGGCAGGAGCTGAATTTAAGTCTCGGTCCTTTAAAACCACAGGGGTCACTGAACCCATCCGAAACCACACATCTCGACACTTCGCTTGAAGATGATGGGTACGAAACCCTTCGAAACGTTGCGAGAAGACGACGCCTTTACTCGGCTGATCACCCGAGAAGATTTCACGGACCTAGTGCAGTGTACTCTCACAAGATGTCAGGCATAGACAGAGGCGGTAAAATGTATTCCCAAAAGCTTTGAGATGCCCCGAAGTTGGTGGTATATAAGCTTCCCAAGAACCACAAATGACAGATTAATTTTGATGTAAGTGTACTTGCCGACACAGTTCTGGGATGTAGAACTTCCCCTAGTCATGAAGGCTATATATTTCACAACAAACAGAAACTACAGCTGGTGCAGCGGATTGCCACTAGATGGCAGGAGCGTACAGAAGTGGTAACACATATTCCCTTAAACGCTGTAAAGAAATATTTTAGGTGGGAAGTATATCCTCAACGTCCTGCGAAGGGTTAAAGGGTGGGCATGTAGGAGGCTGGCCCGCGCCACGCAGAGAAACAGCTGGGGCTGTTTCCGGCGCTGACCAGTGCAGCGTTGCCACAGCTCCATCTGTCCTTTACTTCCCTTCACTGCCACGTGCACAAATGCAGATTCGCATCACATTAACGTGCTCTCATCTTTATGAATACTACAAATAATGCTACCCTCACCGCAGAAACCTCTTCAAAGAACTGGGTATACTAACTACTGCCTCTCAGTATATTTACTCCTTAATTCAATTTGTCCTAAATAATATATCTCTTTTTCCAACAAACAGCTCAGTTCATACATACAATACCAGGAACAAAAATGATCTGCACAAGGACTTAAAAGCACTTACTTTAGTTTAAAGAGGGGTCCACTACTCAGGAACACTTATCTCCAATAATTTGCCAGCAAACAAAAAATTTAGTTACAAATAAAGATCAATTTAAAAGGAGCCTGAAAGACTTACTAGTGGCCAACTCTTTCTACTCCATTGACGAATTTTTTAATAGAAACAAATGATGTATTGTATATACTCATACTATTAGAATTGTTGTTTCAGCTTAAAAAAAATACATGTTCCACATCCACGAGGATCTCCTCAGCACGGATCTGTGGAACGAAAAACTAATCTAATCTAACAGGTTGTTGTTGTTTTCTGTCAGTAGACTGCTGTGGTGCAGGTCTCCACACTATTCAGTCCTGTAAAAGCCTGTCCCCCTCTGCAAAACTACCGTAACCTACGTCCATTTCGAGCTGCTTACAGTATTCACTCCTCCAATTTTTACTCCCCAAGCTTTCTCCATTACCAAATCGTCGACTTCTTTGAAAAGGTTTCCTTTCCGTGGTGCAGACCTAATTGCCATTGAAACCTGATGAGCTTTGTACCTCGATACATGTTCCTTCATTGAATAATTTAAACAAGTCAACAAAACTTTGTGACCGGTAGCGATCTCAAAAAAACTTTCCATATTTTTGAAACAGTCACGGTGGATTGTCAATATGGCTTTAAATTGATTATTCCTTGTCGTTTTAAGATCTGTTCTATCAACTGACCCCACTTTTAGGTCAAATTGTGCTATAAATTTCCTTCCTCCATAATTCTATTCTGTACCGCCTCTTTAGTCTGCCCCATGTATCCATCTAATCTTCAGCAGTATTATGCATTGTTCTAAAAGCTTCCATTCTCTTCTTGCCTGCACTGCTTACTGTCCAACTTTCACTTCAGTACAACGCTACACTCAACAACAAATAACTTCACAAAAGACTTCTTAACATTCAAATTTACATTAGATGCTAGCAATTTCTCTCTCTCAAATATTCTTTTCGTGCTGTTGTCATTGGTAAAGAGGGCCCAGTGGACAATCCGTCGAACAATGAAAGCAAATCAAGCATGAAAACAGGAATTAGGTGTACTGGACTGCGAAAAAAAAAGCAAAATAGTAACAGTGAAAGGTCCATGAGCCAGACGTGCATTGTGGAACAGCTTTGGAGGATCAAATAGCGTCGTGGTTACGTTGTTGGACTGCCCACGCGGGCGAGCCGTGTTAATATCCCTCGTGACTTATTTTTCGGCTGTTCGCTTTATTCAGATTTGTGTCTGAGGCTTGGTGCAACGTCCGTTTATGCAGCAGCGAGGTGTAAGATAGGGAGGGACCTATAATGACAGTTGAGTCTGCAGAACTATTGTATTAGCAACCGAAAAGAAGGGGCTTTGGAATGGAAACTGCAAACGTTTGATGACAGCGCGACAAATTACCCGAATCCTCCACCGGAAAACACGTCTGGTGTGTCGTACACGACATTAGTGACTGTACGTGTGTCATATGATAGGAATGTCTTATCGTCGCATCTAATTTGTACGGCTAGTGAGTGAGTGAGTGAGTGAGTTACATATCCCTCCTTGTCCGATGTAGGTGTTCGTACGAATGTGAATGTGATCACTTCCAAGGAAATGATGAATACGTAATAGTTTGTCACATAAGCCTCAATAAATGAACGCAACAGTTTCACAATCACTCTGTTTCTCTGTGCTGTGTCAAAACATGTTTTTAACGTTTTTGATGTTGTGTTTTACGTCGTGGAAGGCTTGCTCTTGAATTCCTTTTTTGAAACTTAGTTCACACCCATTTATTTGTTTTCATTTCTGAGAGACGTCTTTGTGGTATCCCGCCTGCTCTGACAATTCATCCCATTTACTTGCGACGGTAACGTGTCCCTCATTCTATAACAATGTATTGTAAACTGCCAAGACTACAGAAAGAACAAATATTTCAGTGACCGGGCGAATGGTTAATAGTGTTGTGAAAGAAAAACCAGAAAAGAAGGCCCAGGGCAGATTTGAACACGGCCCTCCCGCGTGGTAGTCCATGCGTCATGTCCACATACCCACGACTCCTCTTACTGTTTAAAACTGCACTTTATTGCACTTCTTTTTCTTGGACCGTTTACTGTTTCTATTTTGCTTCTTTTCTCGCAGTTCAGTACACGTTCATGCTGTTTTCGTACTTGATTTGTGTTCAGTTTTTCACGTGCTATCCACTGGGCCACACCTTACCACTAAATCTGAGGAGAGTACGATGGGGAGTTTCCCTTGCTCTTGTTCCATTTCGTAACCTAATTGCCTCAGCATCGCCTGGTTTCATTCGACTGCCTTCCATTATCCATGTTTCCTGTCCATTCTGTTCAATGGTTTTCAAAGTCCTTTGCCGTCTCCGATGGAATTATATCGGCAATCCGTAAATTTTTATTTCTTCCCCCTGAACTTTAATTCTGTTTCCAAATTATCCTTGCTTTTCCTGTACTGCTTGCTGAATGTACAGAGTGAATAACATCAGCGCTAGGCTACAACCCTGTGTTAACCCCTTCTCAAGCACTTCCCATTCCTACCATTCGACTAAACTGCTGTTGGAATTGTGTGAACAATATAGTTCTTCTGTAACGGCGGCAAAGTGCATTATGTGGATTATAATAAGCCTCTCTGGTGTTATAGTACGCTCTGAGTTTTACTTAGGTAAATAAATATCCTTGGTTGTTGTGTTCAGTGTATTTTACCTGGAAGTGCAAATATAGTTACTGGCACTAAATGTGTTTTACTCACTATTACGTATTCACCTGTGTCGGCTCTAACAATTGCATTCTATTTTCTGCATCAGTTGTAAAAAAACTTTCGCTCTCTCTCTGTTTCATCCCTGCCACATTCACAATTTCGAAGAGGGTAGGATAACAGTGTAGCTTTGTCAAAAGCTTTCATAAATATTCAAATGCAATAAACGTTGATTTGTATTTCTTCATCCTGAGTTCTTAGATAAATCGCGGCGTCAGTAATGCATCGCGTGTTCCTACATTTCTCCGCAACGCGAGGCGGCTTCTACTAGTTTTTCCATTCTTCTGTAAATACTTCGCAGCAGTAAATTGCAACGATGAGTTATTTTCACACCTGCGAGTACGTTACTTCTGTCGAAATGGAATTACGACCTTCTTGTTGTAGTTTGAGGGTGGTCCACCTGTCTCATATACGAGGGACATTCAGTAAGTAATGCAACACGTCTTTATGAAAGCAGGTTACAATTATTGATTAAGCCAGTTCACCACCCTTTTGGTTACAAAACCCCGTTTTTTCAGCATGATCTCCATTCTATGCCACAGCCTTACGCCACGTTAATGTGTGCCCGCACGGTGCCACTCTACTGGTCGACGTCTCATTGCACTAGTAACTTCCCCAACATTCGCGTACATCGTGTGCATCCTTCATTGGGCCAAACAGGTGGTAGTCGGCAGGTGCGAGATCTGGGATGTGGGGTGGATGTGGAAGAACAATCAGGTGAAGATGTGTGAGGTGCTCACGGGTGCGCAGACTTGCGTGAGGTCTTTCGTTGCTATGGAGAAGTAGAAATTTGTTTGCATTTTTTGTGGCGACGAACACGCTGAAGCAGTTTCTTCGATTTCCTGAGGGTAGCTTTGCAGGAGTAACAGCTGTGTGCGGCCGGCCAGCTCGGGGGGTGATGAGGAAACTTTGCGCGACGTTGTTGCGACGACGACAGACACCTGGCCCAACGTCTCACCGTGCTTTTGTTCATTGCCAGGTCTCCGTAGACATTCTGCAAGCGCCTATCAATATCTGCGATGCTCTGGATGCCCGCCAAAAGAAACTCGGTGACCGCTCTCTGCTTGGAATGCACCTCTGTTACAGACACCATTTTGAAGTCTACGTATAACTCCGCCGCCTATCGGATCTTCGTGAACTATAGGGGCTGAAGCGGAATCTACCACGCTGTCCCACAACAAATACTGCATTTTTTAAACCGAAATTGGCAGACAAAAAACATCTTTGCATTACTTACTGAACGCCCATCGTATCTTGCACACCAGATGGAATAATTTTGTCACTGGTTCTCTCAATACTGTCTGTTATTCTCAAGGAATATCGCCTAGTCCACGGGCCTTGTTTGAATTTCGGTCTTTCGGTGCTCTTTGAAATTCTGCCCGCAGTAAATCTCTTACTCATATTCATCTACTTCCCCTTGCCTTACTACAATATTGTCTTCGAGTTAATTTCCTTGGTATAGCCCCTCGATATATTCATTGCACCTTTCAGTTTTCTCTTGTGTGCTTTGTACTCGGTAGTCTTCTGAGCTCTTTATATTGTTGTACTATTTCATTTTCTCGAAAGTTGTTCTTAATTTTCCTGTAGGCGGCATCTCCCTTAGAAATGCATGTTTCTAGTCTTGCATTTGTCCTCTGGTCATTCCTTTTAGCTGTTTTCTGTCTTTTGTCAATTTCATTTTTACACACCTGTATTTTCTCTCTTGCGTGCTTCATTCGCTGCATTCCTTCGGGCAGGGACACGGCAAAATGTATCGATACTTATTTACTCGGTACTTTTCTGTTGATACTTTTACTCGTACAAGTACTTCATAACACAATAAACATTGTTTTGGTATTAATTTATTAAATTTTTATTTTTTACTCAGCATTATGAGTTCCAAACTTTCAGCAATTAAATGCGCGAGCACCAATAGGCCAAGAATTGAACGAGCGATGTGCGTGTTTTAGGAAAACATTAGCGGCGCATCTGGAACCTTGGCAACGTTTAGTTCAAATGGCTCTGAGCACTATGGGACTCAACTTCTGAGGTCATTATTCCCCTAGAACTGATAACTAGTTAAACCTAACTAACGTAAGGACATCACACACATCCATTCCCGAGGCAGGATTCGAACCTGCGACCGTAGCGGTCTCGCGGTTCCAGACTGCAGCGCCCAGAACCGCACGGCCACTTCGGCCGGCGGCAACGTTTAGTCCGCAGTTCACTTTGAATTCTCTTGTTTTTAAGTGACTGTACAGAAGAGTAATGGGAAGGTTAAGTAAGATTTGTTTACTTCTAGGTGATGTTCAGCCGTTTTGTGATGATCCGTTCGGTAATTGCTTGATTTGACGCTTGTAGTATTTTGTTTGAAATCTGTGAAAATCTCTTACCTCTCTTAGTTAGGAATAGGTTTTAAAATTTGAGATGGAGAGATTGGAGAAGATTATTAACGAAGGTCCGAGCAATACGGAACAGTTTCATATGTATGTGATTGGCTAGGAAAACTTCTCAAGTAATGGGACATTGCCCACAATGGCGAGTGTTCATCAGGGACAGCTCCGCACTTGTTCTCTATAGGGGTGTCGCAGGAGGAAAGTAGATATTCAGGGGTATGACAGGAACGATGATTTGAAGCAAAGAATTCAAGTAAACATGGGCTCTAAAACTCATTCCGTAAGAGATGTGAGCACTCCAGCATCTTCTTTTCTGCTGCAAGCTCTTTGTTTTCCATATTTTGAGAAGTGTAGTAGGTAAAAAGACGAGGGCTAGTAGAAATCCTTGGGTAACAGAAGAAGTATTGAATTTGATGAAAGGAGGAAATATAAAAATGCAGTAAATGAAGCAGGCAAAAAGGAATACAAACGTCTCAAAAATGAGATCGACAGGAAGTGCAAAATGGCTAAGCAGGGATGGCTAGAGGACAAATGTAAGGATGTAGAGGCTTATCTCACTAGGGGTAAGATAGATACTGCCTACAGGAAAATTAAAGAGACCTTTGGAGATAAGAGAACCACTTGTATGAACATCAAGAGCTCAGATGGAAACCCAGTTCTAAGCAAAGAAGGGAAGGCAGAAAGGTGGAAGGAGTATATAGAGGGTCTATACAAGGGCGATGTACTTGAGGATAATATTATGGAAATGGAAGAGGATGTAGATGAAGATGAAATGGGAGATACGATACTGCGTGAAGAGTTTGACAGAGCACTGAAAGACCTGAGTCGAAACAAGGCCCCCGGAGTAGACAACATTCCATTGGAACTACTGTCGGCCTTGGGAGAGCCAGTCCTGACAAAACTCTACCATCTGGTGAGCAAGATGTATGAAACAGGCGAAATACCCTCAGACTTCAAGAAGAATATAATAATTCCAATCCCAAAGAAAGCAGGTGTTGACAGATGTGAGAATTACCGAACAGTCAGTTTAATAAGCCACAGCTGCAAAATACTAACACGAATTCTTTACAGACGAATGGAAAAACTAGTAGAAGCCGACCTCGGGGAAGATCAGTTTGGATTCCGTAGAAATACTGGAACACGTGAGGCAATACTGACCTTACGACTTATCTTAGAAGAAAGATTAAGGAAAGGCAAACCTACGTTTATAGCATTTGTAGACTTAGAGAAAGCTTTTGACAATGTTGACTGGAATACTCTCTTTCAAATTCTAAAGGTGGCAGGGGTAAAATACAGGGAGCGAAAGGCTATTTACAATTTGTACAGAAACCAGATGGCAGTTACAAGAGTCGAGGGACATGAAAGGGAAGCAGTGGTTGGGAAGGGAGTAAGACAGGGTTGTAGCCTCTCCCCGATGTTATTCAATCTGTATATTGAGCAAGCAGTAAAGGAAACAAAAGAAAAATTCGGAGTAGGTATTAAAATCCATGGAGAAGAAATAAAAACTTTGAGGTTCGCCGATGACATTGTAATTCTGTCAGAGACAGCAAAGGACTTGGAAGAGCAGTTGAACGGAATGGACAGTGTCTTGAAGGGAGGATATAAGATGAACATCAACAAAAGCAAAACGAGGATAATGGAATGTAGTCGAATTAAGTCGGGTGATGTTGAGGGTATTAGATTAGGAAATGAGACACTTAAAGTAGTAAAGGATTTTTGCTATTTGGGGAGCAAAATAACTGATGATGGTCGAAGTAGAGAGGATATAAAATGTAGACTGGCAATGGCAAGGAAAGCGTTTCTGAAGAAGAGAAATTTGTTAACATCGAGTATAGATTTAAGTGTCAGGAAGTCTTTTCTGAAAGTATTTGTATGAAGTGTAGCCATGTATGGAAGTGAAACATGGACGATAAATAGTTTGGACAAGAAGAGAATAGAAGCTTTCGAAATGTGGTGCTACAGAAGAATGCTGAAGATAAGGTGGGTAGATCACGTAACTACTGAGGAGGTACTGAATAGGATTGGGGAGAAGAGTTTGTGGCACAACTTGACCAGAAGAAGGGATCGGTTGGTAGGACATGTTCTGAGCCATCAAGGGATCACCAATTTAGTATTGGAGGGCAGCGTGGAGGGTAAAAATCGTAGGGGGAGACGAAGAGATGCATACACTCAGCAGATTCAGAAGGATGTAGGTTGCAGTAGGTACTGGGAGATGAAGAAGCTTTCACAGGATAGAGTAGCATGTAGAGTTGCATCAAACCAGTCTCAGGACTGAAGACCACAACAACAACAACAACAACAACAACAACAACAGTATGGACCAGAAAAAAAGTCCGGTAAACATGGGCGCTGAAGTGCATACCTTAAGAGGTATGAGCACATGTTCAGTTTCACTACTATGCAGTGTGCGATTTGCAGGGTGGGATGGGGGGGATTTCCCCCCCTCTGCATCAGACCATCCCCTCCTCTGGTTTTAGTTTATGCATCCCAACCTGGGATGTTTATTTCCCACGCACTGGAGTAAAACTTTGCAAATATAATTTAAATTTGTGGAGTCAAACACTGAAAGTTTTATCAGAATAGGTACAACTTTTCACAAATGTGCCTCTACTTTTTGAATTCCCCTCGTATAACTGTACCTATATGTAGATGATTTTGTAAATAAGCTTTACCTATAATGTACTTTTAAAGATATAACAAGGGATGGCTTTTCTGACAGTGCATACGCGTCAATAGTGAGTTTCGGCATTAACATCTATTTATAAATAGCTGTTTAACCATGCGTAACGCCACGGTCCAAGCCAGTAACACATATAATTCTACTAAGCACCTAAGACGTCCCCCCCCCTTCCCCCCCCTTCCCCCCCCCCCCCCCCCCACACACACACACACTGGGAAAAGCACAAATCGCACCCTGCTACTATGGAACACATCTCTTACACTGAACAAGTGCTCATAGATCTTGAGGAATGCACTTTAGAGCCCACGTTCACTTGAATTTTTAGCTTCGAAAGATCGTTCTTATCGTATCACTGAATGTTGAGTACTCCTCCAGAGACGGCCGTAATACATAAGTGATACGACTAAAAGGATCAGCAGCAGTATACGACTTTGCTGATAACGCTGTGGTGTACGAGGACTCTAGGAGAACAGAGGACGACTTGGACAAAATTTCTGTTTGATAAGATGAATGGCAGGTTGAGTCGATTAAATCTCTGGGCATAACGTTGCAAAGCGATGGAAATGAAACGAGTACGTAAGGATGGTAATAGGGAAGCCGAATGGTGGACTTGGTGTATTGGGAGAGTTTTCGGAAAGTGTAGCTCATCTACAAATGAGATCGTGTACAGAACACTGACGTGACCCATTCTTGAGTACAGGTCGGGTGTTTGGGATCCATACAAGGTCGGATTAAAGGAAGATATCGAAGCTATTCAGAGGCGTCTTGCTAGATTTGTTACCAGAGATCGCATCAACACGCAAGTGTTACGGAGGGAAGACGACAGTCTCATCGAGGAACACAATTGTGAAAATTTAGAGAACCGGCACATGAAGCTGGCTGCAGAACGATTGTACTACTGCCATCGTACATTTCGGAAAATGACCACGAAGACGAGAGGAATTAGAACTCGTATAGAGGCATATGGCTGGTAGTGATACATGGTACCCTCTGCCGTGCAGTGGCTTCGGGAGTATACACGTAGATGGGGATGAGGAAGACTTTTTTATAACCTCCTCAAGCTAACACCAAATCTGAACATTTACGAAGAACGTAGATGCTTATAATGACCACTTCTTAGCGCAACATTGTCCGTCGTATTCTTGACGCGTTCCTTAAATTACATGTTTCTATCACAATTACTGAAAGCAATTTTATGAATATTTCTCCAGAATATTTTCGTGTCAATAGGAGGTCAAAGGACGACGTTACAACATGTCAAGTGTTCCGTACTGCGCTGTAAAGTTTATAATGTACTTTATCAACTGTATTTTGTTTTACCAGGGAAGTAATTTATGATGGCTTAAGATGTAAAGATAGAGGATAAAAAATGCAGACTAGTAATAGCGATAATAACATTTCTGAAGAAGAGGAATTTCTTTACATTGAGTATATCTAATGAATCTGTGGAGAGGCCAGACTAACTTCTTTTTGAACAGGGGCAGCAGCCTTTTCAGTAGTTGCAGGGGCAACAATGTGAATGAATGAGTGACTGATCTGGCCTAGCATCAACCAAAACGGTCTTGCTGTGTTGGTACTGCGAACGACTGACAGGAAGGGGAAATTACAGCGGTAATTTCTCCCGAGGGCTTGGAGCTCTTGTACATCATTAAATCATGATGGCATCCCCTTGGGTAAAGTATTCCGGAGGTAAAATAGTTCCCCATTCGGATCTCCAGGAGGAAACTACTCGAGAGGACATAGTCGTGACGAAAAACAAAACTCACTTTTACGTTTAGTAGAGTGGGATGTCACATCCCTTAATCGGTTAGATAGATTAGAGAATTTAAAAAGAGAAAATGTTTAGGTTGAAGTTATTGTGGGGATTAGCGAAGTACGGGGGCAAGAAAGACAGGGCTGCTGCCCAGTTGCCTGGTAGAATTTTTTCACAGACTATGGTTTAATCATCGCAACCGCATGGTTTAAGAATCGCGAAAGAAAGGGTATACCTCGAAGGAACCGGAAGGCACTGGATGGATTCAGATTATCTAATGGTAAGACAGATTTCGGAACCAGATTTTAAACGGCGAAACTTTCCCGTGAGCAGATATGCTCTCTGACCATAATTTAATTGGTCATGTACTGCTGATAAAAGCTCAATACATTTACGAAAGGCCGGATATTAAAGAAATGGGACCTGCGTAAATTGAAAGAAACAGAGGTTAGTGAGTTCTAATGGAGCACAGGGCAAATATTGACCGAAACAAGGAAATGGAATACAGTGGAAGACGAATGGGTAGCATGGAGTGATAGTGTGAAGGCAGCAGAGCATCGAATAGGCGCCACCCATTCCAAGCCCTTTGCAGTCACTGGGGTGGCCAACGACAGTGTAACTCCGTCAGTATTTTATTTCTGCTTCATGAGTTTTGGTGTAATTTCCAAAGTTCTCCGTGGTTTCTTTTACTTCTTGTTAAATGTACAGTTTGATTAGCTTCGGGGATAGGCTACAACCCTGTTTCAGACCATTCTCGGCCACTACTTTCTTTTCGTGGCCTTCCACTCTTATAACTGCAATCTGGTTGCTGTACAAGTTTTTGATAACCTTTCAATCTCTGTAATTTCAAAGAGACAACGGGAACTCCGCGCGATCATTCCCTACATACGAAATCCCGTGGACATCTTCGGCCTTTACCGTTGCAAATGAAGTCCAGTCATCTGAGTAAACATAGCAGCTGTGTGGCGTTACGGCCAGGTAATCTCGAACAAGGGTCTGTGTGAGAATGAGTCAGGAATTTGCCGCAGCTTCTGTCCAGTGTCGTCCATTAGTAGAATGAGTCACGCTTCAGCAAAAGGTGTAATGCACTTCCCACAGACGTGGAAATTAGCAGATATGAGGGCATTTTTCTCGTAGTTGGTGGGATGGTATTCGCTGTTAGTTGGAAGGCAAGGAATTCGAAATTTCTTCAAGTGTTTCTACCGGTGCCTTTTACGCAAGTTATATTTGCGATATTTGTTTACGACAAATTTCCAAAAGCCCCATCAGTTTTTACTGCATCGCTTAGATTACCCTTTTCGTCACACACGAGTAATACGGATCTGGCCATCAGAGTGCAACTGAAGTGGGCGAATGCCACAATCATATACACTCCAGCAGTGATACGGAAATAGATCATCATAAATGGACCAGTTTCTTAGTTGTGATAGAGGGAGAGGTATTCGACTGAAGCGACGATTTCAGTACTGAATTGCAGTATTTTCTATGGATCTCCCCTGACCAGTGGACCTTGCCTCGACGCTACAGGTGGCCATAGCTTTGGTGAAAGGGTCAGACTAACGTGTTGTTTTTAAAGAGAGCCAGCACCCATTTCAGTAGTTGCAGGGGCCACGGTGTGGATGGTTGACTGATCTGGCCTTGCAACATGGCCTGACTGCGCTGGTACTGCGAACGGTTGAAAGCAGGGGGGGGGGGGGTAAACTACGGTCATTACTTTTGCCGAGGTCTGCAGCTCTACTCTACGGATAAGACGGCGGTACACGCGCATGGAATCTCGAAGTCAGCACACACACTCTTACGGTGTCCATAACTTTTAATTTGCATTGTTACACATACCATTGAGGGATTTGTTAGTAAATCAAGTACTATAATTACCAATCGCTTCGCTATATCTGTTAAAGAGAACAGTTTTTTTTATTAAAAGCCTTTACACGAAATGAAGATACTAAAAAATGAGCTGCTATCAAAATAATGTACATATTCAGTGAGATATTTAATCGAGACCATCTTGGCACTCAGAACAGATAGTTCAAGGTGAATGTTTTTTATAAACGTATCTCGTTTTTCTGTTTTGCTTTTCCAGTCCACCCTCGTGAGCTCGCCGTTGATCCAACTTCAGAGCTTTTCACACCACAAAAGTCTCTAATTGTTTCAGTTACTTTTTTTGGCAAAGTTTATGACATTACCCTTTGCTGCAGATGGTCTTGCAGAAGGGTAAAAAATAGTTGCCTCAAGAATTCTCCTCTTCTCAATTGTTCTTTCTTTCTTGTGTTGATAATAATAGCGACATCTATTTATCTCCTCCTCTTCCTCGTGAGAATACGCCGTGATGCAGTTACTATCCTTACACGATACCAAATTAATGTACCAATGAATAAAACTCTTGTTCTAACACCAAACAAATCCAGTACTGCATACATGCCTCCACGGGAATATTCCTAGCGAAGATAATAATAAACTGACACCACTGCACTTCGCTGGTCAGTTACATCCTAGAACTGTTTTGTCCTAAGCTATAAGCTTATAGGGAGTGCTATTGCTGGAATGCTACAGAAGAATGCTGAAGATTAGATGGGTAGATCACATAACTAATGAGGAGGTATTGAATAGAATTGGGGAGGAGTTCGTGGCACAACATGACAAGAAGAAGGGACCGGTTGGTAGGACATCTTCTGAGGCATTGGAGGGCAGCGTGGAGGGTAAAAATCGTAGACGGAGACCAAGAGATGAATCACTAAACAGAGTAAGAAGGATGTAGGTTGCAGTAGGTACTGGGAAATGAAGCTTGCACAGGATAGAGTATCATGGACAGCTGCTTCAGACCAGTCTCAGTACTGAAGACCACAACAACAACAATTGCTGGAATACCAGATACATCATACCAAACGACTCCTGTTATGGTCATTAAAGGTACTGAGAAGATAGCTTCTTGGAAGAAATTGTCTGGAATTATATTAATGCGAAAGTATTTTCTATGGTCTTGCAGACCACCTGCGTGTGCTTAAAAGTTAAATGATAATGCATTATCTTCGGTAAAACATGCCGGAGGTAAAATAGCGGTAGTCCCCCCCATTCGCATCTCCAAGCGGGGACTGCTCAGAAGGATATCGTCATCAGGAATAACAAAACGTTTATTATGATTATTTGCTTCCTTCAGTGTCTTCTACACTCTCCTTTTGTGTACACCTATAATAGTAAAACACTGTTTTGTATAAAAGGAAAAGATCATCTCTGTCTTCAAAGTTTCAGTGTGCCAATAGAGGCTCGCGCTCAAAAGCGACTATTATAGAAACTCTTGTGTAGAACATCGAGAAAGTACGTTTTTTCATTCCTGAAACAGCGATCGTTTAAAAGAAGCGTAGTATGTCAATAGATGCTTTAAATTAAGTGATATTTAGTGATTAATGTGATTTTCTCATTGCGGGTGACTCCCTGGCTACAGTCAACATATCATTTTCTGATTAACTGGGAACAGACACTGCCCTACGGAAGTATTTATACTAGTTCACAGTTATCAGATACCGTGAGAATAATCAAACTCCTTTTATTCATAGTCTTCGCGTTGTATTAAGCGTCTAGATTATTAATCACATTCGGCAGTAAACACAAGATACAATTGCAGTTCATGCAAAATTCAAAGCACAATGACATTGATTCGAGATCTCTCGAACCTGTTTAGAAAGATATAGAAGTCACAAAGCAGCTCACAGCTACACTGCAAATACTGCTTCTGTCTTTGTGACAGATCTGATGTTCGCAGCTGGCGGAAATTATCTATCTAGATTGTAATTGAAGACTTGGAATATATAAATTATAAACCTTTGGTAGTATTTGCGTTTAGCGTTAGCAGTTTCTCGTGGTGGAAGGGAGGAAGTGATGTAAGACGCGAAGTAGGCCAGGTTGTTACGCAGACGACAAACAGTACCTAACTTGGCCCCTATCTGCCAAACAGGCGCAACTTTCTGGTCGCACGCCCTATTACAGCCTCTCCAGACACGCGCGGAGTTGGTTGCAGCATTCATCAAGGAATCTCAGTGCGGAAACTGATTTAGATTGTATTTTCCCCTCTTGTAACGTAATGCGAATATTATCCGGAATTAGGCTAGGTATCGCGGCCTGCACATGTATGAGATAATTTTATTTACACTTGTAAGACAACAAGTGTCTGGCACAGTTGTTAGATCTGTTACTGCTGCTACAATCAAGATTTAAGTGAGTTTGAACGTGATGTTATAGTCGGTGAACGAGCGATGGGACACAGCATATCAGAGGTAGCAATGAAGTGGGGATTTTCTCTTACGACCATTTCACGTGTGTGAATATCAGGAATCCTGTAAAACATCAAATCGCCGACATCGCTGCTTCCTTAAAAAGGTCCTACAAGAACGGGACCAACGACGACTAAAGAGAACCATTCACCGAAACGTCGTCGATATGGGCTTTCGGAGCCGAAGGCCCACTCGTGTACCCCTGATTGCGCGACACAGCTTTATGCCTCGCCTAGACCTGTCAACACCGACATTAAATTGTTGATGATTGGAAGAATGTTGCCCGTTCGGACGAGTCTCGTTTCAAATTGTATCCAGAGGATGGACGTGTACGGGTCTGGAGACAACCTCATGAATCAATGGTCCTTGCATGTCAGCAGGGGACGGTTCTAGCTGGTGGAGGCTCTGTAATGGTGTGGAGCGTGTGCAGTTGGAATGATATGGGACCCCTGATACATTCTAGATACGACTCTGACAGGTGACACATTCGTCTGATGACCTGCGTCCATTCATGTCCATTGTGCATTCCGACGGACTTAGCAATTCCATCAGGACACTGCGACACCCCACACGTCCAGAACTGCTGCAGAGTGGCTCCTGGATAACTCTTCTGAGTTTAAACACATCCGCTGGCCACCAAACTCCCCGGACATGAACATTATTGAGCAGATCGGGGATGCCCTTCAACGTGTTGTTCAGAAGAGATCTGTACCCCCTCGTACTCTTAGGGCTTTATGGTCAGCACTTAAGGATTCATGGTGTCAGTTCACTCCAGCACTACTTCAGATATTAGTCGAGTCAATGCCACGTCGTGTTGCGACACTTCTGCGCGCTTGCGGTGGCCTAGACGATATTAGCAGGTGTACCAGTTTCTTTGGCTCTTCAGTGTATTTGTTGCAAGAAGTGTTTGATCCGCTGCCTAGATACTATGACGGGTCGTATATTCCATTCATGGTACTACTGACTTAACACGTTTGAAATAATACGTTCATATACAGGGTGGCGCGCCTCCGCTTTGAATGCGAATGTAGTATTTCGACCTCTCGAGCAGAGTAAACAGTTACAACAGTGGACAGTTATATGCAGTGTTCGATTGTTAGCATTCTTCTGTCAGCATTTCAGTTTATTTCATCAGTAAAGTTGGACGTTTCTCTTCACTGTTAGCAAAATGACTTTCTCAATAGTAGAAAGAATTGAAGTTGTGGAGGCATATGTGAATACAGGTTCTATTAAGGAAATTTGCGAAATTATCGGCACCAAGTATCCGGACAAAAGACTAACAGCAAAGTGAGCAATACAGTGTCAGTATTATAACTGTCGCATCTACGAATCAGTGCAAAATGTAATACCACAACAAATTCTTTCAGTTCGTACACCAAAAGTTATTGCAGACATTCGCCGAAGAGTTATTCAGAGCCCCGAGAAGTCTACACACGTAAACTGGTCCAACAGGCGCGTGTATGTAGGATGGGTTGCCAGCGGATATTGAAAATGAATTCACAGAACACGAGGTACAGGGCAGCAGAGAATCCTAACCGTGTGTCAGCAACCATTCCGTCATGAAAAAATTGTCGTTTGGTGCGATGTAACAGAAACGCGCATCATTGGACCGATATTTTCTGACACTACCCTCAACGCGGTTGCATATATGGAAATTTTTGATACGTTTTGTGCTCAGTACTGCATCTTCAAGATGGGCTACATGGGGCAGGTGTAAGCTACTCCTGCAACGAGAGCGTGATGTCTCCACTGGTGAACGAACTGTCAGCACACAGTTACGGCCACCACGTTTGCCGGGTCTAACAACATCTGATTTTTTTCTTTTCTGTGGGGACGCTTGAAGAGCAGGTTCTATGAAACAAATCCACTCACAGTTCAGGAACTGAAAGACACATCAGCCGTGAAGTTGCCGCCATCGATATCCGAACTTTACGGTGCGTGTATCTGAATATGGTTAGACGTATTGATGTCGTAGAGGTCACTTTCAACATCTTCTATGAATGTGTTTTTCACTGTAATTAAATGGCAAGTCCATTTCAGTCCTTCGTTTCTGTATTTCCTTTAGACTTACACTGGATATTTTTATCTGCGCCGCCCGGTATAATTATGGCATTCAGTCACAGTTTGCATGTAAGCTAACGGGACGAATTGTTTGCCGTCCAGTGAACCTCCACCGCGGATGTTGAGCCATGCAGGGAACCGCTCTCTCTCTCTCTCTCTCTCTCTCTCTCTCTCTCTCTCTCTCTCTCTCTCTCTGTGTGTGTGTGTGTGTGTGTGTGTGTGTGTGTGTGTGTGTGTGTGTTTTACAGAAATTTTATGACTTCTCGTCGTATTCTAGGGACAATGTGGATTTGCACTTTTGGGTTCTTAGACTCGTACGTTCTCATCTTATAAGTAGTTACAGGTAACACCGTGTGTTGTATTTCATACGCAACCGCTTCGTTGCTACATCTTTAGATCCATCTATGATTGTGGGTAATTATGTTGATACCGGCAAATCCTTATATCCATCAGATATTTCTGTAGACGGTCAGAAACATCGGCGTCCTCTAAACGGTAGCTTCTTATCCCGTGTGGAATGTACGGTGGCAGTACATCAACCTGTTGTGTATGAATAAAACCAGTAAATACTGCAGACAGCGTTATCTGTTCTACATGTAACACACAACACCTGTTGTCCCAGTAGCCATCAGAAAATGAATGCACGAGGATGGTACGTTCGTTTCTTCACAGATGACCTGTCATTGTCGTTTTCCGCACACGACAGATGGGTGAATTAAGAGCCACAGCATTTCAAAGCACAAATCTTCTGTATTCAATTCTATTTCTGTGCGTCTTCTAGCTTTAGCAGGTCGAAATGTTGTCCGGTCAAAGATCGTTTCCTAGTAAGCAGGTCCGTCAGACCTACGAGAGGTGATTATGATGACAGTGTGGCCGTTTTTATCGCGGACGAATACCAGTGAATTGGACATAAAACAAAGAAGGCGCGGTGACGGTAAGTCAGATGATGATAATGGTAGAGGTGGTAAAGGGGGTGCGGGTTACCATCTGATCTCATGCGATGATTATTTTCTATCCGTGAAGCGAAACTTCAGTTCTTGACGGCAGACTGAACAAGAGTTAAACTTCTTTTTTGCAACAGTCGCATTTTTATTACCGTTCACAAACGAGTTTCGACGGTTTTCACTCTCAGCGTCAGGTCGATACGGTGGTTTGCACGTTTGTTGCTGCCTCTAGTGTGCTGGGAGTATTACTTCGAAGTTGATGTGTTTCGTCTATACAGTGCTTTTCTTAGACTACCACCCCGGAGTGCAATGAGACGCCTCCCCTACCTCCTCCCCCAGCCAACGTATGACTAAATTTAGCACCTAACCAAACTGTATAATGAAAGACTTTTCGTGGAACACCTTTGTTTTTAAAATGATGAAAGATGAATGATATTGTGTGTGTGTGTGTGTGTTTGTGTGTGTGTGTGTGTGTGTGTGTGTGTGTGTGTGAGTGTGTGTTTTTAGAAGGAATGACGAAGGAATTCGTGGTGCATCGCAAATGCTACCCACAACTCCTTCTCAGATAAGAAAGCTAACTACCCATAGTGAGGGCAGGCGCATGTTACAAAACATACTTCCCCTGCATTACTCCTCTCCATTGCGACACTTGCTTGCCCAGCACACTGCAACCCCATTTAAAATTAAATAGGTTCAGGTTACAGTTTGTAAATCACTTGATTGCTGCAGTCCTTATTTCTTAAGTGGCATAAATTGGACGGCTTCAGGGTATTAATGCTTTGTGTCTAACAACTCTAATATTAAATATTAAGAATAATAGTAACACGGTGTACAGTACTACAGGAGCCCTTTTGTAATTACTGCTGTTATACTGTCAATTCATTTGAGTCTCGAAGTAACTACTGTAATGAAGCACATTCTGGACTATCGCAGTTACTATCTACAACTTGGAGAAGAAATTTTCTTCAGATATTTAACATTTGTTACGTATATGTCTTATCAGCGCTGTATGAGACAAGAAGAACCCGTGAAGAAATTTCTGAAGAACCTGTAACGTCCACTGCATTAATGCTAATAATTGAGAAAAAGTAATAATTATAACTTACATAATCGATATTATTAGAGTATTACGAAATAGTGATAGTAATAATGATCTTTTGAAAAGAATTTAGTTTCGTGAGACAGATTCAAACGTTTAGGTTTTACCCCTCAGAAAATTTCGTTTTACTCCTCAGGGGGTAATTACCCCCAGGTTGGTAACCACTGGTCTATAATACTTTTACGGTCTCGCCGAAAAGACATGAACACACGACATTGCTTACGTAGTCTTCATACAAGTGGACAAGTTTCACTCTCGACTAAGTTACGTGAGGGGAAATACACGATGATGTTACCGGACGGAACATCGATTCTCAGAGCTGTAGATGTGTTTCCCTGACAAAAATCTCTTGCAGATTTATGGGACGTATACTGTGCTCGCATATCATAACTGAAGACGGAATGTAATACATAAGAGGCGAATAAAAAAGTTTCCGTTCGTAGGCCGTAAGCCCAGATCGGTATGCCAGTCAGGCAAAATCAGTGTCCCACCGACGCACCGGCTTGAAGACAGCCTTCTGGTAAGATACAGTGTCCTGCTACGTGAAGGAGTCCGTAACAACCCGCTGCACACCCTCGTCTGACAGGAATCTTCTACCTTTCAAGGCTTTTTTAACCAACTGTAGGCGAGACAATCTCATGGGGAGAGATTAAGACTGTAGGGCGGGTGACGCAGTGTCTGTCACTTCAGTATGCGGAACTCTGTGTGCTACGACATTTGCGATGTGGGGGCGACGTGTTATCGTGAAGCAGCAGTTCTTCTTGCCGCACTTCCGCCGCACGCTTCGCCTTCATTGCACGCTGGAATTTCTCCAGCGTTGCGCAGTACCGTTCCCCAGTGAAGGAGATATCGGGTCCCTTGACATCAATAAGCAGTGGCCACCGGTGAGCATCGCCCTTTCCAGCAGATGGCTGGCTCTCGGACCCACATTCCACAACGTTGTTTTTCATTAAGCATGCTGCTCCATACACATTCTTCTTTCTCCGATGGGTGTCTACGGGTGTTTGTCCTTCTGCACCCAAGAAAAGAATAACAGGACGTTGGTCGTGTTTCAGCGCATTTGCTTGTAACGTCGCCATCGTCCACGTTTCCTCGCACGTCGGAAAGACACGACTGCCCGCAGGCTGGAACTTTTGTTTCCCCGCAACGGAGTCGCGCCGCGTTGCATATACTCTACAACAACGCCCTCAGATGGGAACTATTTGGTCGCCCTTTCCCGGCGTCCCATGTGTGCTAGCTCCGTTTCGTTGTTGTGCTCGCCTGGTCAAGTAACCTCCTAAATGAGTTGTGGCCGGGCTTGCGGTGAGAGTAGTTTTCCCAGTTACCTAGTGACAGTAGTTGTCCGCAACATGTGTTGTGGAAAAGGTTCTTAATCTCCTGGCAGGGGACACCACCATACACAAGCTCTGTGAGCAGGAGAAGGAAATGGCCAATGACAGTGGCTACAGTCCGACCCTGACTGACTGAAAGGCGTACGTGGTAAATAATCTTGAACTCCCAGAGTCACCGAGCGAGGTGGTGCAGTGGTTGGCACACTCGACTCGTATTCAGGAGGACCACGGTTCAAATTCCCGTCCGGCCATGCTGATTCAAGTTTCCCGTGATTTCCCCAAACGGGTGGGGTCTCCGAGGCCCGCTTCCGATTTTTATCCAGAATTTCCTGTCGCTCCGTACTTTCCGCGCCCAAGTTGGTGCCTCCCGTAGTTCCCCTCCTATCCAGGAGAATGGCGTCCCGCAGGGCTCTATATTGAGTGAATCACTATTTTTAGTGGCCATTAACGATATAGGGCCGTCCGTCCCACCCTCTCTGTGTGCAGACGACTTCTGCATTTCGTACTGCTCCACCAGCACTGGTGATGCTGAGCGGCTCCTACAGGGAGCCATCCACAAGGCGCAGTCATGGGCTCTCGCCTACAGCTTCCAGTTTTCGGCCGCTAAGTCGTGTGTCATGCATTTCTGTCGGCGTCGTACCGTCCATCCGGAACCAGAACTTTACCTTCATGACGATCCACTCACCGTAGTGGAGACATATCGATTCTTGGGACTGATTCTCGACGCACGATTGACATGGCTACCTCACCTTCGTCAGCTTAAGCGGAAGTGCTGCCCTCCCCTACCTGAGCAACACCATTTGGGGTGCAGATCGCTCTACTTCGCTGCAGGTCTACAGAGTCCTTGTTCAATCCCACCTTGACTACGGGAGTCTGGTTTATGGTTCGGCGGTGCCCCCAGCGTTCCGTGTACTCGACCCAGTGTACCACTGTGGCGTTCGCCTAGTGACGGGGGCTTTTAGGACGAGTCCACTGACCAGTGTCCTGGTTGAGGCCGGAGTCCCTCCATTGCGGATCCGACGTGCACAACTGCTCGCCAGTCACGTTGCACACATTCGTAGTTCTCCTGAGCTTCTGAATTACTGTCTCCTTTTTCCACCCGCCGCATTTCATCTCCCGCATCGGCGGCCCATGTCAGGGCTAACAATTGCAGTTCACGTGCGATCCCTTCTCTCTGAACTGGAGTCCTTCCCTTTACCACCTCCCATCCAGGTCCGTCCGCATACACCTCCATGGTGTACACCTAGGCCGCAGATTCGTCTGGACCTTTAGCATGACCCTAAGGACTCAGTTACTCCTGCTGCTCTCCGCTGTCACTTCCTTTAGATTCATGACGTGTTCCGATGGCTGATGCTCATGTTGGCTTCGCCTACGTCCACAGAGGCCATTTTGAACAGCATTCCTTGCCCGATGGCTGCAACGTATTCACTGTAGAGCTGGTGGCCATCTCTCGTGCACTTCAGTCTATCCGTTCATGCCCTGGGGAACCGTTTCCTCTGTGTAATGACTCCTTGAGCAGCCTATAAGCTATCGACTAGTGCTACCCTCGCCAGCCTTTGGTAGCATCCATCCAGGAGTCCATCTATGCCCTGGACCGGTCCCGTCCCGTCCTTCAGTGGTGTTTGTGGGGACCCCACGACACGTAGGCATCCCAGGCAACGAACTTGCCGGCTGCCTGGCCAAACAGGCTACGCGGAAACCGCTTCTGAAGATGGGCATCTCTGAACCTCACCTGCGATCTGACTTACGCCGTAGGGTTTTTCGGCTTTGGGAGTCGGAATGGCATAACAGTACACACAACAAACTGCTTGTCATTAAGGGCCTCTCGCAGGGAATCAGCTGTCCTCTGCCGGCTCCGCATTGGCCACGCTTGGGCGACCCACGGTTGCCTCCTGCGCCGTGAAGACCCGCCTGAGTGTCGGTGTGGCGCCCGGTTGACAGTGGCCCATGTTCTGGTGCACTGTCCCACTTTGACTGCCCTGCGACGAAATCCTGGGTTACCGGACTCGTTATCATTGATTTTAGAAGACAACGCCTCATCAGCTGATTCGGTTTTACGTTTCATCTGTGAGGGTTTTATCATTCGATCTGAGTTTTAGCGTATATCCTTTGTCCTTGTGTGTCCTCCACCCTAATGCTTCTAGGGTGGAGGTTTTAATGTTTTTGTTTTTTTTATTCTCATGGCGAGCCAGCCATGGTAGTCTGCTTTGTTATTTTGATCTCTTCATCCCGTTTCTTGTGTTTCTGTGGTTTTCTTGTCCCATTTTGTCCACTTACATGTTTGTTGCCCTTCATCGTTCGTGTTTTTCCTTTCATTCCGTTTTGAGTTCAGTCTCCTTTGTTTTATTCTCACACTTGTGGCATTGTTTTATTCGGAACAAAGGACTGATGACCTCGTAGTTTCGTCCCTTTCCCCATCTTTTAATCCAACCAACCAAGATTTCGGCGTTTTAACCGTTGTCAAGCGCAAGTTGAAATGTCACAAAATGTCTTAGCTGACTAAATGACAGAAGCAAGATATGTACCAGTATAACGACTGATTGGTTGAATATGGTTCTGTTTATACGCACACATACACTTCAACAGCATTCTAGAACTGGTCGCACGAGTGATTTGTAAGCAGCCTCCTTTGTAGGCTGATAGTTCCTCCCCAGCATTCTACCAATAAACCGAAGTCTACCACCTGTTTTACCCACGACTCAGCCCATGTGATCATTCCATTTCATATCCCTAAAAAGTGTTACACTCATATATTCATATAAGTTGGCAGATTCTAGCTGTGACTCACTGATACCCTGTATTGTAGTCATAGGATACTATGTTTTTTCGTTTTCCGAAATGCACAGTTTTACATTTCTGAACATTTAAAGCAAGCTGCCAATCATTGTACCACTTCGAAATCTTATCGAGGTCTCACTGAGTATTTGTACAGCTTCGTCCAGACTGTACTTCGTTATAAATAACTGCACATCTGCAAAAAGCCTTATTTTAGTGTTAATACTGTCGACATGGCCATTAATATACAACACGAACGGTAAGGGTACCAACACACTTCCCTAGGGCACATCCGAGGTGACTTCTGCAACTGATCGTGAGATTCCATCCAAAATAACGTGTTGCGTCCTCCATACCAAAATGTACTCGATCTAGTCACAAATTTCACTTCATGCCCCATACGATCGTACTTTTGGCAATAAGCGTAGGTGTGGGACTGAGTCATATGCTTTTCGGAAATCAAAAGATGCTGCATCTACCTGGTTACTTTGATCCAAAGCACGCGAGAAAAGTGCGAGTTGGATTTCATATGATCGATGTTTTCAGAATACTTGCTGGTTGGCATTGAGGAGGTAATTCTGTTCAAGATACCTGATTCAGAAGAAACTGCAACATTCATTCTGTGAAAACTAGACTGAAACGTTATGCATTGGGATTACACTTTCTTAAGCGTTGCACAGAAAAGTGCGCGCTATCGAGAGCCGCTTTTTTTATTTCAAAGGGCTTCGAGCAGAAGTGAAAAAACTCCGTGGTAACCACAAGCATTCAGATCCAAGTTTAAGGGTTTCTTTGTGTTACACTCCGTTTCTGTACAAGAGTTTATCGCAGTAGAAGTGACCTTTTTTTCTTTTGTGTGTGTGTTTAATTATTGGTAGCATGCCTTATTAATTCGTTACTTCTTTGTTTAGAAATTTTCTAATCAGCATTTCTGTACTGACTACTTCTATGGCTCGCATTGTTTTGTCGAAACTTATCAAAAAATAAATGCTCGTACATATGCGGAATGATGTGATATCGTTTCAATACACGATCGGCTTTCAATCACTGGAATAGTTCACGACCTTAAAGTACGAGGTGCATTCAAGTTCTAAGGCCTCCGATTTTTTTCTAATTAGCTACTCACCCGAAATCGATGAAACTGGCGTTACTTCTCGACGTAATCGCCCTGCAGACGTACACATTTTTCACAACGCTGACGCCATGATTCCATGGCAGCGACGAAGGCTTCTTTAGGAGTCTGTTTTGACCACTGGAAAATCGCTGAGGCAGTAGCAGCACGGCTGGTGAATGTGTGGCCACGGAGAGTGTCTTTCATTGTTGGAAAAAGCCAAAAGTCACTAGGAGCCAGGTCAGGTGAGTAGGGAGCATGAGGAATCACTTCAAAGTTGTTATCACGAAGAAACCGTTACGTAACGTTAGCTCGATGTGCGGGTGCGTTGTCTTGGTGAAACAGCACACGCGCAGCCCTTCCCGGACGTTTTTGTTGCAGTGCAGGAAGGAATTTGTTCTTCAAAACATTTTCGTAGGATGCACCTGTTACCGTAGTGCCCTTTGGAACGCAGTGGGTAAGGATTACGCCCTCGCTGTCCCAGAACATGGACACCATAATTTTTTCAGCACTGACGGTTACCCGAAATTTTTTTGGTGGCGGTGAATCTGTGTGCTTCCATTGAGCTGACTGGCGCTTTGTTTCTGGATTGAAAAATGGCATCCACGTCTCGTCCATTGTCACAACCGACGAAAAGAAAGTCCCATTCGTGCTGTCGTTGCGCGTCAACATTGCTCGGCAACATGCCACACGGGCAGCCGTGTGGTCGTCCGTCAGCATTCGTGGCACCCACCTGGATGACACTTTTCGCATTTTCAGGTCGTCATGCAGGATTGTGTGCACAGAACCCACAGAAATGCCAACTCTGGAGGCGATCTGTTCAACAGTCATTCGGCGTTCCCCCAAAACAATTCTCTCCACTTTCTCGATCATGTCGTCAGACCGGCTTGTGCGAGCCCAAGGTTGTTTCGGTTTGTTGTCATACGATGTTCTGCCTTCATTAAACTGTCGCACCCACGAACGCACTTTCGACACATCCATAACTCCATCACCACATGTCTCCTTCAACTGTCGATGAATTTCAATTGGTTTCACACCACGCAAATTCAGAAAACGAATGATTGCACGCTGTTCAAGTAAGGAAAACGTCGCCATTTTTAAGTATTTAAAACAGTTCTCATTCTCGCCGCTGGCGGTAAAATTGCATCTGCCGTACGGTGCTGCCATCTCTGGGACGTATTGACAATGAACGCGGCCTCATTTTAAAACAATGTGCATGTTTCTATCTCTTTCCAGTCTGGAGAAGAAAAATCGGAGGCCTTAGAACTTGAATGCACCTCGTATGTAGAAGTTTCTGGAACTAGCGATTTAAGATGGAATGAAGTCATACATTTAACCGTGGGGGCAGGTAGGTGCCACACCTCGATGTATTGAAAGTATTTTTGGGAACTTTAACTCACGCACCAACGAAGTCGCTGAAAAGTGTCTCCTTCGGCCCGTTCTTGTGTACTGTTAGCCGTTGTGGGTCACAACTGTAGTTGGAGCGGTTAAAACAAGGCATTGTTTTCACAGAAATCCGACAACCCACGTTCTGACACAATCTATGAAAGATTCTACATCCTCAAGCTCAAATGAATCCAGACAGCTATTAGTGGACATTAATATGGCGTGTGTCCACCCTTCGCCTTGGCTCCTTAGATGCTGCCCACTCGTCCTCAAGAGCCGAAACCAAGTATGGTAGTGATGCTGGACTCTTGGGTCTGCAGCAAAATCGATGCTATGACTGATCCCAAAGGTGTTCCATCGCGTTCAGGTCTGGTCCTGGGTGGGCCAGTCCATTTCAGGAAAGTTGTTGTCCATAACCCATTATTGCCTCACTTATACTGCTTTATGACAGGGTGCATTGTCATGAGCGACAGTCAGTCATTGTCTCCGAACTTTTACTCTACTGTACACAGTACATAACGCCGTAAAAAGTGTCCATATGCTTCCGCATTTAATATTTTCGTAAGCACAGTGAGAAGAACACACCCTAGCCACGAGAAACACCCCCTTATCGTAACACCACATCCTGCGTACTTCAGTCTTCACACCACATATAATGCCAGATAATGGTCTCCAGAATTCGCCAAACCGAGACCCTTCCACTGAACTGCAGCAGGGTATGGCGTAATTAATTACTCGAAATCACTCGTTTCCAGTCATCCAGCCGAGCGAAGTAGCGCAGTGGTTAGCCCACTGGATTCACATTCGGGAGGACGACGGTTCGAACGCGCGTCCGGCTATCCTGATTTGTGTTTTCCGTGATTTCCCTAAATCGCGTCAGGCAAATACTGGGATGGTTCCTTTAAAAGGGCACGACCGACATTCTTCCCTAATCCGATGGGACCGATGACCTCGCTATTTGGTCCACTCCACCACATCAACCAACCAGTGATCCAGTGTCCAAGGGCGTCTTTCTTTACACCACATGAGGCTTTGACTACAGAAATGCTACTCGACCATGCGCGCCATCGTTAATAATTCCGTACGCACAGTGCCAGCTACACTGCTGGTGCGATTTTTTACAGTGTGCCTCACCAGTGCTCGAGGATAGTTATTCGTCAGTACATGAGATACGCATGGTCTTGGTTTGGCTACGGTTGTTCGTTCGCGTTATCAGTTAGCGATCACATGAGGAACAGTCAACTTGGGCAACTTTAGAAGGTTAGATGTCCCTGACGGATGTCTCACCCACCGTCAGCAGTCCACTTTCGGAGTCGCTGAGCTCTCCTGATCGATCCATTTGCTGTCACTGCTTTCCTACAGGCGACACGTGCCACCGATGTGGAACACAGTTGTCTCGTTACAACATATTCTAGTTAGGCGTGTACTATTTGATGACCTGATTGCGGACCTGGGTGTCCCAGAGGACGTGCCCTCTTGTTTTAACCGTTTATGAGACGAACGCGGTTCTTGATTTTAAAATTTGGCAGACGTCAGAACTTGTTCCAGGTATGTTGGACGTGAGACTTTAATGTGTCAGACTGGGTCGATCACCCGTTGCTGCTAAATAGCCACCCAGCGACAGTTGTCAGTCCCATTTCAACTCTGTTCTTCCTGGTCTATTTTCTGTCCAACTTTTATGGTTGGTTTTTTAATAGCTATCGCAATGTCAGGGTTGTGTTTTCAGTATTTTTGTGAGGATACAATTTGGTTTTAAAATGCGTTATTTTTAATAGCTTTTCGCCACCTTCGTCTGTATTTCAAGCAAGGGTGTTGATGAGCTTGCCGATTAGCACCCAAAACCAGTGTCATGATGTCCATCCAGACGACACAGTACCGCCCCCCTCCTCTTATTGTGGCGTGACCGCCCATCTTGAAATCTTAGTGTGACGTTCCTCATTACACAGGTGTGTCCGGATACATTTGGTCAGATAGTTTACGTCTCACATAATGACCTCGACGCGAAAATGAGACACATTCTGACTCCTACTGAGGGGTGCCGACAATCTTTCTTCCTGCATATCATCGTCGAATGGAACGCAGAAGAGGTGAATGATGATGTGTCTAGTACAAATGTAGATACGGTGGAAAAGGTGCAGGTTGGCTGTAGAATGATAAAAGGTGCGTAGTTAATATGCACTCTGTTTGTCTGCTATGAGAATTGTTATCTGCACCCCCTTTCTCTGCCTGAAACCGAAGTTATGTTCCACAAACCCACACACTTTTGGGATTTCCGTCAGTGTTAGAAGGTTCTTGCTAGCGGGTGGCCCGTATTAGTGACAGGAGAAGCCGACCTTTTAACTGTATAGAGGAATTCCTTTGCGGCGCAGGTAGGGATTCACCGGTTGTGTTCCCTGCCTGGACAATGGGGTGCCAGGAACAGGGACTGCCTTGTCTCTTCTTGGCGCGTATCACAAAAGACGCGACGCCTCTGGTATGCCCCAGCCATTCTTGTTTGTGCGGCACAGCAGTACGATTGTACGCAGGAATTCAAGTTTTTACAAACACGGTATCTAAAGTAAAATTACTTGAAACGACTTCCAGTCCATTCAAAATTGTGCCGCCAGGAGTCAGACAAGGAGACATTTTGTAATCACTATTATTCAGTTGTGTACTGGAAAAAGTTATAAGAGAGTGTAAAAGAGGAAGAAAAACAGAAAGTTAATGACTACATAAACCTGTGCAGATCGATGGAACAATAAATAATTCGGCCTCGCTGCGGATGATCGCGTAATTATAGATGCAGTCTGACAGACAGCAGAGTAAAGACTATAACTTGTGAAGGAAATAGCTGAAAAGTCAGGTCTACAAATGTCGTTTGAAAAGAAGGTATACGCGAAAATGAAAGTAACTCGCCTAGAATTTTAAACACAATGTACGCCAACATCAAGAGAGCTGATAGCTGTAAATACCAGGGTGAAATATAAACACAAAATCTTGTATGTAGTTCAGTTCTTTGATCAGCATCGATCGTGAAAGAAAATCAGACTTCTCCCTCCTAGTGTGTAAAGGAGGGCTTTTCATGAAGATAAAATTGTAAAACTTGCGAAGAAGTCAACCCTCTGATGACGGGTTCATTTCAAAAAAACTTGGGGTGGTTGCAGTACTTCCTACAGTGTAGTTTACGGAAACACTGCTCCGTTCTGGGACCAAAGTGGATAAATTAATAAACGTAAAAGGTGAAAAATAGCGATTAAAATGAGAACTGAAAAAAAAAAAAAATGAAAAGCGTATGCGTCAAAGCGAGAAGTGTGTACAACATAACAAAATAATGTGCTATTGAAGATGTTAAATTAGTGTACCATAATACACTTGCAAAATCAGATTCCTGTAAGGGTCGGAAACACTACTTTTATCTGATTGCAAAACGGCATTAGAATTGTCTAAGATAGAAAGAAAAACTTTACGAGAAATACGAGGTGCAATCAAGAACAAAGATGACAATTGCGATTTAATACCAAACAAGGAAATATATTCATTCTGTCCTAAAATTGCAGATGAGATCAGTGAGAGACATGTTACACCATATGAACGTGTAGAGAGAATGAGGAAAGACAGATTAACCAAGATCTAAAGAAAGAAAGGTGGTGGGTGGGTGGGTGGGTGGGTGGGGGGGGGGGGAGGCAAGAGAAAAAGTGCTTAGAAGAAATACGGATTGAACAAGAGACCTTACTTAAGAGACAAATTCAGCCTAGAAGTCAACAAATCCAATAGTTTTCACGAAGATAAAACAAACACAAAATCAATAAGGCTTCTTCGCCATTCATAACTCAGTTCGTTTTTTAAACGTCAGACAGCCACAGAATTATTCTACGTCACGCTACGATAGTGCCACAACTGTTGAATCGGTGGTGTTGTCAGCAATGAGACAAAGAGCACAGTCACCACGTAGTGCTCCAAATGGTGCCGACAGGTAACGATGAGGTTTTGTTCGTACACCACCGACAGACAGTCTGTGTTGGCCGAGGACATCCTGTGCTTCCATGATTGCTTTGTGACGTGAGAATTGCATAAATAGAGTTCGTTTTGTTACTGTTATGAACATTAATCGTAAAAATCATTCATCGATGCAGAATTTTTTCAAGGAAGCGGGTGATAATACTGTCAGTGTAAGTGTACCTTCTTCTGTAGAGAATATAAACATTCAGGGAATACGACTAATTTAAGAGAACACTTAAAAAAAAGCATGGTGAAAAACTATAGTGTCTATTGTTTTATATACCTGCCCAAAACAGTGGGGTTTATCGATATATTGACAGTTTTAATTATTACTATCGCTACTGTCTGATGTTTAAATTGTTGATGTTTGTGAGTGTTTTAACAGTAGTGAGGGCAGCCCCAACTGGAGACAAAGCAGTCCTGGTGTTTGGCGCTGTGTTTTAAGAAGAAAAAGAAGAAAACAATATGCTTATCCAGGAAATGGCATAAAGTGATATTTACCCATGAATATCTGTTAAATGAAATGTTACTCTCAGGGCCAGATGATTACATCAACTTTCATCAAAAGGACATTGAAATCTATAAAAACTTGATAAAGACTCTCGTTAAGGTGCAAACTTATTTGTTAGATTCGCTACGAGTGGGTCAACAAAACCGTACACCTACTAAGAAAGCTTGTCAATTTAACCGTAAAGTTTGAAGCAGACGCTTCTCGTGTAGGGTGTTTTTTGGGACCAGCGGGAATAGCTACAAATGCAGATAAATTTTTTGTGACATTGACTCTGGCACTGTGTTTGAAAAACAAGAAGAAGAAGAAGAAGAAGAAGAAGACGCTTGGCCAGGTAATTGTAGAGAGATGTTCAAAATGGTTCAAATGGCTCTGAGCACTATGCGACTTAACTTCTGAGGTCATCAGTCGTCTGGAACTTAGAACTAATTAAACCTAACTAACCTAAGGACATCACACACATACATGCCCGAGGCAGGATTCGAACCTGCGACCGTAGTGGCCGTTCGGCTCCACACTGTAGCGCCTAGAATCGCACGGCCACTCCGGCCGGGTAAAGAGAGATGTGCACATGAAAACCTGTTAATGGAAACGTTACACTCAGAACCTGATGATTACATCAACTTTCTGCGGATGGATAGTTTAATAACTTGTATAGAGTTACTTCGCCCTCACATTGAAAAAGAAGACACAAGTATGCGAAAATTTATTCTCTACTTCTTGGTCCTCTTATGACGGTTCATTAAAATATCACAGCCTGGAAACATATAGCCCACATCGTCCATAGACGAACCAGAGAAGTTAGATATCTTTTATTTCCTTGCAATCCCCCTTATATGTAATGCTTAAAATACTGATTTTGTTCATAACCTCTTCTTGCGTAATGTATGGCCGGGAAAGATGTAATACCTCGACGATTTTGGTAATTGTCAGCTCTATTTCGTTTTTATCTTTTATCCTAGTTTCCATGGTTGTAGAAACTCACCATACAGTTAGCTAAATTGTAATAAAACAATTTTTCGCTATACATATGCGCCGAAACATCGACACAAACAACGCCCGCTATCTTGTCAGACTTTCCGTCAATCAAAAGTAATGGCAAACATGTCAAACAAAATTTATGCTTGACGCACACGTCAAACACTCATTCAAAAAGCATAGCGATGGTAGGCAATGAAACCCTCGTAACTCCATTTTGTTAAATTTTACAAGAGAAGCAAAAACTGTTTCTTAAAAAATATGTAAAATGATACAGATGATGTTGCTACATGTGAAACTAGATCAGATCAGAGAAATTCGTGTACTTTCAAATCTCTCGTTGATAATGGATTACTGGTTACTGGATGTAAGAGGTTTGTACAGGCAGATGGAGTTAAGAGGTGTTTCATTGAAGAGGTGTTTCATTGCCTACCATCCGATAATTAAGTTCGACAACATGTGTGATCTTTTGCGGTATCCTTACATAACACTATATTGATTGTAAAGACACGCAAGTGGCGTCCAATAGAAGGACTTGCAACCAGGCTGGTCAATAATGCCATACCACGACTTCCAACAAAACTGTTTTAGGCACAAGTGCCCTCAAAAGAAGCGTGGGTGCTAAATTTCTGTTATTGTCCTGTAGTGATCAGTAGCAGAACTTTAGTACAAGTGTTAAGACGTGATATTCTTTTGTTCATAAAATTGCTATGCATCACTGTCACTTTTGACAGATCAGGCGTGTGACAGCTGGAAGTGCGTAGCGATGATTACGTTACAGATATGCTGCTGGTAGACAGCAAAAAATGACGTAGGCCGGCGTGCAGCCAGCGAGCACGTGGCGCTCGAGAAAGACGTGCCATTGGATGTTGTGTGGGCCTTCACCATTCGACTCGACGGAAAGCCCGCCTTCTTTGACTACACTACTTCACTGTAGCCGCTACTCATTCTCGTGATGTTCCGTCAAGGTCCCCTCAGGGGACTCAGCATTTCTTTGCTGGGTACGGGCTTGGCGAACCCGGGATCCCCGAGCTGTGGACTGGTGTGCGCTGCCAGTCCTCTGACACCGTAAGCTCTGGGCATGCTTCAGCGACCACCGTGTGGCGCAACGGTGGAACGTTGTGTGTCGCAGGGACCGGGGATCTTGGCTTGATTGCCTGGATCGCGAGGATGGTACGTACCTCTATAAAAAACCCCTCAATCTTAAGGTGTGCTGCGCGCCGATAAGATGCATGGCTGTTGAGGTGGAACAGTCGCTAGCGGGCGACCTCTGAGGAACCTGCCGCACCTCAGTTGTATAAGGCTTACCCAGGCATGCGGGGCTCTGTCTGGGCTGACGTTTCGTTCCCTAGCTGCTCGTGGGACGCACATGGCAACCACGTATTTTCCTTCACCAACTTCGCAATCAGTCAAGCGCATGAGGGAGGCTAGTCCTCCAGATATGCAGATGGAAAAGAGTAACAGGGCTCTTGGAGTCGTCAATGACAATGTTTTCATCGTGATTAAGAGGAAGGAGGGCTCATTTGAAAAAGTGTCTCCTTTCTACATGCATAAAGGTTTAGAAGGACTCGCAGGTACACTGAAATCTATCAAACGCCTGCGGAATGGTACCCTGTTAGTTGAGACTACTAGGGCAAAGCAAGTGGAGCTGCTTCGAAAGTCAACCAAGTTAGGCGAGTATGATATTACTGTCGAGTTGCACAATTCCCTCAACTCCAGTAAAGGCGTTGTCACCTGCCGTGATTTAATGGATATCGCTGTCGACGAGCTGAAGCAAGAATGGGCAACACAGGGGATTGTAGACGTGGAACAAAGGACACGTAGGAATAATGGAGTTATTGAGAAATCTGCCACCTTCATTGTGACTTTCAATTCGCCTGTCTTACCTGACTACGTTGTGGCTGGTTTCCTCCGACTTAGGGTTCGGCCTTATATACCTAAACCTATGCGCTGTTTCAAATGTCAGCGATTTGGCCATACGACAATGAGTTGTGGGGGTGAACCAACCTGCGGTATATGTGACAAGGCAGCTCATGAAGCTGGGACCAACTGCACATCTCCAGCGCTGTGTATCAACTGCTCTGGGAGCCATCCCGTCTGGAGCAGGGACTGCCCCGTCTTTGCGGAAGAACGAAAAATTCAGGAGATCAAGGTGACAAAGAGGCTACCTTATGTGGAAGCCAAAAAAGAGTATAGGGCTACAAAACCCCCTGTCTTTGCCACATCCTATGCCTCCTTGGTGCACAACCGTGCGTCGCAAGTAGACGCTTCGACGCAGACCATGTCCAGCGTCGCAGTATCTTCCACCAATACCTGTCCCTGCGTTTGTACCTGCCAGAGCACTCCCACTAACGATATAGCTATTCAGGCTGCTCCGCCTGCACCAACCGCTATTGCTGAGACAGCTCCAGTGAAGCCTTCGAAGGCCCTCCAGAAACAGAGTGCCTCTCCACTTCCCCCATCCCCGACTTCCACAAAGAAATCGGGACCAGGGAAAGGGGCACGGCGTTTGACGTCAAACCTGCCAAAGGCGCCATCGGATGTCGTCATGGCATCCCTGACTGATGAGGAGGAAATCGTCATGGATTTTGATACCTCTTCCCCAGAACCTGGCAGCCCCTCTGCTGCCACTCGCTCTACAAGTGCCTCACCAGCGCGGCGCAAAGACAGGGGGAAATCTAAACCGAAACGCTGATATGGCTTCCATACTTCAGTGGAATCTGAATGGAGTCAGACCTCGCTTTGCAGAATTGCGGCTGTTAGTACAGGCAAACCCCTTTTGCATCTCTTTGCAAGAGACACATTTTAAAGAGACTGACACGCCTGTACTTCCAGGATATCGCGTGTACAGGAAAGACGACCTGACTGGTAATAGGGCTCAGGGTGGGGTGGCCGTGTTCATTAAGGACACGTTCCACTCCTCACCTGTGACCTTAACCACAACGCTCCAAGCGGTTGCAGCTCGGATCCTGGCCCAGGTTGATGTCACAGTGTGCTCCCTGTATCTACCACCCGCTGAGCACATTGACAGTGAAGCCCTCGCACGGCTCATTGATCAGCTACCCCGACCCTTTCTCATTTTAGGAGACTTTAATGCTCATAATGCATTACGGGGTTCCAACAAAACCTGCCCCAGTGGCCAGATGATTGAGCAGTTGATCAGGACTTCCGACATCATACTGCTGAACACAGGTCAGGCCACGCATTTTAGCACCGCTTCAGATTCGTCTTCTGCCATAGACCCCTCTATTTGTTCGCCTGTGCTTGCGGACATTGCTCAGTGGGTCGTAGCCGACGACCTTCATGGCAGCGACCATTATCCTATCTGGCTCCATCTGCCAGTTGAAACGGGTCATGTCGCACAGCCGTCGAAATGGTTGTTCCGGAAGGGAAACTGGACGCTCTACCGGCAGTTGGCTGTTTTTGAACGGTTTGAAGGCGTCCAGGATTGGGTGGATCACATTACGGCGGTGATGCACCATGCCGCTGATGTATCCATACCAAAGTCAAAGGGAACACCTGTGAGGCAGCCTGTCCCTTGGTGGAATGACGACTGTCGTACCGCCATCAGAGACAGACGGGCGGCTTTGAGAAGATTCCGTCGGTGCCCCACTGCTGCGCATCTGACAACTTTCCGAATAGCACGGGCGCGGGCGAGACAAATCGTTAGGGAGAGTAAACGGAGGTCTTGGCGTGAGTTCCTGAACTCCATCAATAGGTCCACATTTTCAAGCAAAGTATGGGAAGCCATTAGGAGGATCTCAAGGCGATACTCTCCACCGCCAATAGCAGCTATACGTGAGCGGGGGTGTCTCCTAACATCTCCAAGAGACATCGCCCGGGCGTTGGCAGAATCTTTTCAAACTATTGCGGCCGATTCTAGCCAGGACCCAGAATTTCTGCGTTATCGGGGTACACAGGAGAGGGCTGGTTTTGATTTCCGTTCAAAGAACGCTGAGGAATACAACCAGCCTTTCTCTTTCTGGGAGTTGGACTCTGCTCTGTCCGTATCTCGGGATACCGCACCTGGTCCAGACCTGATATCGTATAGCATGCTGCAGCAGTTGGATCTTCGATCGAAGGAAGTCCTCCTCCAACTTTTTAATGAAATTTGGAAGACAGGCGACTTTCCTAGTTCGTGGAAAGAATCGATTTTAATTCCCCTTTTAAAACCAGGGAAGGATCAGACCGAACCCAGTAGCTACCGTAGCATTAGTCTCACGAGCTGCGTCGGAAAGACATTTGAAAGGTCAATCGGCGCCTGATGTGGGTTCTCGAATCCAGATCCTTACTTACCCGCTGCCAGTGTGGGTTCAGGAGGTATCATTCCACCCTCGATAACCTGATCCTACTCGAAACAGCGATACAAGATGCTTTCCTCCGTAAGCAACACCTTATCGGGGTTTTCTTCGACCTGGAGAAGGCGTACGATACTACCTGGAGGCATACCATTTTGCGGCAGCTTTATGAGTGGGGTTTCCGTGGGCGTTTACCCACACTCATCCGATCCTTTCTGTCGGACAGATATTTTAAGTATAAGGTTGGGAATGTCCTGTCTGACCGTTTTAAGCAGGAGAACGGTGTCCCTCAAGGAAGTGTCCTCAGTGTGACAGCTTTCGCAATTGCCATCAATAGTATTGCGTCCACAGTACGACGGCCCGTGCAGTGCTCCTTGTTTGTGGACGATTTCTCCATTTTCTGTGCGTCTTCCTCCCTCACAGCTGCTACACGCCAATTACAGCTGACACTCGTGCGATTGGAGGAATGGTCTAAGACCACGGGCTTTAAATTCTCTTTGGAGAAGACCGTTTGTGTAGATTTTAACCGTTCCCGTTCTCTTTTTAATCTCCCTGTTTTAAAACTAGGAGACACTGTTCTCCCCTTTATGGGAAAAGTGAAATATCTCGGGCTTATTTTTGATGAGAAGCTCACATGGTTGCCACACTTAAAGGATCTAAAGGTCCGCTGTTTCAAGGCTTTAAACGTCCTTAAATGCGTCAGTCATAGATCCTGGGGCGCTGACAGGGCACGTCTGCTCCAACTTTATAAGGCCTTTGTGCGACCTCGACTGGAATACGGATGTCAAGCTTATGGCTCTGCCAGACCTTCCTACCTCAAAATGTTGGACGTGATTCACCATGAGGGTATTAGGCTTTCAACGGGGGCTTATCGCACGAGTCCAGTTGCTAGTCTGTGTGTCGAGGCTGGAGAGCCTCCGCTGTCCATTCGGCGTCTTCTCCTCGTAGGACGGCAAGCATACAGGGCCAAGTCCACTCCTCTTTAGTTGGCGTCCAACACCTTTTCACAGCCGGCACTGGAACGTCTCTTCTGCCACCGTCCGAAGGCAACAAAGCCGTTTGGCATCTGTGCAAAGGAGAGTCTCGAGTCAGTACACCTGGAAGGCATTAAGGTACTCCACCAGGGATGGAGTAGGGGATCTCCCTGGCTACTACAAAGGCCAAGATTACTTCTTGATCTGGCTGCTTACAGGAAGTATTGTACCCCGGACCACCTTTTTAAAATTAAACTTACTGAGATTTTAGAACGCCATTCCGATTTTATTACTGTTTACGCGGATGGGTCTAAACAGGGGGATTTTATGGGCTGCTCTGCTGTGTTTCCCGATACTGTCCATCGGATAGGGCTCCCAGAGCAGTTCTCAGTTTACTATGCAGAACTGTTTGCCATTCTGCAAGCATTAGAGCATATGCGCCGACATCGTGGCACGAAATTCATCATCTGCTCCGATTCCCAAAGTGCTCTACACGCTCTTGAACAGATGTACCCAGCAGATCGGATGGTGCAAGAGGTGCAGGACGCACTCCTGCTCTTGCAACAGCAGGGTAAGGATGTAATTTTCTGCTGGGTTCCAGGGCACATAGGGATTCCTGGCAATGAACTTGCAGATGCGGCTGCCAAGGAGGCTTGCTCCATCCCACCTCCTGCTCGCTGTTCCGTCCCCCTGCAGGCCATTACGTCTTTCGTGACTCGGAAGGTCATGCGTTGGTGGAAGGCTCAGTGGCTGGACGTGAGGGATAAGAAGTTGCGAGCGGTGAAGGATTCTGTCCGACCGTGGCTCACCTCCTTCCGCCACCGACGCGCTGAGGAAGTAACCCTTACACTGCTTCGAATAGGACATTGTCCTTTGACACATGGTTTTCTGTTACGTCGTGAGGAGCCACCAACGTGTCAGACATGTGGGACACAGCTGTCGATACGACATATTTTAACTGAGTGTGTTTTATATGCGGGTTTGAGGGACGATTTCAGTTTCCCACCAGACCTACCCTCTCTTTTAACTAATAATGAGGCGAGTGTTGCTAGAGTTTTACGTTTTTGTGTGATGTCTGGCCTTCTTCCCAAAATATTGGGATTGAAGTCTTAATGTGCTGTCCAGTGGTTTGGTCACCCATTATTTGTAAGTGGTCACTCAGCCACCGTTAATTATTTTTCCCTGTTTGTACTGCTATTTTATTTTTTGTTTTATCTCCGTTTTGATGTGCTGTGTCCCATCTTGCAATTTGAACAATACCAATTCTCTCACAATTCGGCTCTGAATTGAACTTTTGGGAACCGGCGCTGATAACCTCGCTGTTGTGCGCCCTAAAACACTAATAATCATCATCATCATCCGTCAAGGTTTCCCGGAAGTGGATGCAGATCATTTACTTCTCTGTGCAGCAGAGCCAAGAAATTATTTGAGAATGGATGGACAGACTTGACCTTTCAGGCAGCCTCTGGTATTTGCCAACAAGATACTAATTTAATAAATGCCATTTCTGCTGAAGATGGCCTCACGGTTAGGTCAAGATTTTGAGCTACAGGTAAAAGCTGCTCCATTTCGCAATATAGTAGCCTACTCGCGTACCGCTGTGTACTATTTGACGCACTGTTCCAGAAAAGCAGGGGCTGTGGCAAGGGGGACGAGGGGGGGGGGCTATGGGGGCTATAGCACCCGCCCTCCCCCATGGAGTATCATATGACACTGGATAAAATGACTTCAGAAATCAGCGAATATATAACTTCAACAGATTCTATCATTTTTTAATATAATTTGTTGCGATATAGGTTGCAATGTATTTCAAACACATTTTAACGAAAGAATAAGAGCGGCAAATAGCTTACTATTTATACCAATAAATATCATTTAACTTAAAATGGGTGTCTTATTATTTATTAATACACATTGGATGTATATTAATGTACGAGTACCACTTACAATAATCAAGGAAGCTAAATATGCTGGGTGTGCCTATCAACACTTACAGTGCTGGCCCCAGACAGAAACTTTAAAATCGTCAGACATCTGGGTCAAATCTTATCATCTTCTCAGGCACACACATTCTGTAGACACTTATTTGACCTGAACTCAAAAACAGTTACCAAAAACTACTTTAATTAACACCAAATTTTACCAGTTTGCCGGTGGAGGACCCCAACTCTCCTTTTGTTAAGCGATATTCCCTTCCTTCAAGCACCCTCTCCTCAAATCCCCCCCCCCTCTCTTCCCCCCCCCCTTTCCACCCCCCGTCATTTGACCACCCCTTGACCGACTTCTAGAATCGCCTCTGCAGAAAAGCATGTGAAGCAATATATAAATAACTTAAGAAGGAATTTATGAAGGTTAGATTATGATTGAAACCGTGTATTTCGGATTGTGTAGTTAGATGCAAGAAGAATTTCTTATTTTAAGTACACCTAGTACGAATAGCAGCGATACGTCGCATGCGTTATCGTCTGCACTGGTTCGCTCGCCTCGACATTCCACACAAGAGCCATTTGCCAAGCGATTTCAATCAGTATTATGAAAGTCACTGTACTGAGAAGTTCTGCTATGGAAAATGAACTGCTATGTTTAGCAACAGTTGCAGCTGATTTGCGTATCTCCACGAAGACTTGTAAAACATACGTAAGATAAACGAGTATTATAGTTAAACTTGTTCTGAAATGCTTTTCTTGGCAACTTCAGGTCACTTTACAGAGAACATTACATTTTCTGCTGACGCCAACTGGAGTGTGTACACCATTTCAGTGTGCCAGTAAAATTCGTTTTACGTTTATTACTCATTTTTTCGTTATTCTTATAATGAAAGTGCAAGTATGTACACGATGTGTAGAGACGTTTTCAATAGCAGCACTACTGATTACCGTAACTCGTGTTATAAATTGTGTTAAGGGCAGGACAACATACGTGTCCTATTATTTGAGAAGTCTTCGGGCCACTCAGATAGATGTGCACCTATTCCATATGCTCGTACCTTAAACAGCCTGCAATGGGGTCACCGTGTCAAATGCTAGAAAAGTGGAATCTGCCTATTGCCCTTGTCCTTCATCCGTAGTTTGCAGTACATCTTATGATAAAAGGGCAAGTTGAGTTTCGCACGAGCGATGATTTCGAAAACAGTGCTGATTCGTGGACATAAGCCTCTCTGTCTCAAGAAAGTTTTATATATTCGAACTAAGAATATGTTAAAGGATTATGCAGCAGCAGACAGACGTTAATTGGTCTGTGACTTTGCGGATCCGTTCTTTTACCCGTTGTATATATTGCAGTCGCCTCCGCATTTTTTATTTTTTTCCAGTCGCTTGGGACTGTGTGCTGGGCGTGAGGTTCATTTTATGCAAGCTAGGTACAGAACCAGTGCCGTGGAGTACTCTTTGTAAAATCGAACTGGAATTCCTGGAGCTCCTAGTGAACTATTCCTCCCGTTGTCAAAACTTATTCATCGGTTAACTTCTCTAACCCTGCCAGAATCACCGGTTAGTTATTCTCCGGTTGGGCGTTATTACGTGATCGTACAATGCGTTTTCTGCGCTATTCCGCGAATAGCACTTAGCAGCTGTCAACCAGGGGCTGAACAACTAGCCCTTAGAAATGTAGCGATCTAGCAGTAATTTTCTGTCAAAATTTCATTTTCTTAGATACACCGAGAAGATAAGATGTAACCTTTCGTACCTGTTATTCCTTTATTTCTCTGGTATTCAGAATCTACAGATTTCGCTAATAATTATAACAATGCTGATAATTCGCGCACCCAATCACCCACAAAACGGCGACTTACGTTCACCCGTTCGGGTTTACTCGGCTCAGCTCATGTAATCCCGTCCCGTTCTGTCTATGGGAAAGTTTCTTTATTTCTAAATGCCACGGGAATTCCCCCGACAGAGACATCATCTACACTATGCACACATCCAAAGATCATAATATAATTCGTTCATAAATCAACTAAGAGTGTTCAAAAATGTTCAAAAACCAACCGAGATGCGTTTGAAAACAATATAAATAATCGGCTTTGTGATGCAAGGGTGTTTTTTTTTTCTTCAAGAATATGAATTTGACTCCTCCTAAATTGCCTCTCGGAGCAGATACTACCCAGTTTTGCGCCCCCCCCCCCCTCCCCCGGCGCCCAGATTCGGGCATGAACCATGCATAATAAATACAGAACAAGTAGTAGCCGTATTGCCACACACCGCTGCTAACAAGGCAGGAAGCCTTATCATGTGCACGAATCACATGCAATCCATCAGATTGCCAGAGGTTTCCATTCGATCAGCGAATGATCTTTGCGGTTTGTCCACACACATACGATCTACGAAGCGATCAGTCAGCTGTGCGACGAATTGTGTGTGGAGCCATTTACAATGCAATACAGGCAAAACATCACCCACAGAAAAAAAAATGCCATTGAACCTCCTCTTTTAACCATCTGTTGCTATTTTAATCCTCTACTCTCTATTAAGTATACGTGAACCTTACTGGTGGCAGAGATAAATGTCCATATACTGGAAACAAGATTAAAGCATTTTTGGGTTTTCGCACTTGTTGTAGACAGATAACCGTCGATTCATTTCCTTTCGAGGAAAATAGCCTGCTAAACGTGACTACGAACTTTTATATATTAAAAAAACTCCGGTAACTATAACCAATCAAAATTCCAAAAGTTTCGTAGCCGATCAAGATTCCAAAAGTCTCGTCGATCTGTGTGTGGTCAGATTCTACAAAATATTATTCATTGTTGGGACGATGACTTCCTCGTTTAATAGCAATTTCAAATAAGTTCAGATTTCATTTCAGGAATCTGTTGCAAGTACATGCAAAAGTGTTTCTGACAGTGGCATGGAAGGCAAATGGTAGTTCATGATGTCGTGATCAGCTGCCACCGCCGTTACACTGTAATAATTTGTTTTCCATATATATTTCTTATTTCGGTATCTGTTGTATCATCTGCAACTGTATTTTTAACTGTGGCTTGCTTTACAGCTCTATTCTTAGAATTAACGTGTTCTGTCTCCACAATACATGAAAGCACTCCATTTTCTGACTTAATTGTTGCTTGCTTTTGCTGGGCCACAATATTACTTGTACCTGTATTGAAATCACTAGAGTCACACAAATTTGAGAAAAACTTAAAGCAGCTGGAAACGCCTTTGGGGAGTAAGGTTTAGGCACTTGCAAATATAGTGTTGCTGTAAACAATTCTTCCACGGAACTAGGGCAGTTGTCAAGCAGATACGTTTTCAGTTTGTGATTGAAGTTAAAATTATCTATTAAATTCTTTACATAACTGCATAGTTGGTCAAAGATTCTTTTTGTAGCTGAATACATTTCTTATTTATTATTATATTTATGAATGTTACTTTTTTTTCTAAATTGTGGTTGATTGTTGGCAATGGATTCAGAAGGGAATAAAGTACTGTGCAGCTGCTGTCAGTCTGCTCAACTGTTTAAAGTGCTGTTTGCAAGAGGTTCTGGAGTGGACACTACATATCATCACAACAAACTTCTCTCAAACACTTTCTTCCTCAGTGATGTGTAAACCCACACTATGATGCCACAATAAATGTGCAAATGAAGAAGGAAAAGTGAGAGAATTTTTCTACACAAACAAAATGTTTTCTATATGTACAAAATCTTACATTACCCATACCACAGATTATACAGAGCTCCAGCATTGAAGTTGAGCTCAGAGTCCACTGCATCCATCAGACTGACCTCACAGTGATTACTGCATCCTAAATAATTTCAGCCACTCACTGTTATGGTTAATTCAGCAAGTTCACAGGGATGTCTTCCTAGTTGTAAAATAGCAACTACTACACCTGTTGTTATCACATAATTCATGTGTCTCACTACCTTATTTTAAGTTATAAATCCATTTGGGTAACATGTTGAACTGTGGTAAGACAGCTGCCATGATATTCAAACTTATTCAGTGGCAATTATTCAGTCAATAGTGTGACTACGTTTCGTGGCTGTATTGCAAAGGATTTTATTTGTGTAACTGTATCAAGAAGTCGAAATTGTTTTGAGGATGATGAGAGGAAATATCTGCTTTTTACCTCCCTGACTGAATCACTACAGTGTTTGGCTAAAATTATTTAGGATGCAATATTAAATATGTAGGTCAGTTTGAAGGATGCAATGGAAACTTAAGTCTTTAGCTATCACTGCAGTGGATGGAATATTATTTTTGATTACTCTGCTTCTGATGTTACTGTTATCCAAAGTTCTTCAGGCTGTAATAAAAGCTAGAGAAGCTGGAAAGTGTTAGTCGTGTTTCAGCTTTAAATCTACCTGCATTGTAAGACTTGTTTCTTTTGCCTACCACAGCAACAGGATAAACTGAACTTCCATTGTGTCATTCACAAGGTAATCGAAGACCTCAAAAAAGGAACGTGGCTTTTAGAATGGCGAGAAATTGTTTTGTGCATCATTTGAACATAGGAAAAGACTAGGTAGTTAGAAAGGCAGTTTCTCGTGAAAGAAGTACGTTTGAATCGACATCAGTGTGTAAAATTTTAAATGTGTGTCTATTCATGAAAATAATGTCATTATGTTTCTTCTAAACAACAGGACATATAAAAACAATGGGGTACTTTTTGTGGATTCTAGATATTCAGTGCGCTTTAACATTACCGTCATGTCATCTGTTAGTATAAGTAAAATTGGTTTTTATTTCATTTATGTCTCATCTCATTCACAGTATGATATATTATTCTGTGACTTTGTGAGAGATTTATAGTGATATAAAATTATTATATTTTTTCTTTCAAGAATGCGCTTGGCAAATAGGTGATTGTGTTTCTCTTTTCCAGCTGCAGCAACCAATCACAAGACGCAGAGCGATGACTCGACAAGCAGTGTGGACCCAGCATTTTCCCGGGACCGTGGCATGTCTAGTCTTCATCAGGTAAGAGTGTGTGTGTGTGTGTGTGTGTGTGTGTGTGTGTGTGTGTGTGTGTGAGAGAGAGTGAGAGAGAGAGAGAGAGAGAGAGAGAGAGAGAGAGAGAGAGAGAAACTGAAAGTGAAGCACCCAGAAGGGGAGGAAGAGATATGAAATTCACCAGGTGAAGAGGGTAAGTGATGTTAGTTGAGTCATAGCGACATGTGGCAAGTGTCGATGAGCGTTGTTGTGTTGTAAAATGATATCACAAGACTTTTACATGAGAAGTAACACAAGAGGACCCCGGATGTCTGAGACACAGTTCCCTCAGTCACTGCCAGATTTTGACGTGCAGTCATGCCTGATGGCTCAAAGCGACACACTAAGTTAACACTTCGGTGCCCCTCCAAAACAATGGAAAAATTGGACCTGTCTCCAAGTTTATCACCGTACTCACCGAGGAGGGTTATCGGGGATAGTGCAAATCGTGATTTACCGCCAAACACAGTGTGGCTCTGGTCATTAAAAGTCTGTGTTTCATGATTGTGACACCAGTTCGAGTAAAATTGTTTGTGTTGTGGGGTTACTAGCAGCTTATACATGGGGCCGTAATCCGTAGTCTGGCTGCTGTTAGTCTCAACCAATAGTTGGGATGAAATACAGTGTTGCAGGGAGTCCATTACTTGTTCTCAGATGCCAGGCACAGATGTGGAGGGAATATGATGTGCTCAGTCCACAATGAGATGTCCCTCCTTCGATGTGGTCAGACACAGTCGACTGGAGCCTCGACGGTGAGAATGCCTGCCGTGATTTTCTGATGCGGGCTGACGTTGGGACAGTTACATCTGAATGCCCCACAAATCTGGGTATTGCACAATTTGACCAGCCGACCAAATGGATACCCACAATATGGCTCCTTTTAGACTGTCAGGTACTGATGATGCAGTCTTACAAGTGTATGTGGCACCTCCGTGTCCTTCACGGTGATGTCCCAGTATGCGATGCTGTTCATGCCCCTTACGTGCATACTTTTGTGACCCACTGCCTTGATCAGCACCAAAGTGTTATAGAAGCACACTGCAAACTTAGGTGGCAATCCTTGGAGGAAAGGTCACTGTCTTTCTCCTAAATGCTGTTGAGGTAGTTCAGAGGTCCCCATTTGTGGCAAACTGGGGACTGTATGTAGGTGTAGAAGTAGTGTAACATTGTGGAGATTTTATGGCCTGGTCTCCCTGACTTCTTCTCTAAATACTTTTTTTTTTACACTTCTGCTTCTGAGAAAGTTGGTAGACACTCAAACAGTCATATGCAAAGTTAATGTCTTATCACTTGTGTAAGAATACAGTTTTCACATACGTCCACCAACAAAAAAAGTTCCATAATTTTGGCTCTGTTGAAATGCGGAGATTTCTTACAGAGATACAAAACTGATTACCAAAGTTTTAAATGAAAACATGGGAATGATAAATGTGGAAATTTGCTGAATTCTGTGTGGATTTTACATGTTTAGTGATCTCAGCTGTAATGGTGGGCACATAGGCAGACTCAAACTGCACCATGAAGTGGTAGCCGATGTGAACAGTGCAGATGATCCGTAACCCTCCCAGCTTCTTCTTTGGTGCAGTGTACCTGTGCTAAAAATAGACTGCAGGCAATGGCAATACACTAGGCATGAAACTATGCATTGTGCATTTTACCATACTTTGTTCAGAGATCCAGATTTCACTTTTCCACAGTTGCCCTAAATTTTGTATTGAAGATGCTGGGCCATTTCCTGTGAAAAGGACATGGCCAATATCCTTTGCCTAATCCAAGCTTGAATTTGCCTCTGTTATGACATCATTAGTGAGGAATTACTGAATCCCAGTTTCCTTCCATCCTTCAAAGCCAGAACCACAAATTTCAAAAAGAAGCTTGTCACAAAGTGATAACACCAAACCAGTATTTCCACTCCTCTGCCCAGCAATATAGTGCAAATGAGAGATAAACAGAGCGGCTTATGAGTGTTTTGTGAAATAGTTTGTCTTTTGGCTGGGTGTAATAAGACATATTCACCCTGTTGCTGCATATTCCTGTAGGTGTTCCTTTGTGAAATAAGTTGTGCTCGAAGTATAGACTCAAGCTGTAATTGAGTGGTAGCACTGGAATGATTCTTTCCATTGTTTTTGACAAACCAGTGGGGTTGAAAATGACCTGCTGTTGAAATTGACATCATTTCTGTCTCTCCCTGCTCGTTGTTTTCAATTCCTGGAGAACTTTTGTACAAAACTTGGTTTTCTTTTGCAGTCTGTTAGAATGAAAGCTATGCTCATGTAGTGCTCAGTGTTTCCCTGTTGTGTACATCTCTCTGTGCACTGTGAGTCTTGGGCAGTGGGCTGTCCACAGTGATGACTAACTGACTGACTGTGGTCCGTCTCCCAAACAGAGCGATTCTGATGATGCGGGGCCGACAGCCGGCGTACACCGCCAGCTAACTCCGTTCAGCCTCCAGGCACGTCACGTGCCGCTGCTCCACGGGAACATAGAGTCGGACTCCTTCAACGAGAACTTCTCACCGGTACATCCGAGTACACGCAGGTAAGTCATGTGACACACTCGACCTTCACCTGGAGTTATGGTCTGAAATGTGATTTTATATGACAGCAGGTGCACTCTTGTGGTTGCTCATGCGACCTGACTGCAAATTTATATGTCAGTCTGGTGATTTGAACCATTGTGCTGCCATTAATGAACTACATTCTGGGGTGTTTTCCAATAGGACAGCACTTGCTGGCAGAAGCATGAAACACATTGAGAAAGCTAGTGACGTGCTTTCAGAAGTTCAGCAAATTTTTTGATTCCATTTTTATGCCTATCATTATGAGTCATATCAAGAAAACCTTAGAAATTAGGGTATAGTTAGTTTATTGTTAATACAGTACACAGATTTCCTCATTTCCTCCTCCTACCAGACTTCACTTTATCGGAAGGTACAAGGAAAGTTCAGGGAGTTACTTATGATTAAAATCTCAGGCCCTGGTTGTGGAATTGTGGAAGAGGAATGAGGTAGGTTCAAAGAGGCATTTGGCAGAATGTCTGGAAGGGTGGAGGATAAGGAGACATCATATTTATTGGAGTGAGCAGGTTATGGTAACAGTAAAAGAAAACAAGAAAGTATGGTGTGTATGGAACAGAGATAAAAAGTAAAAAAGTAAAAGGAAATGCCAGGAAAGTAACAAGAAGTATAAGACTCTGATAGCAAAAGAAAAGAGGAAAAGCTGAGAGGAATTCACACAAGAGTTCGAAAAGAATTGCGGGTGGTAAAAAGAATGCTGTCTAGAATTACAAGGACTAATAGGAAGGAAAGCACTTACACAGAGCTGGTGAAAGGGGAAGATGAAGGGCTTATAACGCACTAAGAGGAGATAAAGAAAAAATGGAAAGATTACTTTGACAAACTACTAAATGTGGAAAACAGCTATGAAAAGGGAACAGTAGCGCAACACAGCACCTGAGTGTGAAAGAACAGAAAGATATTACAACCAAATTCATATTATTGAGGAGAAAGACCTAGTTTCACAAAGCGCCTAGCATCCAGCGCACATTGGTCTATCGATTACTCATATGATTTTGAACGCATCCCTGTTGGTTTTTGAACTTTTTTGATCAAATTTTAAGATAATTTCTGAATGAATCGTAAATTGGTTTTTGAATGTGTGCATAGTGTACGTGATGTCTCTGCCAGCGGAATCCCCGTCGCATCTAGAAAAATACTTTCCTGCAGACAAAAGGGGACGGGTCTATACGAGCTGAGCGAATAAAGCCAAAAGGGTGAATGACAATCGCTGTTTATGTGGTTGACTGGGTTTGCAAATAATCAGCGTTGTTATAATTACTAGTGAATTCCATAGATTCAGGGTACCAGAGTGGAAATAAATGACTAACAGGAATAACAGGCAATTAAGATCACGTGTTGTCTTCTCTGTGTATCCAAGAAAATGAAATTTTGACAGAAAATTTTTGGCCAGACCGGTAAACTACAGTCCCCGGCTAGCAGCCACTAAAGTTCTATTCTGGGAGTAGCGTGGAAAACGCGTTGTACGAGCACTTAATAATGCCTAACCAGAGAACAAATGTGGGATAACTAAACCGGTGATTGTGGCAGGGTTAGTGAAGTTAACCGGAGAATAAATTTTGAAACAGGCAGGAATAGTTACAGAATTAGTGATGACAAGATTGTTTGTTAAAATGAGGAAGGAGAAGAAATGGAGACTGTCACAAATTACGGAAGTATATGATGATTCCAAATTTATATAAAAATTACGTACTACTACTATTCGATCTCGTGCTTCAGAAGCTAGAGAGTATGAATGAAATGTGAAATTATTTCCTAACATAAAACTTTTTGCTTGTAGTAGGCCTAATGGGCTTTTGATATTGGTACATCGTGAATTATATTCTGTAGTGTTATAAAAATGACCATTTGTGCCAAAACAGTCTCATTTATTTGCTGTGTGTGACAACTGCTGCAATATTAGGCAGGCCTATTTCGTTTTATCGAGCAGAGTGACAAAATACACGTAATCAGATCGAGAAACCACACCAGTCTTGGGTACTATTTGTATTAACAGCTTTTCTAGTATTAGACAAAGACATTTCGTTTTTTCATGTAGCAAAACGTCGACAAACTTTGATGGCTTAATAGATTCTTTCCCAGAAAGGAAAGTACACCATATGAAGCTGTGGCAAGATTAGAGAGAAAAAAGAGCTTGGACTTACGGATTGAAGAAATGTGTACTGTCTTGCTTGTCTCTTGTCTTTACTCATTTTATGTATGCTATATACAATTTTATGTCACACAGAACAGCAAGTTATTAGCTAATAGGCAGTAAAGACTGCAAATTTTCTGAAGAGTTCTTGTTCTTCCGGTTACAAATAATCCCATCCACTATTAATTGCGAGATTTTTTTTTAAGCGGGGCAGGATGTCAAACTGGCTGACTGGGAGCAGGAGAGGCACCACAGGACATTTTAATTTCCACTGGCCTGAATACAGTTTGATGGCACCCATTACAAAACATTACATGTTTGAATTCCACAGAGCGAAATACAGAGAAGTGCGATGGAAGAATGCTGTGTGAAGAGGCGTGGCACTGCACTTCGACACACTTAAGACCAAATAACATGTCTTACGTTGCCTCGATCATATATGTTTTATGTATCAGACACTTCAGAAAGATGTGCGCTACAATATGAAGATATTTTTGAAAAGTCAATTTTTTTAATTTTTGGCGTCCTACCTCATATGCTCGAGGGATGGGGAGCGCCACTATCTAATATTGGCCCGGTTCGGAAATATCATAGATCCGGACCTGATGCACAGAGCAGTCTAAGTTGTAGTGGGGAGGTGGTAACCTCCACGTGATCCATGTTTACGTTAAGTGATTTTGCTGTTTCCTCTTCGTTTATTGCTCTCACGTCAAATGAAAACAAAACGGATTTCTGTGGTCGGGAGCTATCAAGTGAATTAAAATACATACTCATAATTACAGAAGGCTAAAATAAGTTATTAGTTTCAGATTTTATTTTGTTTCTACCCTTCTGACAGTCAAGCGTTAATCGCCTTGCAGAACAATGAAGTTATCTTTGTCGGTTTGTTAAAGAAATTTGACTTTTATTAATCTTTTCTGCTGAGGCAGTGAATTTATTTGAAACAGTGTGTTCAATTCCACACTATTGCCCAGTTTCAACTGTTTGCTACATTTCATCTAGCATGTATGGCATTATGCCATAATAAAGAACCAAACATGAGATAATGCGGTACTGGTACATCTGAATCTGGACATACGAATGTGCACTTTACGCCGAATTATGCATTTTAGTAGGGTTCACAAAATTCCCATGCAATAGGAGTATCATCTAACGTCTTGTTTCTTTTATGACATAATGTAAGATCTTTTAATGTTTTACATGTACGAACGTACAGGCTTCCTGAGTCATCGTAGATGCGCAAGCACGGCAATGCCTGTCATCTGGCGCAACTGCTGAAATGAATCTATTTCTAACAGGTCGCAGGAAAATATTCCGAATGGTTGTTTGAAAAGCATTACTTTCAAGTAAAGTTAATTTCCTTTTACACAAGATGAACTTGGTGCGCGAATGTCCGATGAATTTCTTAAATCGCAGAGCATTTGACTCTCATTCAAAATTCAAATCTTTGAGGACGACCATTTAGAATATTTTCGAGCCCAGATCAGACACTTGTGTCGTTAAAAAATTTACTGGCACATTACTGTGATGTATCTTAAAGTGTAACATGCGCAAAAAAGATCAACATTATGTGTGAAAGCGTAGTTTCTCTTGCAGCTTATTAATCTTGGAGGTCAATATTATAGGGTACGTGAAAGCTTTTCTTTCCTTTTAGCAACACTATGTATATTAATTTAAACCATTACCTTTCCCTATTTGTGTGTTCGCACTTCTTAACACTGATGTTGCTATAGGCTGACTACATCACGTGTCCTATGCCCTGGATATCCGCTGTCATTGGCTGGCGAGGTCGTTTGACATGAGCTACGACCGGCTTACAAAAGTGCATCGCAATCTCGATCTCAATCCTTTGGAAAGTAACATGCGGTGTTTGGTGGAATTCGAATTTATACTTTCGTAATACGAAATATGCAGTGTACATGTTGCTGCACATCAGACATCTTTCCAAAACATGTTCTTTCCCCCTGAGTTTAGTTTTCTAAAGGGCCAGGAAATTCTACGCCGGTGTATAAAACCACAACCATTGAAAGGATTGATAAGTTTTACAGTTCCGAGGGAAAGTATACTGTTATTTAACACGGAAAAAGTATATTTTCATCCAAGAGAAAGTGTGTTTTTAACTGGGAAATCCGGGAATTCTTTTTCCTCGTCCACGTATACACCCTGGAGTAGAATCCAAGCCACTGAAATGAAGTTCCAAAGACGTATATTAGGGAAAGTGGGGAGAGGTAGACTGAGAAATGCAGATGTTAGGAACAAAATTGGAGTAGAAAAGCTAAATGGGAGAAATGAGAAGACTGGGTTAAAATGGTTTGGACATGTAAAGAGAATGGAAGATGGAAGAATACCCAATCGAATGATGGAGGCAAAGTTTGAGGTCAAATTGGCAAGAGGGAGACCTAGAACAAAGTTGACTGGCTCAATAAAGACTAGTTTAAGAAGAAGGAATCTGGACTGTAACAAAAAACACACATCAAAAAAAGTTTTGCATCACTGGAACCTGTACAGAAAACAGGAATAGAGATCAATACAAACATCATTTCCACCCTTTTTGTTGCTAATGAGAACCACACATTGCATATTGTCCCAGCTAAGAGCAAGACCTTCAGAGGTGGTGGTCCAGATTGCTGTACACACCGGTACCTCTAATACCCAGTAGCACGTCCTCTTGCCTGTATTCGTCGTGCCATACTATCCACAAGTTCATCAAGGCACTGTTCGTTCTTATTGTCTCACTCCTCAACAGTGATTCAGCATGGATCCATCAGAGTGGTTGGTGGGTCACGTCATCCATAAACAGCCCTTTTCAGTCTATCCCAGGCATGTACGGTAGGGTTCATGCCTGCAGAACATGCTGGCCACTAGTCGAGCGATGTTGTTATCCTGAAGGAAGTCGTTCACAAGATGTGCACAATGGGGCCATGAATTGTCATCCATGAAGACTAATGCCTCGCCAATATGCTGTCGATACGGTTGCACTATTGGTTGCAGAATGGCATTCACATATCGTACAGCCGTTATGCACCTTCCATGACCACCAGCAGCGTACGTCGGCCCCACATAATGCCACCCCAAAACAGCAGGGAGCCTCCACCTTTCTGCACTTGCGACAGTGTGTCTAAGGTGTTCAGCCTGAACACGTTGCCTCCAAACAAATCTCTGACGATTGTCCGGTTGAAGGCATATGCGACACTCATCGTTGAAAGAGAACGTGATGCCAATCATGAGCGGTCCATACTGCATGCTGTTGCGCCCATCTGTACCGCGCTGCATGGTGTCGTGGTTGCAAAGATGGACCTCACCATGGACGTCGGGAGTGAAGTTGCTCATCATGCAGCATATTGCACACAGTTTGAGTCGTAACATGACGTCCTGTGGCTGCACGAAAAGCTTTATCCAACAGGGTGGTATGCTGTCAGGGTTCCTCCGAGCCATAATCTGTAGGTAGCGGTAATCCACTGCAGTAGTAGCCCGTGGGCGGCCTGAGTGAGACCTGTCATCAACAGTTCCTGTGTCAATCTCCTCCATCTCTGAACAACATTGCTTTGGTTCACTCTGAGACACCTCGACACTTCCCTTGTTGAGAGCGTTCCTGGCACAAAATAACAATGCGGACGTGATCGAATGGCGGTATTGACCGTATAGGCATGGTTGAACTTCAGACAACATGAGCCATGTACCTCCCTCCTGGTGGAATGACTGGAACTGATCTGCTGTCGGACCCCCTCCGTCTAATAGGCTCTGCTCATACATGGTTACTTACATCTTTTGGCGGGTTTATTAATTGTGTCTGTGATACAATATCCACAGTCAACATCTATCTTTAGGAGTTCTGGGAACTGGGCTGATGCGTGTGTGTAGTGAGGGAACAACAATGGTGGAAAGATGGTGGAAATGGAGCAGTGTCATAAATGCCCCATCGTGGCCTCATACTGGATAATAGGAAAGGCAGACAAATATGCAGATTAAGTTTCTATGATGTCTTGTCTGTTGTTAACCTTGGCTTGGTCCTCATCCATTAAGACTTCTTTGTGATTGGATTTCCAGAGTATCATGAATTAATGAAAAACTGGAGAGAGAGAGAGAGAGAGAGAGAGAGAGAGTGAGAGATGGGGGAGGGGGGGTGTTAGTAGTAGTAGTAGTAGTAGTAGTAGTAGTAGTAGTAGTAGTAGTAGTGTGGGATGACTTTCATTTAAAATGTCCGTCAAAGCTGGCTATGGGTCTTCATGTTTGCAAAATAACTCATAACAATTTGTATCTTTCTGCAGGAAGCGCAAATTTAAGCGTATGGCTGTGGACGTGGTGGATGCTGGTGTCGACTCGGCCGGTGCTGGCCGTGCGTCATTGCCTGTCCCACTTGCAGCTGGCAAGAAGAAGCGCTCTGTTCGTCATGTGGCAAACTGTGAGAACAGGTGAGCTGCAGTTTCACTGCTAGGGGAGTTGCACTCTTACCGCATGCTATGGTTGTTCGTAAGTTTGTGTACGAAAATAAGCCTCTCTACACCTCTACAGCCTCAGAAATAGGTGTTCAGATTTGTGCTTAATGTGCTATGCTTTCAGCATTTGCTTGAAGTTATTATTTGTTAGCAAACTTGGTATATTTGTGTTTGAACAAGATGATCTTGTCAAATGAATGTGAAGCACCAGCAAAAACGAATTTTATTACACAACATTAAGATAACACAGTTAATGCCAACACAAGTTTTTAAAATATGTGATTTGACACCTTTTATTTTAGGATCATTATTTATTATGGTGCAACTAACTTTAAAGTGTCAAGGTAATTTGTAACATGTATGTAACTGACAGTTCTCAAGATCTTGTCCAAGGATATTGGAGTTGTGGTTTGCATCTATGTTATGAGCATTTACACTGTATTTCAGTCACAGTTGTGACCATTATTAGCTTCAAAACTGATATGGTACTGAAATATTGTATCCCGGCTGAGACACAAGTTGAAAACATGGTCACTATTTTTTATTTACTTAAATTTGCCATATTTCGTGACAGTACCTTTTCCGTTAGACGTTTGCAAGGCGATATTAGTCTTGGCTTCAGTTGTCAAAGTATGATTCCACAATGCATCTTTGTCGGCTGCAGAAAAGACGTGGTTCAACGTGTTTGCCTCATTTTGGTGTTTCAAATACCATTTCTTCAAATGTAGTTTCTTTTTTTATGGTTAATACAAAAAATAGTAACATAATTCAAAATTATTTATGACGGTGACCTTCACATTGTTCTTCCGTCAACACACACCAAGAGTTACCTGCCGACTGACTATAGTCAAAGACGACTCCAGCGTCAAAGATATTTTACACAACACACAAGCTTCCACTTGTAATCAGTCTCTTTGCTATTCTTCAATACATTTACTAATACTAATCAATATGCTTTCACTCTCAAAAACATAAGTAAATTAACATATAATAAGGCAAATTACAATAAATTCTGACAAAAAATATAAAAAAAACATTTACAATTTGGTATCGACAACTACAGTAAAAAAAATAACATCTCCCAGATCCATTACAACTGCTCCCCAGGGCTTTTGTTGTTATGGACATATACAACAAAATCCCGACCACACTCAGTGATGGATCTGTATTACACAATTAGTGCATTAATGATGCAGTCTGATAACCTCTTCCAAATTTGGACTCTTTGAATCTGTGGACTTGTTACTGGCTGTTGTTGCAATGATACTTCCCCATCAATCCCATACACAAAAAATTCAAGTAAAGAAATCATTTGACTTGACAAATATATATGGTATAAAACATACATGAGAAATATTCTAACATACAGCATACAGATTGAAAATAATAGGAAGGTAAAACTCATTTCCTAGAATAAGATTTAGTTTTTTTTTATATTTGCCATATATATATATATATATATTAATTTTGATTTTTGTTATTTTTTTTATTCATGTTTTTTTTCTTTTGTATATATTTTTTGCTTATGATTTTTCTTTTTAATTTTTTTTACTCATGGTTTTTTTTATTTTGTATTTTTTTTGCTTATGATTTTCTTCTTTTAGTACAGCTAAAGATACATCAGTATTATCTAATTTTTTTGCAATTATTTATGTACACATGCCTCTCTACTACAATATTACTACAAGTCACATTCTTGTGAAGAGTACTTTTGCTCCCCACAACATCAATATAAACAACAATAAACTGCTCATATATCATGAGGCTTTATCTACAATTGGTTTTAAAACTTATACCTTTGCATGCATGTCCTCACATGCATGCCTTCACCCACAGGGAAGACTTAGCTTCCAAAAATTAGAAAAATTCAGAAATGCTCACTATGGAGACTTCTTTTTTTTGTAAAAAAGTAAAAAATAAATCTTTCTCTCATTCTTTGTTACAACAGTGTTTTCTCATCAGTTTCAATTAACATGTGACTTCAAATTATTAATATATACATACTTGGTTGTACAGGTAGTTTTGTTCTAACAAGCATATTCCAGTGGAGGATCTTTGTTTTAGATAATAATAGGTTATTTAAATTTTGAAATTATGATTTCTGTTTATACAGTTTTAAAGAGACAACATTCCTGAGACCAAATAATTTCTTTGACTTACGATACACCAAACGATAAGCATTAGGGTGTGGATTTTCTATGACTTCAAAAGGCCCAATATAGATATCAAAGAATTTTTTAATTTCTGAAGTTAACATTTTTGATTTTTCATGAGATTTGACCAGAACAAGATCCCCAATTTTGAAAGTGGTTAATTTTACCCTATTGGTATGTCTTTTATTCCTCTTTTCCCCTTGTTTCCCCGTAGTTTCCCTGACAGTATCTTCTCTCTCTTGCATAGTTAAAGTTGTACATTTAGGAAATTCGATAAGTTCTGATATAAGATTTGGAGGTCTAATATTAAACATAATCTCATACGGTGAAAATCCTGTGGAACTATGTTGTAGGCTATTCATAATATCTTCAAAATTTCGAATGTGCTCAAACCAAGTTGGATGTTTATGGCTACAATAGGTTCTACAAAGTCTCCCAATTTCCCTCATATATCTTTCTGCAGGATTGGTGGACGGAGAATAAACAGATATAAGTATATGCTTCAATTTTGATCTTTCAATAAACTTTTTCCAAATTTTAGAGGTGAACTGTGAACCATTATCTGATAATATAGCTTTTGGTTTACCCACCTGTGCGAAATAATCTCTTTCAATTTTTATTATAACTTCATGGCTAGTAGCGTTTTTTCACTGGATATAGTTTAATTAATTTTGAAAATAAATCTACCATAACAAATATGTAACAGTGACCACCTTTACTCTTTGGTAACATTCCATATAAGTCCACTGCGATAAGCTCTAAAGGTTTTTCCAGAATAATGTTTTGCATCTCTCCACCACATCTTTGATTGCTCACTTTAACTCTCTGACATTTGTCACAGGTTGCCAATTCTTTTCTTACCTTCTTTCCAATATTGTAAAAATAAACATTTTCTTGTATCTTTTGAATGCACTTCTGTATCCCACCATGACCAAAACTTTCATGTATGTAAATGATCAGCTTATCAGCATCTGCCTCTGGCCAACACAGTTTCCAATTATCAGAATCTACATCTGTTCTCTGAAATAAAATCCCCTTATGTAATTTGTAAAATTTATCAAGTTTCTCATACCCCTTCTTGCCTAAACATTCTTTGATTAATTTCCAACTCTGATCTAAATTTTGATTTTTTCTAATTTTGTTACACATAGCTCTAATTGTTTTTTCTTTTTCCACCCCTTTCAAGTATCTAATTTTAAATTGCTTTTCCTCCTCTTGTTCAAAAATCTCCTTTTCTCCCCCAATTGGTAACCTTGAAAGTGAATCAGCTACTACATTCTCAGAACTTTTTATGTGTTTGATTTCAAAGTCAAACTGTTGCAGAAATATTGCCCATCTGGTCAATCTACTGTGGTATAATTTCCTTGTAAGTAACTCAAAGCTTTGTGATCCGAAAATACTATGGTTTTATGTCCAATAAGGTAAATTCTAAATTTTGTAAAAGCCCAATGAATTGCCAAAAGTTCCTTCTCTGTGACTGTATAATTTTTCTCATGCTTGAGCAACATTCTGCTTGCAAATGCTATGGTACAATGTATCTTAACTCCATTCTCTACTCTTTCTTGAAATAACTCTGCTCCAAGCCCATAATTACTGCTATCAGTGTTCAAACAAAATGGTAAATTAAAATCAGGTCTGTGTAATAAGTGTTGCTTCCTCAACTATTGCTTAATTTTATCAAACTCTTCCTGACAACTTTTATCCCAAACCCAAACAGTGTTTTTCTTAAGTAACTGAATTAAACATGGTGCATTCAGACTCTGATCACTTATATGTTTTCGGTAATAACCGCATAATCCAAAGAACGACTTTAATTGTTTTTTAGTCTTAGGAATAGGAATTTCTGAAATTGCTTTAATTTTTTCTGGATCTGCCAAAATTCCCTTGTCTGTGACAACATGACCCAAAAATTTTAATTCAGAAACTGCAAATTTACATTTCTCTAATTTCAATGTCATCCCCCCTTTTCTAAGTTTTTCACAAACTGACTTCAAAATCGAAAAATGTTCCTCCCAATTTTGCCCTGCAACCAAAATGTCATCTACAAAAATTATCAGTTTAGACGCAAGTTCTTGCCCCAGTACATGATCCAAAGCTCTTATAAATTCGGAAACAGAAGAATTTAACCCAAATGGCACAACACAATTTTGGTAACTCTTACCATTGTACAAGAAAGCAGTATATTTTCTAGAATTAACCGAAAGTGGTACCTGATGAAAACCCGAAGTTAGATCCAAACTTGACATATATTTTATATCTGTAAATTTATAGAGTAACTCATCAATATTTTCGGGATGGTCTGTCTGTCTGAACAAAATTTTGTTTAAGTGTCTAGAGTCCAAAACCAATCTTACTCCACCATCTTTTTTCGAAACTACTTCTAGAGGATTATTATATGCACTGATACTCCTTTCTATTATATTACATCCTTCCATCTTTTTCAGCTCTTTCTCAACAGCAGGTCTTTTTGATATTGCAATACTGTATGGTTTTATGAAAAATGGTTCATGAGGTTTTACCTGAAGCTCACACTGATAACCCTTTACCCTACCAGGTATGTCACTGAAAACATCACTGTATACCCACAGCAGATTTTCTAACTGTTGTTTTTGCTCCCCAGATAAATTTTGTGTTTCTGAAATTTTCAAATTTACTAAATTCCCAAATTCAACTTCATCAGTATCAAATCTATGAGTTTCAATATTCTCCAATCTATTTTCTTTTAGTAAATTGATACTGTCAAAATTTCCATTACTCTGATCACCAAGTGTTTTCACAAAATTTGTCTGAATGTATTCCCTTTCACTAGTTTCTATCAAAAGTTTTCTTCCAACCCAATCAAATGCTGTATTTACTTTTACTATCCAATTCATACCCAAAAGAAAATCCTCATTAAATTCCTGAATTACAAAACATCCATGTGTTAACAACTTGCCTTCAATTAAAAATGTCACTAAAGCCTGGCTTTTTACCAATTTACTGCTCTTCCCAGTAGCACCTTTTATCTTTACCCCAACAACTGGCATTTCAACATAATCTTTCCCCACTTTCAATTTCTTGCTTAACCTTTCAGATATTCCTGAGATCTCTTCCTGTATCAATTAAACATTTACCAATCCATGACCCAATTTGAACTTTTATATAAGGACTGCAAAATTGATCACTTTTCTCAGAACCTGTATCCTCATGTAATAAATCACTTTCAATTTCTCCAAACCTATACTTATCAGAATCATATGGTATATCATTACATGTATTATTTGTCACAGTTATAAAATTTGCACAAGATACAAAATTGTCATTAGTACTCTCTATTATCTCAAATAGCCAAGAATTTTCATCCAAATCACATTGTATACTATTGAAGTACTTATCCTTCAGCTTTTCAAAAATAAAATATCTCATCTTTTTCCACCACTCAGGACATACAGTTTCACATACATTAATAAGCATCTTTCTAAAGTTCTTGTCAAAAGAAATAGTTTCACTGTTCAGCCATATATTCATAAGAAATGTGTGTGTATCATTAGTATCTGTAAAAGTTTCACTTAGGTTAGAAATTATACATGTGTCATCGTTATTTGTGTAGTCAGATTCTTTACCAACAACATCAAAATTCACACTTTCACATACATCCAGCTTGTGAGCTTTATTCATCCTGATAACATCCCTGGGAATTTCTATAATATTCTCACTATTTAATCCATTTTCAACCATGTGTATACCCAACTCTCTATTTAAACTAATGAAATACCTTTCCTCAACATCATCATCAATACCATTACCATCATTATCAACTTTATCATCAACATCATTATCATTACACATATTCAGGTCATACACATTCAAATTATCCCCCAAAATATTATTTCCCCTTTCTAAAGTTACCGTATCCCTTTCACCAACATTTTCATTCTCACAGCATGCATTCTCTCTTTCATTCACACAGATCTCTGAACTACTAGAAATTACATCATCTGACAAAGTGTTGTTCTTTTCTGCCCAAGTGTAAAACTCTGTTAAATTAAATGAATCACAATTACTTTTATCTGCTGTATGTTCTTGTGTACTGAAAATGTTATCTTTATCATAATTATTTTCCTCTTGAAATTTCTTCAATAAGTAACAACTAATGACCTCATGTGATAGCTTAGGTTTGGAACTGTCATGTTTGGGTTTATGATAGTCACATCCATTGGTCCTTTCATCATGCTCACCTTCTGCCTCAACCTTGCGGACCTTCAAGGGGGCGTCTACTCGTTTTTTATTTCCGGTTTCTGTTTGAACTGCTGATTGTGGTTCTGCCAATGTCTCTGATCAACATTTCTGTTCCCATTCCTATGCCAAACATTACCTGATTGTTGGTAGTTTCTATTGTACTGATCTCTAACAAAATTTCTGTGATTTTGATCCCCAAAGTGTTCTCTATTTTGTTGATTATTTCTGCGAAAATGTTGTTCTTGTTTTGGATAAAAATTATGGTACTTCTTTTGAAAATTGTTATATCCGCATGAATTTTGACTGACACCATGATAATTGTTTTGTTCCCTTTTGTGAAAGTTGTCATTTCCCCAATTTTGACCATTACCTTTCTGAGTAAACCCACTGTGTGTTCTTGTTGTTACCCTATCCAACTTTTCAATATAATTGAGAAACTGCTCTACATTACTATCAGGACAATGAACTAAACTCAACTGCATTGCTGATGGCAATCTTCTCTTTAATGTATCAATTTTGATCAAGTCATCCAAAGGTTTCGTTAAATGAATAAGTTTTTGAAGTTCACTTTTGCAAAATTGTTTCATGTTCCCATCTGATTCTCTGTAGTTTCTCCCATTCAAAAATTCACTTTTGATTCTAGTTTGTTTAAGATCATCCCAAAAATTTTCCAGAAATTTTGATTCAAATTCTGAAAAGGTCATCCCCCAATTTACAATCTTGTTTGCCCAAGTCAAAGCTTCCCCTTCCAAGAATTTTTTCACAAATTTAATTTTCATGTCATCTGGTGAGTGAGGTAAAAAACAATCCTTACAATACTGTATAAAATCAATGGGATGTAAGGGTCCATCTACCGAAAAGTGCTTCACTGGAATATTAGATACAAGATTGCATGTGTTGACATTGTGATTTTTGCTTTGAAATTCAATGTCAAAACTTTCAAGTTTTTCGCTAAGTTCTCTGACAGATTTTTTGTTTTCTAAATCATTGCACTCTATTTTTTTTCTAGAGTAACCAAACGATTGTTAGTTTCTTGTTGTACATTTTTTACTAAAACTTTTGTGTTCTCATCCAAATTTTTAATTTCCCCTTTCATCTCATTAAATTCAATTAACTTTCTTTCCCTATCTACCAGTAACTCATTTTTTACAGTATTAATTTCACCGCTCAATTTAGCATCAATTTCATTTACTTTTGCTTCCACAGATTCAATTTTTCCTCAACACTGCCAACTCTGTTCGAAAGATCACCCACTTGGGTATTGACTGCTTGGACTTGCAACAAAATGTTATCAATTTTTTCATCCCAGTAAGTCTTATTGTCGTCAACTGATTGTTTAATTTCTTTCGTGAAATTTACAAGAAAACTTTTTAAATCAAATTGATCGGTTCTTTCTGTTTCATTTGACCTGTCCTGATTTTCGAAGTCTATTAAATTACTACTTTCTACTTTAGGCACAATGCTCTCGAAAATCTCATAAGTCATTGTGAAGAACAAAAATTTATACACAACAATACAAAACAAGATAAAAATATTGTTTTAACAAAATACGAGGGTTTCGTGACTTATCTGGAACACTCTTCTACTGTTGCAAATCCACGTTTTCCATCCATGTGATTGTTGAGCAAAATTCTTGAAGTATTTTCTTCTGTCGAAAATTATATTTTTTGCCGAAACATTTCTTCTCAAAACTTTTACTTCCCGATGAACACAAATACTGTAACACACATTCTGAAGAAACTGGTATTAACACACAATAATTTTCTTCCTCTTAGCACTGTTGAAGATCTCGTGAACACAATATCCCGGCTACAGTCCCCAGTTGAAATATTGTATCCCGGCTGAGACACAAGTTGAAAATATGGTCACTATTTTTTATTTACTTAAATTTGCCATATTTCGTGACAGTACCTTTTCCGTTAGACGTTTGCAAGGCGATATTAGTCTTGGCTTCAGTTGTCAAAGTATGATTCCACAATGCATCTTTGTCGGCTGCAGAAAAGACGTGGTTCAACGTGTTTGCCTCATTTTGGTGTTTCAAATACCATTTCTTCAAATGGTTAATACAAAAAAAATAGTAACATAATTCAAAATTATTTATGACGGCGACCTTCACATTGTACTTCCGTCAACACACACCAAGAGTTACCTGCCGACTGACTATAGTCAAAGACGACTCCAGCGTCAAAGATATTTTACACAACACACAAGCTTCCACTTGTAATCGGTCTCTTTGCTATTCTTCGATACATTTACTAATAGTAATCAATATGCTTTCACTCTCAAAAACATAAGTAAATTAACATATAATAAGGCAAATTACAATAAATTCTGACAAAAAGTATAAAAAAACATTTACAATTTGGTATCGACAAATACAGTAAAAAAAAAATAACATTTCCCAGATCCATTACAGTACAAGGACTGCTCAGTAAAGACTGAGAGTGTTTTTTCAAAAGTAATGGAAGTGCCAGTGATCTGACAGATAGTTTCCTGATTTCAAACTTTCTCAGATAGCATGTTAGTACATTTTGAGAACCTTTTGAAGTTTACGAGAGCAATATTATGCAATAAAGTTGTGCATTTCATAGCACAAGACTACTGATTCAGGTACGTTTATAGATCGTCACGGAGCTCATAATGATTTTGCAATGTCTTGTTGTGCATATTGCCTACCTTGTAGAGATCAATATCAGCACTGCATCTGCAGTCTGTGATCCATAGATTACTCTGGGCCATTAGAGATCTAAAAATTGCTGGTCTGATAAGCATGTGTTGGCTGGTTGGAATTGCAGACTTCAGATTGCTTTTTAGAGACAGAGTTGGGTTGAAGTTTGCATTTGGAATCAATATTTTCAGCGTGAATGCTTTGGGATGGCAGGGTGGGGGACAGTTTCACTGCTGGTGATTCATAGCTGTGTTACTATGATATAAAACTGCAAAGAGTGTGTACAGAATGTGATCAAAAGGAACCGTTTTGTCTAAAAATCAGTGCATATTCAAAAACAAAATTAATACCTTAGTGGTTCACACCTCCCTCTACTTTCTCCCTATGATTTTGGCTCACTTTGGGCCATATGAATATCGATTTCAACTTTTCCAATATTATTTCATTCAATCAGCATGGTTGTTCCCAATCTTCTGAATATGTTGCTCCAGTTTTCTTTTTGTGTTCCTGTGGAAGCGGGGTTTTGAAACCGTGTCAAAAATAAAGATGGTATGGAAGGATAGATTGCTGCTCACAACGTAGCGCATGCACGCATTCACTCACTCACTCACTCACTCACAACTTGCACATACATGCCCACTGTCTCCAGTCATAGGAGCACTGCAGTCAGTATTCAGTGCCTGGAGACAGAGTGTGTGTGTGTGTGTGTGTGTGTGTGTGTGTGTGTGTGTGTGTGTGTGTGTGTGTGTGTGCTTTTTTCCTATTTTGGAAGATGGAGTTTGTTTATCAGTCTCTTTCATTGTGCCTGTATGTGGCTTAGCACCTCCTCTGTATGGTTGAGTAGCAATGTGTTCTTTCCATATTGTCGTATTGTCCACATTCTGTTTCTCAGATTTGTCTTGCAGTAGTCAGATCCTGGCATTCAGTTGGGCTGTAACTGTTCTGATTTTATCACTGTAATGTTGTAGATAAACAGAAGAAATCAGTCTGTCGCATATTTGATGTACACAAACAGGTTAGTGGTTTAAGTGTCTTGCTATCATCAAATCCATAAGAGGAAGGGGGGGAGGCATACAGGTATTTCAGAATTAATTAAGCACGAACATGATCTTATTACACACACAGGACAAAATTAAGCTAATTACCTTTAAAAGAACGGTGATTGTTAGCATACGAGGCTGTAAACTGAACTGATTAAGAATGTGTGTAATGTGATTCTAGAACTTTTTTTCAGTGTCATTAATAACCAAATAGTTAATGGTTGAATGGCCAGATGTCTGTGTCCAATGAGCACAATATTTCGGCAATTGACCATACTGTCATCACCAGGTGAGTTGATGAACTGACTGCCTACGAGTTGGTGCAGGTCTTTTGTGTCATCCCCCCTCCCTCTGACTTGCCGCTCTGTCCACAGTTTGTGCCCAGAGCAGGAGCACGGCTAGCATCTCCTCTCCCCGTCCCACTGAATCGGCTCTCCATCCACAGTCTGCACCCAGGGTCATGTGCCGGTGATCCCCGTGCTGTTGCTCCCCCTGCCCCTGAAGTCAGTTTGCTGTGGTAAACCCCTTTGCTCTTCTTCATCAGTTTAAGTGATGGTTCCCAGGTCTTACTAAAGAGCAGCTGCTGTCACGATTGATAAGTTGTTCTTAATAGATTCTGTAATAACACAGTCAGAACCATAGTGTGGTAGCAATCTGTTCTGTGTAATACCGACAGACGGAGTTCTGTGACTGCCGACTCGTTTGGCTGCTGCAGTCCAGTACACCGTCAGTGTTCACGGCACCAATCTTTGACAGTATGCACCGTATGACCTATGTACGTCGAGCCACGTCGGTATCCGAGGTCAGAGGTCATCCTTGATACTACCGAGTGGTACCCTGTTTTAGCTGGTGAATGGAAGACAGTCTTCACATGGTGTTTCTAGAGAATTCATCCTATATTTCCAGATAATAGTCCACAACATGAAAAAAATACAGTGGCTGTACCTTCCTGAAACTCCTCTTCTGTTTCCAGTTAATGCAAGATATCTGTGTCTCTGACTTGGCCACTCTGTGTAGCCATTCTTCCAGAACACTGGCCTCAGATGCTGACATTCTTGGCTCAGACTGTCATTGTCAGAGAGGGTAAATTCCCTGTGTACCATGTTTTGAGCACACTGTTCCTCTGTGCCGAGAGATGCCAGCTATTTACATGTAGGTATATGTTGATACGTGTCTCCTTACGGTATACACTGTGACCCAACTTGCCGACTGCTCTTCTTTTTAACAGGACGCGCAGAAAGGGGAGCACTCCATCCATTTTGACTTCCGTGGTACAATTGGTGTTCTGGTGTATGGAGCTGAGACGTATGAGGAAATCATTCAGCTTGCCTCTTCCATGTTGCTGTATGATGAAGATATCATTGACAAACTGGGGAAAAAAACCTGTCGGTTACCATTGCGCTGATTGCAGGGCTTCCTTCTCGAAATGTTCTATATACATGTTAGTGACAACTGTGGAAGTGGATTCCCCGCAGCCACTCCTTGTGTCTGCTCATTGTAACTACCACCAAAAGAAAGTATGTTGATGTCAAAACATCCCTAAAAAGGTTGGCAGTCTCTAGGTAAAATTTTTACAAATGCACTCCAGTAAAAAGTGAGATAATATCGGGTAATATCTGCACGGTATTAGCAACTCCGTGGGTTTCATTGGCCACCTTAATGACTCTAAGCTGAAGGATTCCGACATCCTTGTGAGGAACACAGAGGAATATCAGGAGGATGTTGCCTATCTGTTTGTTCTATTTTGTGATGCAGTATTTGGAAAGACAGTATAGATTCTTCAGAAACATCGAGTGAAGACTGTTTTCCGCCCACTGCTCGTTGGTGTCAAGCGTGGCCTCGGACTATGGAAGTCTGTGATCTGTAAGATCCCCAGCCAATGTGGCACAACATGTAGGTCAGACAGGTGTGTACTGTCAAAATCGCTACCGTGATGGCACATCGGACTACAGCTGCCTAATGAGTCAGCAGTCACAGAACACTGCCTCTTGGAGTTACACGGAACGGATTACTGCCGTACTGAAAAGTGACACTGGTGACTATCTTCAGAGACTGTGTCATCGGAGAATCTGTTGAGATCCGAGTAAAGGAACAACTGATTAATCATGGTGGCTGCTACAGGTCTGGGTATCTGTACACAGTTTGTTTAAGAAGAGAAAGGAGATATCTCACAACTGAATGACTTTCGGGCAAATGGACCAACAGTGGAAAGGCTGCCAGCATGTGTCTTGGGTGAGGACGGTAGAGAGGTCGGTGCGACAGCAGAGAGAGTAACGAGTCGACAGAAGAGTCAGATGAGGTAATAGCCGTGTGTGAGCGTATACCTGTGGGCCATGGACGGAGTAGCAGGCTGGAAGAAGGGATGGAGGAGAAATAAGCTCCGCGCCATCTTCTAGGCAGTCAGTTGATCCGCACACCTGGTGATCGCAACATGGTTGCTTGTTGAAATATTGTGCATGGTGGATGCTGAAAACTGGATGTTCACATGCGAACCATTTTGTCAGGAAATGAGTAAAAGTTTCTAAGCTTCATGTCAGTGGAAGAACAGTTAGGCTTACTAATAATCATCAAATTTCTCCCTTTTTTGTGTGTTTTAAAGAGACCATTATGCAATGATGTGCTGATATGGTAAATGAAGACAAATAGATAGCTATGAGCAATGAAATAGTGAAGGTTGGAGAGGATGAAATAGGCAAAAGGCAAGGCTGGGTAGAAATCCTTGAACAACATGCGGGTACTGTATTTAACTGACTAAACAATAAAATATAAAACTGTAGCTAACAAAACAATTACAAATTTCTAAAAGGAATTGTTGTTGTGGTCTTCAGTCCTGAGACTGGTTTGATGCAGCTCTCCATGCTACTCTAACCTGTGCAAGCTTCTTCATCTCCCAGTACCTACTGCAGCCTACATCCTTCTTAATATGCTTAGTGTATCAATCTCTTGGTCTCCCTCTACGATTTTTACCTTCCACGCTGCCTTCCAATACTAAATTGGTGATCCCTCGATGTCTCAGAACATGTAATACCAATCGATCCCTTCTTCTAGTCAAGTTGTGCCACAAACTTCTCTTCTCCTCAATCCTATTCAACACCTCCTCATTAGTTATGTGATCTACCCATCTAATCTTCTGTAGCACCACATTTCGAAAGCTTCTATTCTCTTCTTGTCTAAACTATTTATCGTCCATATTTCACTTCCATACATGGCTACACTCCATATAAATACTTTCAGAAACGACTCCCTGACACTTAAATCTATACTCGATGTCAACAAATTTCTCTTCTTCAGAAACGCTTTCCTTGCCATTGCCAGTCTACATTTTATATCCTCTCTACTTCGACCATCATCAGTTATTTTGCTCCCCAAATAGCAAAAGGAATTAGACCGGCAGAAATTGAAAAATCCTAAACAGGAATGACTAGAGTACAAATGCATGTCTGTTGAATAATCCACAAATGTAGGTAAGGTAAAAGCTGCATTTAGGAAACAGAGTAAAGTGAAGCAGCTATGCGGATGTATAGTAGTCAGATGGCAGGCAAGCTGCTGCTGCTACTCAAAGAAGGGAAAGGTGGTAGTTATATTTAGAAGTGATGTACAGGTTGTATGGGAAAATTTAGAAAGGGGAAAGGAAGTAAATGAAGATGAGATGGAAAGTATGATACTGAAAGAAGAATTCAACACAACCTTAAAATACTTAAGTCTTGACAAAGCCCCTGCTGTAGAGGCCATTGCCTAAAATTATTGAAATCCTTGGGAGAACCAGCCATAATAAGATCTGAGGTGAAATGATCAGATTTCAAGAATGTTATAGTAATTCTAATTCTAAAGAAGGCAGGTGCTGACATCTATCACACCTTCAGTTCAGTTAGTTATAGTTGCAAAACAGTGACACAAATTATTTACAGAGGAATCAAAAAGTTGGTGTAAGCCAACTTTGGGGATGACTAGTTTGGCTTCTGGAGAAATGTAGGAACACATGAGGAAATACTGACCTTCCAACTTAGACCTTAAAAGATAGGTTGAAGAAAGGCAAGCTTAGATTTATAGCATTTTTAGACTCAGAGAAAGCTTTTGACGATATTTACTGCAATATACCTTATTGAAAAACTGAAGGTGGCAGGGATAAAATACAGGACGGGAAATGTTGACAACTTGTATAGAAAGAAGACTGCAGTTATAAGAGAAGAGGGGCATGAAAGGAAAGCGATAGTTGAAGTCTTGCGAGACTGTATTATAGCGTATCTCTGATGTTATTCAGTCTAAGCTGTAAAGGAAACTGCGGAGAAATTTGGAAAAAGAATAGAAAAGACGACATTGTAATTCTGCCAGAGATGGCAAAGGGCGTAGAAAAGCAGCTGAATAGAATAGACTGTGTCATGAAAAAGAAGTTGTAAGATGAACATTCACAAAAGAAGTGTAATGGAAGGTGATCCAAATGAAATCAGGTGATGTTCAGGGAATTAGTTTAGCGAATGAGAAGCTAAAGCATTTGATGAGATTTTCCATTTGGGCAACAAAATAACAGATGATGGCTGAAGTAGAGTGGATGTTTCTCGAAAAAGAACTTTTTTTAGCATTTAATATAAATTTAAATGTTGGGAAGTCTTTTGACACAGAGCAGTATAACCGAGAAGGGAATAGAAACTTGTGAAATGTAGTGCAGCAGAAGAATGCTGTAGATTAGCTGGTTAGATCATTAACTAAGGAGGATGTACTGATTCAATATGGGGAGTACAGAAATTTATGGCCAATGTTATCTAAAAGGAGGATCAGTTGATGGAAGACACACACCATGGCAGTGAGGAATTTTCATTTTGATAATTTGGGGAAGTGTAGGGAGATAGGGGAACACCAAGGCTACTGGCAGGTTCAAGTGGATGCAGGTTGCAGTAGTTGTTTGGAAGTGAAGAGGCTTGCACAGGATAGAGTAGCATGGAGAGCTGCATCAAACTATGGCTACAGCGGGCATTTTTTAAAAATTTCCATCTTTTAGATGTGACAGTGATTGTAAATTAATCAATAACCTGTTTAAGTAATAGATATGTGTGATGGACTGAATTATTACGTTTACTTAAGTATTAGGGTCTGTTGTCGAAGTGGCCTCACTCTGTGGTAATGTTGCAGCTTTACTTGAGATACTTATATCATTGTGTCACGGTGTTCGCAAAAGTCTCCGTACGTCAAATGTGACTATAGATTACTTCACACGTATCTTACAGTGACAGATGAAAGACTGTGGCCCCAAAAAGAGTGGTAGTCTATTGCAAAAAATCAATTTTCAACTTTATGTTTAAAGTCGTCTTGTGGCACACTTTTGTTTGCAGCTGCAAAGAGGTGCTACAGTGAAATTTTCAGAGATATTTTTGAAGCACAGTGGTTGACAGTCAGCTAAATGTGATGGAAATCGTCACTAAGCTTTTGTACAGTGTCCTTTCTCAAAGAAGCTAATTTTCATTGGTGTTCCATAATTTTGCTGCTCGTAACATGACTGACTTTACAGAGCAACTCTTTTTACCTCGGCACTGATAGAGTTCAAAATGTTGGGTAAGACAGTTGAGAGGCCAGAGCCCTGGTACACCTCTGTGGTTTTTAGACCGACCTTCACATTCACAGCTGCTTTACCACTTGGAAAGGACAGCATAGCACACACATTATTTATATCTTTTTTGTGTTATTCCAGAATTTTGTATTTAGACCGCAGAATAATTTTCGTTATACAGATTCCTTCTGTGCTTTTAACTGCAGGTACGGTAACCTGGTATGTGGAAAGCGCAAGAGGAGCATGCGAGAGCGCAGTGTGGACTGCTCGGGTGAGCGTCGCGGCAGCAGAGGTGGACAGGTGGAGGGCAGACGCGGGGCTGGGCGCGGCCGGCAGCTGCTGCGGCCCCCACAGCCGCTCACCCCGGCCCTCGCCGGGGTGCGCGCGGCAGCTGTCGCTGACATCCCGTCGACCAGCCGGGGAGTACTCGGCCTGCCACCGATGGATGTGGACGGAGGCCTGGAAGTCGCACAGTGGTGAGGCCTTCGGCGAGACACTCGCTGCTTCGTTTCTGCTGCCGTAGTAGGACACTGAAAGAAACTGGATAAATCTTGTAATGCTTCCTGTACTGATGTCGAGTGGTAAATATTGTCAGTCTTCAGGTGTAACTGCAACTTGTGCAAAAATAATGGGTGTAGCTACGTGTCTTTTTTTTTTTTAAAAAAAAAAAAAAAGACAGTGTCAGCTGTAAGTCCCTCCAAGGATTCAGAAGACAGCTGGGCAAAAACTGCACGACACACAGTAGTCTGAGATCATTGTAACTTGTGATCACTTTGCGTACACGTAATTTGTTGGAAATGGAGGGTTTGTTTCATAGCACTTTGCTTCCAAGATTTGGTGAGAATTCCCTTTTTATAATTTCGGAAATGCATTTATTCAAATGCAGAAAAACATCTAAAACTCGTATATGAGGTGCTGATTTGCAGATAATGAAATGTTTTGCCACTTTTATTACTGCAGAAATTGCGTTATTTATAACAGTATCTTGGTTCTGAAATTTACAAACAAAATGATGAGTGGACTGCTTGAACAATGACGCCATGAGTGGGCTCAGAGTGTGCATGTGTACAGCAAATTCCAGCTACTAAATTTTGCTTATGTGCTTTCTCACACACCCAAGTTGCTACATTGTCCCATTGTAGCAACTGAAACAGGTTTAAGGGTTTGTGTTGGGTGGAGTGGATGAGAGGAGAATGTAGGTGGAGAGGATAGGGTTAGGGTGCACGGCTGCAGGTGGGGGGGAGGGAGAGGGAGGGACGGAACGGGACAGGACAGGACAGGAATGTGGCACCGGAGAGCTCGTGCTGATGCCAGCATTGGGAGTTGTGTGTGACAAAGGCAGAGTGGGAGAGGGAACACTGGAAGGGGGATGTGGGAGTGCAGGTTCAGAGGGTGAAGTGGAAGGCCCGGAGTTGGATGTGGGACACAGACTAGCGGAGACTGACAGTGGCGGGATTGCAGCGTTTACTGTAACCACATAATTCCTGCCTGCATAGTTTTGCGAAGCTAGAATTGGGGGGGGGGGGGGGGGGAGACACGTGTGAAGCAGTCATTCGTTTTGGACACACGGTGGCCAGCAATATGTTGTCCCAAATTGGTCTTTCGACCACGATTTGGCAGCTGCCATTCATTCGGGTAGACAGGTGGTTGTTTTTTGTGCTTAGGCAAAATGCTGTGCAGAAGTAACAGTAGAGCTGGTGAATGATGTGGCTGCTTTCACAGCTGGCCCTGCCTCAGATAGGACAGTATAAACCTCTGATGGGACTGCAATAGGATGTGACAAGTGGACGTATTGGACAGGTCCTCGACAAGTATTATGTGAACCGTGTGATGTGGGGTGGTATGACAGACCGGGATATTTCAGCAGCTGGGTGGGTGGAATTCACCACTTTCAGATGGGCAGGAAGGATCCTGGTAGGATGTTTCTCGTTTCTAGGCATAACTTTGATCACCCTTATATCGCACCTACTTCCTACTTGTGGCCCGATGGGTCACTAGAGCAATTCTCCGTAATGTTGCGCATTCACTTCTAGTACACATTATGAGATACGCTCATCTTCCTTAGTGTCTTTCAACAAGTTTGTCTGCCCTTTGCTTACCCTGTGATGAGTTTATATGTTTATTGGGCTTTATATTGTTTCGTACTGCTACCAATAGGTGTTTATGTAGTGTGAGTGTCTCCAGTTATTTACCACTAGAAATGTTTTTGATTACTGTCAGATTCTTTCTCACGCATATGGACACTGGCTCAGATTTGTAATTTAGGAGGGAGTTCCCATTTAGTACTGTGATGACTGTTAGGAATAGCAGTGCCATGTTGCGAGGTGTACAACAACATTTAGGTAACATCTTAAGTAACAGCTCATGACTCTTGCTCTCAACTGACAGAACAAAATCAAGAGGCAGACTCCCAGTTCACAGTTCACATTTACAATTCAATAACACACATTATAATAGCCCCAATAAATGGCCATGACCATTAATAAAGAAAATAGAAAACAGTACCACAGAAATTTATAAAATTTAGCTGACATTACCTGACTGCTTGTGTACCACAAACGAAAGAAATACTCGAAGGTTTAAGGTGTATAATGTGATTTACATTTCTTTTGAAACAGCACATTTGCTACCTGTACACGGTCTTTGTTACTCCAAGCACTTAAGCCATTATGATTTTAAAATCCAGATTTGTCCTTACAAAAAATCAGCTCCAAGCAGTAATCGTTAAAGGTTAGAGGAAACGCTGTTTAATCTTAGTGGGGCCAACTGAAACAAGCAATGGTGGAAATGTTAGCAATAAGACAGCTACCAGTTATCGCAAATGCTCTTGGCAGAAACCACAGCAATTGCCTTTTGGCAACATGAACTAATGTGGAGCCTATGATGATTAGTCAGTAATGAGTAGGAGAACATTGTACAAATTAAAGAAAAAAGTCCACCTTTACATTGAAGCCTGACAATAGCACCTGTGTGTGCACGCATCATTGTCCAGATTGCAGTACATCTTACAACAACTACCTATTAACAAAATTTATAGGACAACAGGTTTCTGGCAAGCCAAGAATACAAGAGTTCGTTTGATGCAATTGATCTCCATTTCATACGAGTTGATATCAAACAGAGTTAATATGTTGGTGGTGATTCCAGTTAAAGAGACCAATTTCTCAGCAAGTCAAGGCACATGGCACTAAACTTTTGCACCACCACTGTGATGGCAGATTATCTTTCCTTGTTGATGGGTCAATAGGGAAAACCACTCTTGGAAATGCGCTCCATTTGTCACAAACCTTGGAGCACCCAATCAGTTGCATCTGGTACATCTGCTGCTCCAGCCTCATTCATGAGATGCATCAGTGTGTTGTTTGGCCAGTGTACAAATGGCGCGGTGATGTCATGTAATTGAACTGTCACGAATACACTAAATGGAAATTTATGAAAATCATCCTGCTTCAGGAGGTGATGAGCACATATTAAATCAGCTCGCATAAAGTCTGATGTTGATATAGGATAACAATAAGACACTAAGTATATTTGGAAGGATGTGGGCCACTGAAAAGTACTAAACTGGGCTGCAGTAACTGTGGTAGGTGCTGTGGTGTTGGGGGAACAAGTAAGCTTACATAATGTTTTCAAGTGTATCCCGATATGTTTAAATGGATTGCTTTATAATGATTGTGTATTATTTGTATTTTGAACGGGCAACATATTTCTTTTGCAGTGATATGGTAAGCAGCAGCAGCATTAGCAGCTCGGAAAGCGAGACAGGTGTCTGCACTAATGACGAGGGGCGTGAAGGTGACTATTCGTGTTTATTTATTTATTTAATCTGTAGTCTACACAATTAAGCAGCCATGTTTTAGTTAAGAAAATATATAACTGCAAAGTGCTATCGAAATTCTTCATTTTCACCCCTTTTATTCGTTTCATAAATTTCACTTATTTCCAAGTATTTGTCTTTACTACAGCTTTGTCGTATGCCATACTCTTTTATGGCGTACACTGTTTAGCCGAAACATAATGGCCATCTGCTTACTAGCATATCAGTCCACTTTTGAAATATAGTTCTGCATGGCACAGGTTCAATAAGTTCTTGGTACATTTCAAGAGGTACACAGCATTAGATGTCCACACACAGGTCGTGTAGTTCTTGTAAATTGTGGACTGGATCTGGTGCAGCTCGTATGTCTTCTGTTCCGTTTGTATCAGGTGGGTACAGTGGCAGAGACAACAATGTGAGTTCCTTATTGTGCTTCTCAATCCACTGTAGCACGATTCTGGCCTCACAACAAGGACAATTATCCTGCTCGGAGATGCCTTCAATGTGGGTGAAGACATCAAGTGTGAAGGGATGCATGTTGTGTGCAATTGTATTTGTATAGTCCACAGATCTTGTAGTATGATTAATGGAAAATCTCATATAAAGATGTGAAACAAATACTAACAAAGAGATAGAGGGTCTGGCCAGTACTTACCTCAGCTCAGTACAGCCGATAGATACACAAAAAACAGAACCGAAAATTTACGTTCCTAGCTTTCGGAACAAATGTTCCTTCATCAAGGAGGATGAAGGAACATTTGTTCCGAAAGCTAGGAACGTAAATTTTTGGTTCTGTTTTTTGTGTATCTATCAGCTGTACTGAGCTGAGGTAAGTACTGGCCAGCCCCTCTGTCTCTTTGTTAGATCTTGTAGTATCTCAGATTGCTCCCACACACCCCCATAACGTAATACTATATGTACCGGCCCATGTCCGTGGTATGGTGTGTGTTCCGAGTAGCTGTTCACGTGGATGACGGTGTATCTGAATGTGGCCATCATCCCAGTATCACAAATAACAAGCTTCATCTGAGCAGGCTACAGATTTGCATCAGTTGATTGTCTGATATCAAAGACCCCATGCACACTGAATCATAGTTGATGGTGTCATCAGACAACGCTGAAACATTTAGGCGTTATCTGCTGTGGAGCCCCATGTTCTACAGTGTGCGCTCTGAACGATGTGCTCCGAAACACTTGTCTCTCTACCGGCATTGTACTCTTTCGTCAGATTTCCCCCAGATCACAGCCTATGTGCTTAACTAAGCCAACGAGCCTCCGACCTCCCTACCCTGCAATGAGATGGGTACAGCCAAGACATTACTAGTATGGTTCCCTTTTCGTCTCTGCCCAGCTTATAAACAGGTACTGTGCTCACCATGCCATGTCTTTGCAATACCTACGAACATAGTTCGATCTCACCGTGGGCAGTGGCTGTAGTATTTTGGCTAAAAAAAAATATGTATATCTTGATACACGTGTATTCTGTCAGCCTTGCTCCTAAAGAGAAAACTAGTTGGAGGGATAGAAAGCAGGACGACGTAAATTACAGTAATTCTCCCCACACACGGCCTTGTGTTGTGTAGCATGGGGCACTTCTGGTAGCAGTATCACTTCCTCCTTTCCTGTTCCATTCCCAAGTGGGTAGCATGATGTGGGAAAACTGCCACCAGTAGGCTCCATGTGACGTCTTATTTGTTTCATTTTTCTCATCATGGTTAACTTTGACGATGTCTGTTTTAGAAAGTAATATGGTGTCGTGTCTCTTCTTGTAGTTACATTTTCAAACACACTCTACAACATATGAAGCTTCTATTTCAAAGCCTGGAACTGGATTTTCGTGAGCATTTCTGTAACACTCTCATATGATCGGAACAATCCTGGCTAGCGTTGCTGCCTCTGGATCACCGGGTCCCAGGTTCAATTCCCGGCCAGGTTGCCAGGTTGGAGATTTTCTGTGCCTGGGGACTGGCTGTTTGTGTTGTCCCTCATTTCATTATCATCAGTTGTGACAGTGGTCAGATTGGACTGTGTAAAAATTGGCACTTTGTATGGGCGCTGATGACCCTGCAGTTAAGAGCCTCACAAACCAAACAGTCATCATCATCCAATCATGTGACAGAATATACCACTCTTTGTTGGAGCTTCCCCCCCCCCCCCCCCCTCTCTCTCTCTCTCTCTCTCTCTCTCTCTCTCTCTCTCTCTCTCTCTCTCTGTCTTGTCTCTCTCTCTGGCATTAATCCAATGTGTTAAGGGCCTGAGAGTGACAAACAGTACTCGAGATTTCAATTGAATGAGTGTTTTGTGAGCCATTTATTTCATGGATGACTGCATTCTGCAAGCTTCTTTCAGCGAATCGCAGCCTGGCATTTGCTTTTAATTCAACTGGTTTCATGCCATCATCCACTTTAATTTGCTCCAGATGGTTACTCCTTCACCAAAGGTCATGTTTATTTACTAACTGACTAGTTTCTGGGTTTGCCCATTTTCACAAGCTGTGTATTTGTGTTTAGGATTGTTTGTTGTGGACAGTTGTATTTATGTTAACACATCATCACTTGATTTGATGATGTCAACAGAACTGTCCACACCAAACATATCCTAAATGCAAATACATGGCTTGAAAAAATGGGCAAACCCAGAAACTAGTCAGTTAGTAAATAAAAATGACCTTTGGTGATAAACATCGAAAATGTTTTTCCTCACTTACTCTTGTGCAGGGTAGCTGCCAGTCCCTGCATAAATTGTCTTCCTTCATTTCACCATCGTCTTGTGATGAGTACTGTAAACATCATTGACCTTTTGCGACCTTCCACTTACGGGGTTCCTTGTGAGTTAACATGTTCATCAGGTTTTGTATTGATTTGTGCTATTACCAGGTGTGTATGTATAAGACTAGAAATGTTTTTGATTACTATCTGCATATAGGCAACAACATTGTCCACGAATAGCCTCGCCGAGCCTCCGGTGCTATCCAGTGGAGCATTAATGTACACTCCTGGAAATGGAAAAAAGAACACATTGACACCGGTGTGTCAGACCCACCATACTTGCTCCGGACACTGCGAGAGGGCTGTACAAGCAATGATCACACGCACGGCACAGCGGACACACCAGGAACCGCGGCGTTGGCCGTCGAATGGCGCTAGCTGCGCAGCATTTGTGCACCGCCGCCGTCAGTGTCAGCCAGTTTGCCGTGGCATACGGAGCTCCATCGCAGTCTTTAACACTGGTAGCATGCCACGACAGCGTGGACGTGAACCGTATGTGCAGTTGACGGACTTTGAGCGAGGGCGTATAGTGGGCATGCGGGAGGCCGGGTGGACGTACTGCCGAATTGCTCAACACGTGGGGCGTGAGGTCTCCACAGTACATCGATGTTGTCGCCAGTGGTCGGCGGAAGGTGCACGTGCCCGTCGACCTGGGACCGGACCGCAGCGACGCACGGATGCACGCCAAGACCGTAGGATCCTACGCAGTGCCGTAGGGGACCGCACCGCCACTTCCCAGCAAATTAGGGACACTGTTGCTCCTGGGGTATCGGCGAGGACCATTCGCAACCGTCTCCATGAAGCTGGGCTACGGTCCCGCACACCGTTAGGCCGTCTTCCGCTCACGCCCCAACATCGTGCAGCCCGCCTCCAGTGGTGTCGCGACAGGCGTGAATGGAGGGACGAATGGAGACGTGTCGTCTTCAGCGATGAGAGTCGCTTCTGCCTTGGTGCCAATGATGGTCGTATGCGTGTTTGGCGCCGTGCAGGTGAGCGCCACAATCAGGACTGCATACGACCGAGGCACACAGGGCCAACACCCGGCATCATGGTGTGGGGAGCGATCTCCTACACTGGCCGTACACCACTGGTGATCGTCGAGGGGACACTGAATAGTGCACGGTACATCCAAACCGTCATCGAACCCATCGTTCTACCATTCCTAGACCGGCAAGGGAACTTGCTGTTCCAACAGGAAAATGCACGTCCGCATGTATCCCGTGCCACCCAACGTGCTCTAGAAGGTGTAAGTCAACTACCCTGGCCAGCAAGATCTCCGGATCTGTCCCCCATTGAGCATGTTTGGGACTGGATGAAGCGTCGTCTCACGCGGTCTGCACGTCCAGCACGAACGCTGGTCCAACTGAGGCGCCAGGTGGAAATGGCATGGCAAGCTGTTCCACAGGACTACATCCAGCATCTCTACGATCGTCTCCATGGGAGAATAGCAACCTGCATTGCTGCGAAAGGTGGATATACACTGTACTAGTGCCGACATTGTGCATGCTCTGTTGCCTGTGTCTATGTGCCTGTGGTTCTGTCAGTGTGATCATGTGATGTATCTGACCCCAGGAATGTGTCAATAAAGTTTCCCCTTCCTGGGACAATGAATTCACGGTGTTCTTATTTCAATTTCCAGGAGTGTATATTATGAACACCAATGTATCTGTAGCACTTCGTTACTGTGCTCTCCAAATTACAATTGTATCTTAGGGTTCTGTCTTAATAAGAATGGCATATTCAGTTCTGTATGAGAGGAAGTACTGAATTGTGGTCCTTTAATCAGTAGGCTCGCATCTATTCCTCAGACGGCAGTGTGCAATTATTGAAGAGCACTGTATTGCACAGGTTGCCGATGTTGACGGTGCTCCGTATCCCGTGGAGTGGATGGGCAGAATGAGCTGAGTTACACAAGATCTCTCCTTGCGGAACCCTTGCTGATTTTTATAAAGGATATTTTTATTCTGCAGAAAAACTTTAATATCTAACCACAAAAATGATCTGCAATTCTACAGCAGATTGAAATTAGTGATATATTCCTGTAATAAAGTGCATTTGCTGTAGGACACTTCTCAAAAATGGGAGTGACTTGTGCTTCCGACCACTCGGTACCCTTTGTCACTCTAGCAACCTGCAATGAACGGTGATAGAAGGGGAACAACGTGTATCACATAATGTCTGTAGAATATCACAGGTGTTTAGTGAAGTGCAAATGCTTCTCTGCCATTCAGCGACTTTTAGTTTGCTTTATACTCCAATCCCTGATCCCAGTACCTGCCATTTTGGCATTTGTGGGATGATTGAAAGGAGGAATTATATTATGATCTTCTGTGATAAATCAGTTATGAAAGACAAAATTAATTGTTTCAGCTTTCACTCTCGTCCACTGACTGTGAACAGGCCCTTCGAAACCAATGCTGCCATCATTCTCAATCCTGTAGCTATCTTTAATCAAGTTTAATTTGCAACATTTGGATGAATTATCTGGGTAAGGTTGTATTTATTCAAGTAGGAATCCTTGGATGGAAGTGTAAAACAGTTTGAAGAAAAATGTTACTAGGATAATAGTAGTAAACTGCACTAGTTGCCAAACAGTTTAATTTGAAAACTGTGGAGAATCTGTTTTGGATTCCTCAACTTTCTGAAAATGTGTTGGTGATATAGGTTAAGATTCCATATATCACGTCCTGCAACCATTCACCCTGATGTGTTCTTGTTTGCAAGTAATTGACAATAAAAAAGAACCTTGAAGGTTACACTATTGCAAAACAGCACAGTAGTCTTGTGATTAAGTTGTTTGACTGATATGCCAATGTTGAGGATTCGAATCCCGTCAAGTGCAATCTATATTCTTTATGTTGCCATTCTTCTTTGTTGTTTGGAATCTTTGTCGATGTGATTTTTAGTTACTTTTACGTATCTGTTGTAATATTTTAAACATTTAAAAATAGTGGTCTAACAGTTAAAAAACAAAAGTCAAAATCTATTTATATTGGCTGTGCAGTGGTGTCAAAAAATTTTTTTTTTGTTTTATGATGAACATGTTTTTTGATGGTAATCATTATACAGACATTTAAAATATAAATTCTTCTTGCACCATGAACAAAATGTTGCAGATGAAGATTCAAACAAAAGATTTTATAAATAAAAAACATTCAAGGAAAATGAGTAATAGAAATAACAATTGCAATAATGCAGACAAAATTATAAAATGATGAAGAGGAGGAAACTAAATTAAAATAAATGCCTGACAATAATTAAAAACACATGCGTAAAGATTCCAAGTGATAAAAACAAAGAAAGGAAGTAAAAAATAAGTACAAATAAGGATGTTAATATGACAAGTAAAAAGAGGTGTTGAAGAACAAGAAATGGTAGAAAAAACATTTAAAACAATTAATTGAATAAAAATAATAATTTGTTATTTGAATACTGATGTTAAATTAAGAGCGCTTGATGGGACTTGACCTCGCAACCTTCTCCTTACCAGCGAAGTAACTTGACTAGTAGGCTATAGTGTCATTTTGAAACTGACTGCACTTTCAAGGCTCTAGTGAATCATAAGAAAATCTGAAATTACTATTCATCAGTTACTTGCAAGTTAGGGCCTACCAAGGTGAATGGTTGCAGGGTGTGATACCCAGGACTCTAACCTACACCACCACACAATTTCGTAAAGTCGATACCATCCCTGAGGGCTCCACTTATTTGCTTTAAAATTGGCTCCTCGAGGAGACAAGAAGCACATTAATTTAACACGCTCGCTTTTTTAACTCGTAGCCGATTTGTGCAGCTGAAGACGTAACGAGTCTTTTCGGCAGGTGACGACGAGCAGAGCGACTGGTTCGGAGGCGAGCACGGCCACGGCTGGTGGGAAGATGACGAGGGTCCTCCCGGTGCTGTGGGCGGAGCCGACGATGACGACTGTGATGAGGAGGACCCGACTTTCAAAGCTATCCTGTGTGGCAGCTTCGAGCATCTGTCCGAAGAGGCAAAGGAGTCGTACCGTGCACATGTTCGCTTCCTTCAACAGGGCATAGTGAGTTTTCTGTATGCGCCTGATATGGTATGCTAGCAGTTATTTGAAAAAAATGCATTAGTTTCAACCAAGCTTGGTACAAATACAGCATAATACCTGGAAAAACAGCAACAAGAATTAGGATACATTGTGACTGATCACACAGTGGATGCACTCAGCAGCAGACAGGTACAATGTGTCTGTCTGCCGTGTAATCCTCCTCCTGTGCAGAGTGTCACAATGTATCCTAATTCTTATTGCTGTTTTTCCAGGTACTAAGTTGTATTTGTACTGAGGTTGATCACACACACACACACACACTTCCACATTTAAAACAGGACTGTCAAACTTTGACAACAGTATGTGGAACCACCAGCCAACAACAGTACAGAACATGTAGGGGAAAACACCTCCCACTAGAACACCCGTTTGGCAGCAAACAAGAGTTTGTACATCGACAGACTACACAGCAGATGTGGATAGATTTGGCACAGCATTATATCACGAATGCTGTCTGGCACTTCGTGCTTGCTCTCTATCCTTCTGTTCAGCATTTCACAATTGTTTGCAGAGTAAGTACATAGATGCAACTGTAGATTTAGATGTACATGTGCAGACTGACATTTGCTGCTGAAGGGATGTCTAGCGGCAGGTTTTTTCACTAAAACTTTGAAGCTGTACTGTGTCGCTGGATGACTCCTCAGGCTATTCCCCAAGACCTGCTGTGCAGGCCCTCAACATTTTGGAGTGTCACTTTGTTGTGCTCACTACATGTAATTGTCATAAGGTGAGAACTTTTTGGATACAACGAGCTGTAAGAAGCTCGTACCCAACCACTCCTGGCTTACTGGAGCCAAGAATAGGCAGTGGTGAATGGTTGTGAAATGATCAAATATTGGTTTGTTGATCATCATCGTGTGTTTCATTACCTCATAAAACACCTACGAAGGTATTGTGGATTATATACGTTTATTGGCCCAAAATGTCTTTCAAAATCCATTTCTCTCTAGTGTATAGTATTATGTATTACTTAATGTGATTGCTATTTTGTTCATATAATTGAATTTTCCTTACACAGGATGCTTCAAAATATTTTTACAAAGTTTGGGGACAGATTCCTTACATCAAAACAAGAAAAAATGTGTAGTTAAACTTGGGCTCTAAAATACATGCCTTCAGAGCTATGAGCACTTTTCCATCTTTGCTACTGTAAACACATCTCTCCCATTGAACAAGTCTTAAGATATGCATTTTAGAGTCCATGTTTACTAGGCATTTTTTTCTACTTTCAATGAAAGGAACCTGTCCCCAGAGTTGGTAACAAATTCTTAAACACCTTGTATACTACTTTCGTAGCACATGCGAAAGACAGTTTGCCAATAACATTCATTTAATACTCTGTTTATACAAAAGCTTTACTCGCCATATTATTGTGGATGCAAAGCACATCACAACTGACAGTGACATTATTAATTAGCATATTAATCTGGGTATGGTAATTGTCAGTGGCAATGTGCTTTGCATCTACATTAATATACTAATCAAAACTGTGTATGAAACCATTATATAAGGCAAAGTAAGTGATATGAAGCAAAAGGGGTCGCATTAAGTAATACTAAACACTATGTGCTACAAACAAATGTACTTTGTAAATATTTTATCTTCTGTAATACAGATGCTGCTTGTGATGGACAAGTACATTCAGTGCTAGTCCAGCAATAAATGAATGAAAATAACTGTTGGGCAGCTTTCCACTTAAGAGCTGCAGTGTGCCACATATACAAACAACCTAGCATGCACTGGACTGTGGTCTATTTGGCTCATAAGGTTGTGCTTATCTGCTTCCACCTTCATTGCCAGATTTGAAAATCTGTGCAGTCAGTTGATCTTATTGTGGATGTATGGACTTCCAAAATCCTGCGTGAGTTAAAATGGTCTGAGGAAAGCAACCTCTTGCGATATAAACAACCTATGTGACAAGCAGATGAGAATATACTATACAAGCTGTTGAACACCATAGCTCAGCTTTAAGACTTGTGTTTTCCTCAGTGTTTCACTGTAGGCTGGTGTGTGCCTGTTCAGTTTTTTATAAATTTAGCTCTCAGTCTCCCTTTCGTGCTTACGTTTAGTACGCATCTCCAGTACCACATCTCCTCCTGTTTTTGTGACAGTCAGGTCACTATACCTGCGCCGGCGAAACATTGCACTTGACAGTTCGCTTTTTGTCTAGTTAGGTTGGCTATACTGTAATAGTGATGTTGCATCAGCAGCCTCTATACACACAGCAGACGATACAGTTTTCCGTCCCGTCTTGTAAATGCAAGCGATTGAGCAATTACAGTGTATATAAAAACTCGTTTTTAGTTGTACTACAATGACAGGAAGTAAACAACCATATAATAATGCACGTAAAAGCATAACAATGCACATCCTTTCGATAACGGAGCAAAGAAATACAAAAAACAAGCATCTGACAACTGGTACTTTAAAATCAATAATGTACGTAGTTTACAAAATAAATAATAACCGAGATTGCAATAAATAACCAATATTAGTAATTTTTCACTCACCAATTTACAGCGATAATGGCGCAATTCCATCCAGCTCGCCATCGTCACCGTTGTCCGATTCATCGCCAAAACCATCTTCGTCGTCGTCATCAGCAAGACAAATCATTAATTGTTCATGGCCACTGATAATGCCTTCTATTGTCTGTGCTGCTTGTATAAGCTTCTCGACATGCTCTACTTTTTTCCTCCATGAGGCTGCATCCACAGTCACAAGAGCTTCACGCAACAGCTTTTCCACCTCTGTTATTGTAAAGGACTTGTTGTTGTTCCTTACATACATTTTTACATAACTCCATATTAACTCAATAGGGTTGAAATGGCAGTGATATGGTGGCAGCCTTATTACAGTATGACCCTGCTCCTTGGCAATTTCATCTACTACATATGTAGTCGCCTGATAAACAAAGTAAGAGCCTACGGAATATCAGACCAGCTGTGTGGCTGGATTGAAGAGTTTTTAGCAAACAGAACACAGCATGTTGTTCTCAATGGAGAGACGTCTACAGACGTTAAAGTAACCTCTGGCGTGCCACAGGGGAGTGTTATGGGACCATTGCTTTTCACAATATATATAAATGACCTAGTAGATAGTGTCGGAAGTTCCATGCGGCTTTTCGCGGATGATGCTGTAGAATACAGAGAAGTTGCAGCATTAGAAAATTGTAGCGAAATGCAGGAAGATCTGCAGCGGATAGGCACTTGGTGCAGGGAGTGGCAACTGACCCTTAACATAGACAAATGTAATGTATTGCGAATACATAGAAAGAAGGATCCTTTATTGTATGATTATATGATAGCGGAACAAACACTGGTAGCAGTTACTTCCGTAAAATATCTGGGAGTATGCGTGCGGAACGATTTGAAGTGGAGAGTCCTTAGAAAGTGTAGTCCATCAACAAAGGAGGTGGCTTACAAAACACTCGTTCGACCTATACTTGAGTATTGCTCATCAGTGTGGGATCCGTACCAGATCGGGTTGACGGAGGAGATAGAGAGGATCCAAAGAAGAGCGACGCGTTTCGTCACAGGGTTATTTGGTAACCGTGATAGTGTTACGGAGATGTTTAGCAAACCCAAGTGGCAGACTCTGCAAGAGAGGCGCTCTGCATTGCGGTGTAGCTTGCTCGCCAGGTTTCGAGAGGGTGCGTTTCTGGATGAGGTATCGAATATATTGCTTCCCCCTACTTATACCTCCCAAGGAGATCACGAATGTAAAATTAGAGAGATTAGAGCGCGCACGGAGGCTTTCAGACAGTCGTTCTTCCCGCGAACCATACGCGACTGGAACAGGAAAGGGAGGTAATGACAGTGGCATGTAAAGTGCCCTCCGCCACACACCGTTGGGTGGCTTGCGGAGTATAAATGTAGATGTAGATGTAGGTGTCGTAGGCTTATTTTGTTTAACTAGAGAATATAATAGAACCTATGTCATACTCATATCTGCTGCAATATTTCGAGCCTGTAACCACTGCACCATAACTTCTTTCCGATCATTTGTGGTTGGAGCTTTGTTCTATATCACCGAATGATATGGAGCATTGTCCATTACAATTGTTGTAGGGACAGAAAATTGTTTTAAAAGGTTCCTGAACCATTCAACAAATCGTGTGTGATCCATATCTTCATGGTAATCACCAGTCTTTTTTGATCTAAAAACTAAAAGTGCGTCAGGGACAAAACCACTGGAGGAGCCTGCATAGACCACAATTAATCTAGCTCCTCTTCCCATCGGCTGATGGCCGCTACTGCTGGGTGTGTTATCCGTCCAGCATTTACTGACAGCTTCCTCGGCATTAACCCATGTTTCGTCTAGCCAAATTATGGAATGAATGTCTCTGCCCACAATTTTGTGCAAGAAAATGCTACGAGCGGTAACAATATGTGCCCTCTCTAACAGTACTTTGTGTCCGTCTAGCGTTTTGTAACGGAAACCCATATTTTTTAGCACAATTTTTAGTGATGTTTTACCACCCCTGAAGAGTTCACTTTCTGTTAAAGAGACTAATAACTTAGCTACACTCGGATACTCTTTTCTGCTGTAGTAAGCATAAACATGCCTACGAATTGCATCAGTCTGGAAAGAATCTAAATCTGTGATAGGACTAGGCTGCTTTTTCTTCTTTCCCGGGGTTGTTAAAAATGTGTTACTTGATCCAGACAGCTCGGAATCATTACGACTCACTTCAGTATCTTCCAAGTTTTGTAGTAATACTCCCTTACTTACTATGGTTCTTGCACTAATTCCAAGAGTTTTCGACGTACGTTCCACCACTTTATCGGCAGGAATTGATGGCTGTCCATGAATGCTTACGTAGTTTTTCTCCTGCTCGTAAAACTCACGAGTTCTGCGTAGTAACTCCAGTGCCTGGCTGTTTAGCGGCACCCCTCGACGCAAAGGATTGTCACCAGGTGAACGAAGTCTTTTCGGTGGCATTTTCCAAGTATGTAAACTCACAATGCAACAAAAGTGACAACGATATAGCACACAGTACAACAAAAACACGCGGTAAACAACATACAATTCACGTCGTATACACATTCACTAAACAAAGCCGGCAATGCGGGAACTTTGACGTCACAGCACGTGAGTAACAGCAGTGCTCACTGCGCTGTGATTGGCTGGCGCCCCTCACTGAATGCCTAGTGCCTATCGTTCTTCACTTGTTACTCTGTTGCGCTGCCAACTTCATATGCAAACGTCAAGTGTAATGTTTCAGCGGCCTGGGTATAGGCTGTATGTGAGGTTAGAAATTGTACGAGAAATTTTTCTCTGGTAGTAGAGGACTTTGTGCTGTCATAGAACGTGTAAAGCCCCAGAGTCTTTTTCCAGCTACTTTGTGTTACATACCAAGGTGTAATTGCAGACTCTCATAAGATCTGGACAAGTTAAGGGAATTGTTGTATATTTTTATGAGGGATACAATCTAATTTTATCATTGGTTCATATTTATCACTAATGTTGAGGTTTTGTTTTTGTGAGGTTAAGTTGTTCATCAGAATGCTTATTTATTCCTTTGAGCTACTCCAACATTTTGTTTAGTTCATGTTTCTCATTTGAAAACAGCATTTTAATCAGTTTTCTCCAAATTTTGTAAATTTCTAGGCATCTTAGAGATGTGTGTTTTATTTTTATGTATCACCACCACCAACCATCATCTTCACCACCCACCACCACCACCACCACCACCACCACCACCACCAAAACCACCACCTGCTTCATGAGTTTAAGAAAATCACAGAAAACCTAACTGTGGACAACTGGACATGGAGGTTAACTGCCATCCTCCCAAATACAACACCATTATCTGCCTTCCAATGTACCACTTTGAACACAAAGTGGGAATTGATGTATTCCCTCTGTGCTTTCATATGATGGAAGTCCCAAGCAGCTGGAAAAAGTAGTTTTCTCCCGTATGCAAGAATGATAAAAGAACAGACCCACAGAATTACAGACCAATTGCCTTAATGTCAGTTTCTTGCAGAATTTCTAAGTTCCTTCTTCTATCTTCATTTAAATATGGATTTAGAAAATAATGGTGTCATACAATGCTCAGCTTGTTCTTTACTGCTACAATATCATGTGAACTGTGAATGAAGACAGCAGTGAGGTTTCATATTGAGAATAGAATAAAAAATTTGGTTGCATTATTTTCCAGTACACCGTCATACGTGAACAGACTGAGAGAATGGACAGTGATCTACTACTGTTTTCTGATGCCAAAGTGTAACTAGAAGTGTCATTGTGAGTAGCTGTTGGAGGATGCAGGATGACTTTGGTAGAGTTTCTATTTCGTGTGATGAATGGCAGCTGGATCTGAATGTAGAAAAATATAAGTTAATGCAAATGAGTATGAAATAAAATCCTGTAATGTTTGACACAGTTACATCAATTAAATATCTAGATGTAACATTGCAAAGTGGCACAAACTGGAATGAGCAAATAGTGCAGTTTGTAGAGAAGGTGAATGGTTGACTTTTGTTTATTGAATGTTTTCTAGGAAAGTGCATCTCATCTAAAAGTTGGCTCCTTACAGAATGTTCGTGCTATCCATTCTTGAGTGCTGCTAGAATGTCTGGGATACCCACCAGGTAGTATTTAAAGAAGATATTTAAGCAATTGAAAGGCATGCTGCTAAGTTTCTTACCGGTAGCTTTGATCAACACAGAGGCTTCGTTAGGATGAAGTGAAATGCAGCCAATCAGTAGCAGAAATCAAAGGTTTATTCAGACCCCTTGCCCTAAGTTTCAAAAGTCCTATTTAGACGTGTGAATTGTTACACTGGATACATAATATTGTGGAGGTATGTTAAAGCTGTAGCCTAAGGCACCAGTGGAAAAAAAAATTAACTTCCTAATAGTAAAAATCATACAAATCGTGTTGATCATCATTAGACGGTACTTCACAATTGTGACTAGTGAATTGACATTTGCTTAAGATTTCATCACACAAGTATTATGGAAATGCTCTGTGAACTCAAATGAGAATTCCTGGAAGGACTGAGATGTTCTTTTTGTGAAAAACTCTTGAGAAAGTTTAGGGAACGAGCTTGTACAGCAGATTTCAGAATGGTCCTACTGCCACCGACATACATCTTGTTTAAGGGTCACAAATATGAAATAAGAGAAATTGGACCATGTATGAAAGCATATGTGCAGTTTTTATTCTCGTGCTACATTTGCAAGTGTAACAGAAAAGGGAACAATTAGCAGTGGTACAATTTTATTTTGCTTATTTAATAAGAAAATACAATGTAAATCATTTACTTTTCTCGCGTAACCATGTTCTTATGGTCCTGTTTTTTTCCAGAATGGCTGCCGAGAAATTAGAGGAGGTCGAAGACGGGTACGAAATGAACGCCCGGGTTTTAGTATCTCGACATCAGCCAATGAGAAGCTCTCCCGATTTCTACAGGACCCGGCACAAATGGAGCTTAAGTGAGTTCAGAATCATGTGTATTTTGGGAAATGCTTTTTTAAATAGCTTGAGAATAGGGCCAAGTCATATTGTTCGAAATATGTAAATGATTTAGTGTATAAGTAGTAGATAACATTAGCTCATGTCTTACAGAAATCAGATTCCCACTTAAATGCAAATAAACACAATACACCTTACGCGACCACAATATTATTGCACTTGGCCTCCCATGGCCTTTATTGGAAACATGCTGTATGGTACAGTAAACAAATACAATGGTGATTTAGGGAAACATATCACACAGTAAATGCTTGCAGGACACTTGTGCGTATACTATCAAATGGTTCAGCAGTGTGCCCTCTTGAAATATGAAGAAAACTCGTGATAAGCAGACCAAAGCAACCTCCTTCCCAGGTGCAATAATATTGTGGTCGACTAATACAGTTTCAGACACAGAAATCGTGCAGAATTCAAATTTATTGTTAGAAAGTGGTTAAATAACCAGTGAAATTGAACATTTTAAATCTGTAGTACGTAAGAGTTGAAAAGCTCTCTTCAAGTATTACATTCAGGAATGTATTACAATTATACTTCTTTAACGATTGTACAGAAAGATGTGCACTGTTCTTTAGGTTTCATTTGCACTGGACTTCTGAGCTGAAAAATTTAAATGATGAACACTAAATTTCCAGATTCTACATCACAGGTTTACTTGTGGCACATGCTTTTTATTCAGTACTGGTGTTCCTCAGGTAAGCTACCAACTTCCTGTGAGCTATGTGTTGACTTGTTCCATAGGTAACTTTATCTTACACTGTCCCAGATAACCTGATGAATTATAATTAAAAATTATAGAATAGTAGGTGAGGTAGAGGATAGCATAGATGAATAAATAAGAGAGCTTACAAGTGGGAAAATTTTAAAATACTCACAAACATTCCGTGGTGACACCTATACATAGAGAGGTAACAACAGAGGAAAACTTAGGAAATATTTTGTGTGTGCAGGTGCTATAAGGGGTAGCCAGTGGATGAACAATGGTCCATTGTGTGATAACTAAATAAAGTAACAGAAGCAAGAGAGTGAGGGGATGTCAACTGATGATCTTTACATGGGTACAACTTTTCCTAGTTCTGCAAATAGAAAATAAATAAAATTTATTTGTGTCGTAAGGCAGCAGAGGACAATGATCTTTCTTAGCCATCTACAAATAGTCTTACTCGCTAACCCATCCCGAAGCATTGCCTTGCACGGATAACTGCACACTCATACTGCAGTTATGTTGTATTACACGAATGATAATTGTGACTTGATATGACACTGAATTGTATCCAGCTTATCTATGTAGTTCAGTATTTACACTAAATCAAATTAATAGCAATAAAAATTTTTGTATAAAGAACTAATTACTGTATTAACATTTTATTCACCCAGCATAAAGTAATCCGAATGAGTATATGTCTAAATATCATCTAGAGTCACAAAACAGTATTCTGTATTGTGCCATTTTGCATCCTACTCCTTTTCTTAAAAGGTGTATACATTACTTTATGTGGTTTCTTGCATCTGGTGTTAACAAATATGGCTTTATATAGAGCACCTAGAAAGAATATTATAATAATAAATAGTTTATTGGTGAAGATGGAGGCACATTTCACCAGTGTGACAACATAAAGTAGCTTGAGAAACACAGAAAAAACACATAATATGACATAGTGACATAGTAAAATCACAACACCTGACTGAAGGATCCTATTTATATTTTCTATACTTCTAGTGCTGTTTTCCATCCACGTAAATAATCTGCAAGCCACCATACAGTGCACAGTGGAGGGAACATCATACCAGTATCGTCGATTTTGTTTTTTTATTGCATTTACCCACTGATCGAGTGAGGAAAATGACTGTCTTCAAGCCTCTGTATGCATGTGCCATAATCTCCCTTACCTTACTTCCACGAACACAACACATGATACACGACACCAGTGTCGTAACGATCACGGAGTCATCTTCAAACGCAGTTTCCCTAAATTTACCCAACATGGTATTGCGAGAATTAAGTCGGTTTGGTTCTGAGCGTTGACATTTCACTTCTCAGAGCATTTCTGTTGCATTTTCGTGTGGGCTATACCAACTTAAGGTCCTAGCAGTGTGTCACTGCAGTCATTAAATTTGTCATTGTGCCTCTTCAATAAGGACTCCGAATATCATAACAGAATTCTAGCATCTTGTAAGTTATTTGCTTTACAGATGAACTGCACCTCCATTTGCCTTCCCTAACATGGGTTTCACACGATCATCGTATTTTGTATTGACCCTAAATATAAATAATCTATAACATGCTTAAAATGTTCACCACTAATTGTATAATCAGTACTGCACAAATCTCTCTCCCTCTCTGTGACATACCTATTTTTTTTTTCACATTTAGGGAGAGCTACCATTCACTACACCACATGTCTGGTGATACAACCTGTACACACCTACATCCTCAGCAAACAGTTGTACAGTATAGCTGATCCTAGCTGATAAATTGTTTGTGTATATTGAGAGCATTACAGATTTATTATGCCTTCTGTTGCAAAGCCAATGACACTTTTACTTCTGTGGAACATTCACTGCCCAGTAAAAAAATACAGGTTTCTGTGTATCAAACATTTTTCAAGTGAAGTCGTATCTGCAAAGATACTCTGTACAATTGTATTTTGGTCAGTAGTTGACAGTGTGGTGCAGTGTCCAATGCCTTTCAGAAATCTAGAAAGATGTAGCCTATCTGTTCAGCTGTGCTAGTGTTTTCTGCTGGCACACTGGTAAGAAATGCCTCCATCCATCACACTAACCTACTATACCTGTAATATTCTTGGTGTTTACATAACATTGTTTGCATTAACATCAGCATGTAAGAGCACTTGAAACTTAGTTAAATGATGGCATGTCTTTGTACACTAATTTTTCTGTTTTACTCAATAGAAAGGGAAGATGAGATGGGTGATAGGATCCTACGAGAAGAATTTGAGAGAGCACTTTGAGAGCCCCTGGATAACAGATCTGTTCCACCTGGTGTACAAGATAAATGCAAGGAAAAATACCCTCAGACTTCAAGAAGAATGTTATGATTCCACTTCCAAAGAAAGCCGATGCTGACAAATTTAAATATTCCTGAACTGCCAGTGTACGTATTCATTGCTGGAAAATACTGACACAAATTATTTACAGAAGAATGGAAGAATCTGGTAGAAGCAAACCAGGGAAGATCAATTTGGCATCTGGAGAAATGCTGGAACACGCAAGGGACTACTGATCCTACAGCTTATCTTTGGAGATATGTTAAGGGAACACAAATCTGTGTTTATCACATTTTTTGATTTGGCGAAAGCTTTTGACAGTGTTGACTAGAATACATTCTTTTAGTTTTTGAAGGTAGTGGGGATAAAATACAAGGAGGAAAAGGCTATTTTCAACGTTTATAGAAATCAGACAGCAGTTACAAGAGTTTGAGGGGTGTGAGAGGGAAGCAGTGATTTAAAACAGAGTCTTCAATCGGAATATTGAACAAGTTGTGAAGGAATGCAAGGAGAAATTTCGAAAGGTAATTAAAGTTTAGAGAGAAAAACTGTTGAATTAAAACAGGTGATGCTGTTGGAATTAGATTAGGAAAAGAGGGACAAAAGAGAGGATTTTAAATGTAGAGTGACAGTGGCAAGAAATGTGTTTCTGAAGAAGACATCAAATATATATTTAAGTATTAGGAAGTCTTTTCAGAAGGCATTTGTCTTAAGTTTAGCCTTGGACGGAAGTGAAACACACGATTGTCAGTTTGGACAAGAAGGGACTAGAAGCTTTTGAAGTGTGATACTACAGAAGAGTGCTGAAGATTAGGTGCGTAGTTCATGTAACTAATGACGAGAACTGAGAAGAACGGAAATTTGTGGCATACTTGAATAAAAGAAGAAATCAGTTGATGGGATACACTCGGAGACATCAAGGGATCACCAGTGTGGTATTGGGGGGAAGTGTATTGGATAAAAACTGAAGAGGAAGACCACAAGATTAATACCATAAGCAGGTACAAAAGGACGTCGATTGCAGTAGTTACTCAAGAGATGAAGAGACTTGCACAAGATAGAGCAGTGTGGAGAGATGAATTAAACCAGTCTTAGGAATTTCAGACAGCAACAACAATCAGCTATGTAGCTTTGTGAAGTTTTATGTGGGTAGCAACCTCATATATTTTAAACTGTAAAATATTTATCTTAAAAAATTAAAGAAACAAGGAAAGATTCACTTCTGCTCTATATTGTGCTCGCGTGGGAAAAAGGCACCATTTTACGGCTCGGAATAATAAAATGATTATTGCGAGTTAAATTGCTGATGCTGCTGTTCTCATACGAACATCGTTAAATTCCTACCTGTATTTGAGGCAAGTTTCAGTGGCCACCACTTTCTATAGAACTTTTAACATTTTTTGCTATTAAGAACTGGTAAAGGATTTTTGTATTGACTTGGTGTGGCAGACAGGGCTGTTAAAAGATGTATCTGCAAGGCACAAAATTTCACAGTGCAAAATTTCAACTAAGTTATTTTCTAACGGGAGCCAGAATTTATACATGCATCTATTCATTTAAATTACCACAGTCAAAGACATAGTCATCCTTATGAACAATATTATGTAGCAGAGTAATATTAATTTTCACATCTCCGTCTTTTTCCGCTAGCTAGTTTCCAGTCTTTTTGGACACGAGATTTGCTGCTTGATGGTATGTGTCCTCTGTTTCAGGCTCCATCCCATGAAACAGCAGGAGCGTGACCAGCTGTGCCAACTTGCGACGCTGTATTCGCTCAAGATGTCGACTGACCCTACACTCACGTGCCCTGTGCTCACTAAAACAAGGTAATGTTAATTGCTAGTGGAATCATCACAGTGACACAATTCCTCCAACTCCTAGCTGAAAAGAAATGGGTCGGAGAAAATTGTTGTCCATCACCCTTCCCAAGTCCCTCACAGTTGAACATCTTTTCTAGAAAACAGTGTTCTGCATAGAGCTGAGTCAGCTAAGTACATGAGGTACAGAAGTCGTCCTGGTATGTCTTCTTCAGTTCCTGTGATTTTGTTTGCTGCTAATGTTTGAGATTGAGATTGAAATGTGTCATTGTGCAAAATGTAAAGTTATGAACCTATGTACTGATGGGTTAAAACCGAACAAAAATGATTTTGAAATATGGAGGTATGTCTGTTCCGTGACCTGTTGAGGTCATTTATATGTAAATCTCTTAATTTGTGTAGAATCGATGTTTGAAAGTTTAACAGGTCTGAAGGCTACAGTGGCATAAATCACTGAAGAGACAGTCCTGTATGAGGGGCAGTTATGACCAGCAGATTCACAGCAGTTATTTATGAAACGAACATTTTGATAGAACAGTATATTTTGTATGGAGTGTAGCCATGTATGGAAGTGAAACATGTACGATAACCAGTTTGGACAAGAAGAGAATAGAAGCTTTCGAAATGTGGTGCTACAGAAGAATGCTGAAGATAAGGTGGGTAGATCACATAACTAATGAGGAGGTATTGAATAGGATTGGGGAGAAGAGACGTTTGTGGCACAACTTGACTAGAAGAAGGGATCGGTTGGTAGGACATGTTTTGAGGCATCAAGGGATCACAAATTTAGCATTGGAGGGCAGCGTGGAGGGTAAAAATCGTAGAGGGAGACCAAGAGATGAATACACTAAGCAGATTCAGAAGGATGTAGGTTGCAGTAGGTACTGGGAGATGAAGAAGCTTGCACAGGATAGAGTAGCATGGAGAGCTGCATCAAACCAGTCTCAGGACTGAAGACGACAACAACAACAACAACAACAGTATATTTTAACATGTGCAGCATCTAAAGGGTCATATATTTCCAGTTTGTGTTATCACTCCAATAAGGAAAGAATAGAAAAAACCGACCAACTAATAATCTCAGAAATATGATACTGTACATGCTGCATGTTTTAATATACATTGTCTCAGGCAAATGTTTAACTTTTTCCCAAGTTTCTTCTGAATCTGTAAGTCAAAATTCTTAGCTAAGCTGTTGGGAATCGGGCTTATGTAGTTTTTTTAGATCCATTGACTGTCAAATATCAACTCTACACAGATGAATGGCTTTGAGGGGTGTTAGAACACACACACACGTCTCTTACAGCCTATTGAGCTGGAGTGCTTTCCTCCTGAGGAGAAAGAAGAGTATGTGAGCAAAAGTCTGCAGGCTGTCATCACTGTAGGAAAAATCTGCTAGATTGTTAGGCTGCATCATGTACCTCTTCAATCTGTTGTTACGTGGTCGACATTTTGACCACTTTTGCTGGGATATTCTTTAGGATCTTCTGTTGTCCCGTTTTAGCTTAGTGCTGTCTAACACCAGTATTGCATTCACTTCTAAAAGGGAATTTTCCCATGATAGTTATGATGAATAAGGTTCATCGAGTGAAATTTTTCCGGCTGGTGCTGTTAAGCTAGTAGCATTGTGTAGGTACCGATAACAGGTAATGAGAGAGATGTGAGGGGATGTTTACTGAAGTATTATTGTCATGCCGTGGAAGAGGGGCTCCCCTATAGTCGTTTGTATTCTTCACGCACTGTGGCAGGATATTTTCCGTGTCGACGGTGGAGGGCCTCGTAGCTGAAATATGTTGGCTATTTTGGCTATGGGCTTGGCAGCACTGGGAACTGGAAAGTGCCACCAGTCCTCTGTAAGCTCTGGGCAAGCTTCAGCGACCACTGTACGGTGTAGTGGTGGACCATTGTGTGTCACAGGGAATGGGGATCTTGGCGTGACAGCCTCGATCATAAGGATGGTGTAAACCTCTATAAAATGAAAGCCTCAGTTTCAGTGTGTGATGAGATGCATGGCTGTTTAGGTGGAACAGTCATTGGTGGAGAACCTTCTGTACCTCAGTTGTATAATGCTTAGCTAGGCATGCAGGGCTCTGTTGAGGTTTACTTGTATTTCGCTAGATGCTCGTGGAACTGAGATGGAACCCTTCAAATATCCTCCTCCTCCTCCTCCTCCCAGTGAGATGGATTTTCTCGTCTGGGAGTACTCGTACCCAGTCATCAAAACAAATGAGGGAGGCTAGTCCCCCTGATAATCAAACTGTACTTAGTAACGGGGTTCAAGGAGTCATAAGTCACAGTGTGTCCGTGGTGAAGAAGAGCATGGGGGAGATGTTTGAGAAAATGTCCCCTTTCTATATACGTAAATGTTTAGAAGGGCTTGCTGGAACTTTTGAAGTCTATTAAACAGTTATGTAATAGTTACATTTTTTGTCGAGACTAAATGGTCAGAGCAGGTGGAACTTGTTAAGAAGTCACACAAATTAGGTGACTATGATATTGTTGTTGAGAAGCACACCTCTCTCAGCTCGAGCAACAGTGGGTCACATGCGGTCATTTCATGGCCATAGATATATTAGAGCCTGAACAAAAATTGGCATCATAGGGTATAGTGGATGTGACCTACAATTCTCCAAATCTACCTGAACACATCGTGGCAGGGTTCCTCTGACTTAAAGTTAGGTCTTATGTAACTAACCCTATGCAATGCTACCAATGCTGGCGTTATGGCCATACAGTGACGAGTTGTGGTGAAGTGACCTATGGGAAATGTGGACAGGCAGTCTATGAAACTGAAAGTGACTGCCCATCTCCAAAAGTCTACATTAACTGCTCTGGGAGTCACCTAGTCTGGCGCTGAGGCTGCTCTGTTTTTGCTGAAGAATGCAAAACCTAGGAAATAAGTGACCAAGCGGAGCCCCTAGACGGAAGCCAAAAAGTAATAAAAGGCGACGAAATCCCGTCTTTGCCACTACTTGTGCTTACGTAACGCAGAAACCTGCTCCCAAAGTTCACACTTCAACACAAATGGCATCCAGTGTACCACTATCACCACCGTTACCTGTACTCGCACTTGTATGTGCCGAAGCAAGGTAGTAAAGATATAGGGATCCACGCAGCTGTGACAGAGGAGGCCAGTATTATTTTAACAGTGAGCACTGAGAAGGCACTCCAAAAGCTGAGTGCCTCTCAGTGTCCACATTACTCGAAGCAGAGTGCCTGGATAACCCGTTTCCCCCCTCATCTGTGAAGGGAAAAGGAGGAGGGACACGGCGTCAGCTTACGGGCGCCTTCAGGTGTCATTCTGGCTCACCTTATTGATAATGAATACGTTGTGGATTTTGATGCCTCGTCACCAGCCCTAGGTAGTCCCTTCACTCCCAGTCACTCTACAAGTGCCTCACCACACCAGTACAAGTATACTGGTAAATCAAAACCACACCCCTGAAATGGCTCCCATACTCCATTGGAATATGAAAGGATACAGGTCTCATCTGTACAGAATGGGACAGACCTTTTTGCCTCGGTCTCCAGGAGACTCATTTTAATTGTACTGATGTGCCTGTAGTTGGAGGCTATACCTCTGCAGAAAACGCGAACTTGCCAGTGGAAGAGCGAAGGAGGGTAACGGTATTTATCGAGGACACTTTCCACTCCTCACCTGTGCTGCTATAATGCTACAAGCAGTTGTGTTTTGCATAATGGCCAATGTTGCTCTCGTGAGCCCTTGACAGTGAGGTCCTTGTACATCTAGATAAACTGCACTGTCCCTTTCTACTTTTAAGGGACTTCAGTGCACACAGTGTTCTATGTGGTTCTAACATCAGGGTCAGATACTTGAGGATCTGACATGTAGTATGGATATGATAATGATGAACGTGGGTCAAGCTAAACATTTTAGCACTACTACAGGTTCGTCTATGGCCGTAGACCTCTCCTTCTGCACGCTTGCCCTTGCAGACTTTGCTCAGTGGGGAATGGGCAATTACCTTCACGAAACTTCCTGGCAGATTAAAACTGTGTGCCGGACCGAGACTCAAATTTGGGACTGTTGCCTTTCACGGGCGAGTGCTCTACCGGGCTGTGGCAAAGCCGTGTCTCTGCAGTATCTTTTCTTCCAGGAACGCTAGTTCTGCAAGATTTGCAGGAGATCTGTGAAGTTTGGAATGTTGGAGATGAGGTACTGGCGGAAGTAGAGCTGTGAGGATGGGGTGTAAGTCACGCTCGGGTAGCTCAGATGGTAGAGCACTTGCCTGCGAAAGGCAACAGTCCCGAGTTCGAGTCGTGGTCTGGCACGCAGTTTTAATCTGCTAGGAAATTTCGTATCGGCGCACACTCTACTGCAGAGTGAAAATTTCATTCTGGAATTACTGTCGTGGTAACGACTACTATCCTATCTGGATCAGTTTGCCCGACGGAATAGATCCTGAAAGGAAGCTGCTGAGATGGTTGCCCAGACAGGCTAACTGGATGCATTACAGGCAGTTCACTGTTTTCGAGCTGTCCGGTAGTGTCCAGGATGAGTGGGTCACATTGCAGCCGTGATTCACCATGCCGCTGGCGCGTCCATCCCACAGTCAGTGGGAATACGTATGAGAAGAATAATTTGGGAAAGCGAGCAGAGGTCTCGGCGACAGTAGGTCCAAATCCACAAGTAAAGTATACGAAGCCACCAGGAGGATCTCGGGGCGTATCTTACAACCTCCAGTAGCAGCTGCATGAGAGCAGGGGTCTTTCCTAAGACTGCTGAGAGACATTGCTCAGACAATGGCTGAATCGTATAAGTCCGTTACAACTGATTCTAGCTAGGATCCAGCTTTGTCACTCTCAGGAGACATAGGAGAAAGATGATTTCCATTTCCATTTCACCAACAGGGAGGAATACAACCAGCCTTTCTCTCTGTGGGAATTGGATTCTGAATTGTCGGTAGCTCGTGATACTACACCTGGACACAACCTAGATAAGGTACAGTGTAGTGCAACAGTTGGACCGCAGTCGAAGGCTTCGTCTCTTCGACGAAATTTGGACGATCGGAGACTTTCCCAACTCGTGGAAAGAATCTTATTTTAATCCCAAAATTAAAACCTGGGAAGGTCAGACAAACCCAAATAGTTATTGTTAACATTAGCCTGTCAAGTTGTATAAAAAAAGACACTGGTTCATACATTCAGCTGGTGCCCTGTGTGGGTTCTCAAAACCAGGTCCTTACTAAGTCACTCCTAGTTTAGGTTCAAGAGGTATAACTCCATACTTCTGACCCTGCCCAAAGCAGCAATTCAACAAGCTCTCCTCCATAATCCATGCGTTATCAGTGTCTTCTTCAATTTGGAAAAGGCCTGTGATACTACATGGAAGGATAATATTTCATTGCAGCACTGTCAGTGGGGATTCTGTGGACATCAACTCGTGTTCATGTGGTCCTACATCTCTGACAGGTATTTTGGATACAGGGTTGGAAATTTCGTGTCTTGGCTGTTTTAACCAGAATAGTGTTCCTCAAGGCATTGTTTTAAGTATCACAGCACTTGCCATTGCAATAAACAGTATTACGTCCTCAGTGTGGTGCCCTGTACTGTGTTCCTTGTTTGTGGATGACTTCTCCATCTTGTGTGCGTTCACCAACCTTGCAATAGCTCCTTGGCAACTGCCATTGATGATCAGATGGTTGGAGAAGTGGTCTTACACCACAGATTTTAAATTCTCCTCGGAAAAAACGGTTTGTGTTGATTTTAATTGCTCCCACTCTTTTTAATTCACTCATTTTGAAAGTGGAGGATTCAGTCCTCAGTTTTGAGAAAAATGTGAAATATCTGGGCCTCACTTTTGATGAGAAGCTTCACATGACTACCACAGCTGAAAGAACTGAAACTGAGATCTCTCAAAGCCTTAAACGTCCTTCAATGCATCAGTCATAGGTCTTGGAGAGGCAACAGGGTGTGTCTGCTCCAACTTTATAAGGTCTTTGTGTGATCCCAGCTTGAATACAGATGTCAGGTTTATGGATCAGCAAGGCCTTCATACCTCAAAACACTGGATGCAATTCACCAGGAGGGTATTAGGCTGTCAGCAGGAGCCTATTGCTAGAGTCCTGTTGCTAGCATGTGTGCAGAGGCCCGTGAGCCTTCGCTGTCTATTTGATGTTTTCTTCTCGTGGTACTCAGAGCATATAGGGCTTTATCTGTTCCTACTTGTCATCACTAGAACAGTTGGTCCGTGAGGTTGTTTGGGATTCATGTGAGAGAGAGAGAGCCTTGAATTATTACAGGTGAGGGGGATTAATGTCCAAAGCCAGGGGTGGAGTAGGGCATTCCCTGGCTACTAATGAGGCTCAGATTACTTTTGGAACTAACTGCTTACAGGAAGTATTATACCACAAACTGTATTTTCAAAATTAAATATAATGATATTTTACATTGCCACCCACATTTTATTACTGTTCACATTGGTGGGTCTAAGCAGGGAGGTTTTATCGATTGCTCTGTCTTGTTCCCCAACACTGTCCCCAGGGTAGGGCTCCCAGAGCAGTTTTCAGTGTATTGCACAGAACTGTTTGCTATCCTGAGGGCAGTGGAGCAGATGAGATGGCATCATGACGAGAAATTCCTCATCTTCTCAGACTCTCAAAGTGCCCTCCTTGCTGTTGGTCATATGTGTCCAGCAGATCGGATGGTGCAAGATGCCCCCCTTCTCTTGCACAGGCAGTACAAGGAAATAATTCTCTGCTGGATTCTAGGACACACATGGATGCAGGGAAATGAATATTTTGATGCAGCTGCTGAGGAGACTTGTTCCCTTCCACTTGCTGTTCAGTCCCCGTAGAGGCTGTCACTTCATTTGTGCCCAAGAAGACAATGTGTTGGTGGGAGGCTCTGTGGCTGGAACTGAGGAATAATAAATTATGTTCTGCAAAATCTGCAGTGCGACTGTGGCTTACCTCCTTCCACTCACAATGAGCTGAAGAAGTCGCCCTTATTTCCTGTTGACACAGGGCTTCCTCTTACATGACACGGAGCACTCAGTGTGCCACAGATGTGTGACACAGCTGTCAGTAAGACATATTTTAATTGACTGTGTTTTATATGATGCTAATGGCCTTGCCGCAATGGTAACACCGGTTACCGTCAGATCACCGAAGTTAAGGGCTGTCGGGCAGGGCTAGCACTTGCATGGGTGACCATCCGGCCTGCTGAGCACTGTTGGCAAGTGGGCTGCACTCAGCCCTTGTGAGGCAAACTGAGGAGTGACTTGATTGAGAAGTAGCGGCTTCAGTCTCGTAAACTGACATCCAGCTGGGAGAGCGGTGTGCTGACCACATGCCTCTCCGTATCCGCATCCAGTGGTGCCTGTGGGCTGAGGATGACACGGCAGCCGGTCGGTACTGTTGGGCCTCCATGGCCCGTTCTGGCAGAGTTTTGTTTAGTTTAGCTTAGTTTAGTGTTTTATATGATGACCTGACAGGTGATCTGGGTCTCCCATAGGATTAACTGATAAGGTGAGTGTGGTGCGAATTTTAAGATTTTGTGTGATGTCCACTCTTCTTCCCAAAATAGTGGGTGTGAGATTTGCATGTGTCACAGAGTGGCTTGGTCATCCATAATTTCCAAGTAGTCATGCAGCCATCTGGCCCCTTTTAAAATGTGTTTGTACTGGTATCTTATTCCTGATTTTATCTGGCTATTAAGCTGTGTTCTGTAGGAATTTCATTAGGGCTTTTCTGTTGCTCATCTTGTCATGGTTGCCTTTCAGTTGCAACAAGGTTTCCAGATTTATTTTTTTGTCTAATAGATTTTCACCATGCAGTTCTGTGTACGAGGGCTGTCCAGAAAGTAACATACGTTTTGGTCAGCTGCGATGGTGGACGGGGCTACAGCCACCATCTCGGTGCCGTAATGGTCTTACACTCAGTACACATCCAATCTGTGTCTCTGCTACTTATTTTTCTGTGATGTGTTGAAATGTGCTGTGCAGTAGAAAATACTGCCATTTCTGAGGTGCATTCTGCGATTAGGTTTTTGTTGGCAAAAAACTGCATGCTAGTTATCAACCACTGGCAAAGTTAAGGCGGACAATACAAAACAAGCATCTGGCAAAACTTGTGCAAATTTTCATGACAACACCCATCCACACTCGACTGATTGTACAGGAGAGCTCCTACAGCGTTTTGGATGGGAGGTATTTGATGATCCACCATACAGCCCAGATTTGCTGCCAAGCAACTAACACCTCTTCCCAGAAATGAAGACACTGCTTGCTACATGACGCTTTGATACTGATGCTGAACTGCAAGACGGTATAAAGCAGTAATTGCAATCACAGGTGGTAGATTTCAGCAGAGACAATATTGAAAAACTTGCACCATGGTATGATTAAAACTTCTTGAATTTGAATGGCGATTTTGTAGAACATCTGAAGAGTGCACCTTTAAGGAGAGTTGGAACATCCTATTCAGACAATGTTAATCTTAGTGACTTGGCTTCCCTGTATTTCAGGAACCGCTGTAGCCATTGACATGAAACTTTTACGGGACATTAAACTGTATGTTCTGAGTCTACTGAAGTACAAGAACTGCATTTCAGCCACTGCTTTCGGAAATACAGTGTTTTCATTACACAGTTAAAATTTTGTGTACTTTTGTGTACGTTATCCTAAATAATTTTATTTATACATTACTTCTGTTCTTCTTTTAGTTCAGTAGACTCAGGATATGTATGTTATTACTCCCTGAAAACTTGAATACTCTACTGGAAGTGGTTTCTGAGATTTAGGGAAAAATGCAACAGAAAATGTAAGTTTTCAGGAACAGCTTCTAAAGTTTCAAAAGACTGTAACTCATTTAATATATGCTTAATTTTTTACTTTTAGTCACTCAGAAGCACCCTGCACCAAACTGTATATCATCCTCTTTTTCCAAGTTCTTTCTTCTTTTCTTCTTTCTGGTCTCCTTAGTGACCAACTGTGCTGCATACTCTGCTTTATCAATGTGAACCTTGTCCATCCATTAAAGTTCTCTGATGCAGTTTGCTCCAGGATTAATTCCCATATGTTGTAGCACTTTCACCCTACCAATGTTGCCATCATTAAAAGCAATAACAGCATCACTGATCCCCCCACTTTAGTGTCTTCATTCCAACAAAAACATTTTTTGGTAAGCGAGTCCGTATAAGATTATTGAAGGACTCATTGGGATTTTGAGTCTGACCGTGCAGACACGTTTTCAGTAATTCAGGATTTGCAAGGTATCTGTAAATAGGTTTTATGATATCCATGACTGCTGCTGGGATGGACTGTTAGTGGCTGTATGAACTGTTTGAGTACTGGGCATTGTGGTAATTGCATCATGAATCAGGTCCAAGAGGGCAAAGGTGGTGTACTGGTTTTTCATCAGTTGACAGTCTGTGGCAGAAGGTAGTGCATACTGCCTGCTTCATTTTCAACAAATCCTCAGTAATATTTCTAATGGTCATCCCATAATACTGCTGTAGTTCGTCAATCATTTTGTCTGTCAGCCTGCCTCTTATGGTTTTCCACCAGACAGTTTCTTGTCTCTCAAATTTTGTTTCAACTTCCTCAACCTGGTGCCCATACTCTTCTGCTCATGACCTTTAAGACACAGCAATCCACAAAAAAAATCATGGATTTTATTACATCTTGAAGTAATGCACATAACAATTTTAACATTTTCAACCGGTGTAGATTATATTTAGAAAAATAAAATAAAATACTTCCCATGTGAGTTTATAAGTGATACATGGCAAATTTTAAGATGAGATAAAAAACGGAAATTTTAGATTTTTTTTTCTAAATCCCCTTAAAGTGTAGATAATAAAATTGCATTTTTCCATATTATTAATTTTTTTATTTAAAAACTTCTGGATAGCCCTCATATCATTGTGCAAGGGCGCTGATAACCTGGCCGTTCACTGTGCCCACACACAGATCGTCATCAGCTAGCATTCGTACACTCTTGGAACCTATATTGTAGTCGCAGTCCTTATGATGTTCCAATATTGCAGATTTTGTAGTATGCATTAAACACATTTGTATTCGTCCTCTTCTTTCATAAATTCATTTACTGTCCCTTCAGTTTGGTTGTGTACACTTTGTCGCAATCACACGTCACTTTGTGAGACGCTGCAGTGTCGAGGTGATTGGGTGGGTCCATTTTGTTTCAGAGAAAGTCCTCTACTTCATTTTGACTGAAACATGTGGAATTCATACAATTCTGTAGCCTACTGACCTAGAAGATTTCACCTTCGATGTAAGTGAATCACAATATGCTGAAATCTGTGGACTGAAGTACATATGGTTTACATATTGTTTAAAATACCAGAGGGAAGAATCTGACTACTGATAACTTGCTAACTTAGGTGCTTTCTGTTGTAAGTATAAAATCAGGGTGTATACGTCCCAGGACAACTCCGATAACTTTTTAGAATTCTGGGAATTTTTATTACTTTAGTTTTCAGTTTAATTTATGTAGTTTTGACTGGTAAGAACTGATACCCTAACAAAGAATTTTACTTTAGCCTGTTACTGCAGCAATAAAACAGAACTGAGAGAATCACACCAAAATAAAATTTTAGTTGGAAAGCAAATGTGCCATTTACAAGCAGCAAAATGCACCAGAGGCTTTAGGGCAAAGACAGTGCAATACTTCATAACAATCAACTGCTTTTGATGAGTGTGACACCACAACTCTTTACATTTCTAAAGGGCACCAGATTGCAGCGATCCGTCCTGTGGGTGACCAATAGCTTCATAGATGCACATGTTTAGGCAAATCTCAGCAAAGGTTACCAAAGGTCACGTGAAAATCCCAGGCAGTCTGATGAATCACATGCAATTTGTGCACACTCTGTCACTGCCTGGCGGGTTAGCAGCAACATGTGGCAATATGGTTGTGACTTGTTTATTTCTTTATAAGCAGGGTTGAACAGTTTTGTTTTGCTTTGCCCACATTGAGTAAGAAATTTATGTTAGAATTTAAAGTTATCCAGGGATGACAAAGAACTAATACAAATACACCCTCCAGTGTTGCAGCCATTAGCATTTTGAAGCTAGTGCTATAGAGTTAGAATTGATGGGAAGTTCATAATCGTGATTCAGTGGGCTCCCTCTTACAATTTTGAGTGGTTTATGATATTATTATACTATTATTAAAGGTTTTAACTTCTAAACAGAATCACATACGTATCCACTTTAATGTTAAAAGGACATTTTAATTTAAATGTTCCGGGTAAACTACAATTGTACAATTATACTCAAATTCCTCATTGTTTCATGTAATCTAACTCTCCTTCATACAGTTTGTAACATTCAGGACTAATAAATGTGAAACGAATTGTATTGGCACATTGAAAGATGTAGACAACTCATTTGGCGTCAGTGGAAAATGTAATGTATTTTATAAGGTAACCTACAGTTTGCAAAAAAGTGTTTCTAAAAAAGTTTAATAATTTATAATTCTCATTTATTTTAAATTTATGTTTTGTGAGTATTCTTGGCAATAAAGAAACTAGCTGCAACTGCTGCTTAACATAGCAGTTCATTTTCCATAGCAGAATGTCTCGATACAGTGAGTTCATAATACTGATTGAAATCACTTGGCAAGTCACTTATGTGTAGGGTGAGTGAACAATTACAGGCAATATCACATTTGATGGGTCGTTGTAATCCATTGCTTGTTTGTGGGGCCCTTAACAGATTGGGGAAAATATTGTGAATGCTTGTTTGAGAAGCATTACTTTCACAGTAAATTTCCTTTTATGCAAGATGAATTATGTTAAGTGCAAGAATGGTGCATGAATTTCTTAAATTATGGATCATTTGACTCTCATTCGGAACTTAACACTTTGAGGACCAGCCACATAGAAAAATTTCAGACCTAAAAGACCAGCCATTTATGCCTTTATGTAAAATTTTACTGCCACATTATTTCACAAATCTTAAAGAGTAACACACACTAAAAAAGACTAATATTATATATGAAAGCTTAGCTTTTCTTGTATCTATATCTGCTGTCATTGGTAGACTAGATCACCTGACATAAGCTATGACTGACTGACAAAAGTGCCTCACAATCTCGATTTCAGTGCTTCAGAAGCTACCGTGCTGTATTTAGTGGTGTTCATATTTGTACTTTCGTAGTATAAAAGTATGCAGTGTACGTGTTGCCACATGTTGAAGACCTTTCCAAAACATTGATTTTTCCTGGGTTTTGTTTCCTGAAGTGCCACGAAGTTCTACGCTGCTGTATGAAACCTTTACCATTCAGAGAACTGCTAAGTTTTTCACCTCTGAGGGAAAGTATTTTTGTTGCTTAACACGGAAAAAAGTGTATTTTTAACCAGGAAAAACCTTTTTTCCCCCACATATACACCCTGAAAATATAGGTATGAAAAGTTGTCTGCAGAAATCAGGCTGAGGGCAACAAAGGGAAGTCTGTATGTTGGACAAGGACTACAACAAAGGAGAAATTTAGAAAGGGAAATTAAATTCAAGGGGAATAAATAAAAGCTTTGTAGTAGCGAATGCCATTGCAATTGTCAGGCATAGCAAAGGACTTGGGACAGCAGTTGAATGGAATGGGTAGGAGCTTTTGAAATGTGATGCTACAGAAGAATGCTAAAGGTAGACAGGTATAACGAGTAACTATTGAAGAGATAATGAATGGAATTTTGTAGAAGAAAGATTTATGGCAGATCTCAACCAAAAGTCGAGGGGTCTGTTGATAGGACACATCCTGAGGTATCGAGGAATCTACAGTTTGGTATTGGACAGACCTAGGCATGAATGCAATAGTGAGGCTCAAATGTACGTATGTTGCATAGTTGAAGGGAGAGCTCTATCAAATCTGTCATTGGGCTGAAGGCCTCAACAAAACAACAACAACAACAACAACAACAACAACAACAGGCTCAGTTAAAGTGTACAATTAGGCTGCTGATACCCCATTTAAGTTTTAGGTACTGCAGGTTATTCAGTGCAGAGAAACTGAACTATCTCTTGAATGTACGAGCACCATAAGTCGCGTTTGTGCCAGCAGATTTTGTAATAATGAAACTGCTCTCCCTGCAATCTGTGTGGTGAGACTGCAGCTGTTAACCTACCACCTAATTGGCCACGTGCGTACCCATGCCATCCCTCCTTACAGACAGGAAGTGGTCAGCCATGCCTCGTGCCCCACTTGACATTGTGTGGCTAGTGCAGTAGCTTACCGGAGCACCCCGGAACTAGTCGGAGGTGTGCAGTTCTTGCACGTTAATGCTCCACAATTTGGTGCTGTGCAAGACTTTTCTGTAAACCGTGAATTAACTTGTACTGTTTGAGATTGTTTTGTGAACTGGTACAAATCCAACCACAACATTGTTCTTCGTTTGGTTACTTGAAAGTTTTTGTAGCACTAGTTCTGCAGTGCTGCTGTAATACTTACTATGTCAAGTAGGATGAAACTAAAGTGTAACTTTCAGTAAGCCACAAATTATTTTGCAGTTTTGTGATAAAACTTCGTAGGATTCTTTTTTATGCTAATCCTTAGTTCTTTTCCCTATGACTTACCCGTCCAGTCTGAGGTCCTTATTTTCAGGATTTAGTAAATTTTGTTGTTTGAGTCTGTGGCCGGATTCCCTTCCTGATGTCACAGTCGTAAAAGAACCTACGGGAGGAGAGTTGCATGTGCATCTGCTCGTGAGTTGTGTAAACTCTGTCCTGTGTTATCGTATTTTAGCTGCTGCGTATCGTATTCTCAGAGATGAAATCTGGGACACACCTGGCACTCGCCTGAAAGAATGTGGAAAGTATTGCCTGACACCCCAACTTGACTTGGCTTCCAGTGAAAATTGGTGCCCATTTTGTTCGCTTCAACTGTGTTATGTTCCTCTATATTCTTACCTCCGTAACTGAATAATTATTTTTGCCGACTGTCGAATTGAGCACAGCTGGTAATTTATCGACATTCATTTATTTTCAGGAACACGATGCAAGCGGTGAGAGTCGAGCAGGTGGCCTTGGGACGGTTTCACCCTGCATCACGTCATCACCAGCACCATTTGAGTGATTTCAAGAAAAGAAGAAAAATGCCACAGCCAATGGGTACGTATTTTGTCAGCATTTGACTCTAAAATATATAGTTATTTTCAAAGTTCTGTGTCATTTAAATTAAACGTATTATGGGAGTTATTGTTCATTATTACAAAAAGCTTCATCTCTCAACATCTGCATTTGCATCCATACTCTGCAAAACACTGTGAAGTGTACGGCAGAGGATACTCCCATTGTACCCGGTATTACGGTTTCTCCCCATCCCACTTGTATGCAGACGGAATGTGGGGGAAGAGCTGAAATGCCCCTGTGGAGGCTATAGTTTGCAATTTCTCCACGAGTGGTCCATAGGGGTCTGTAGAATATTTCTAAATTCCTCGCTTGATATTGTTTTCCGAAACGCTGTGAGTAGGCTTTCACAGTACAGTTGCCTGTTCAGGTTTTTCGGCGTTCATGCGTTGCTCTTTAGGGTTTGAACAAACCTTTGACTGTTCTTGCTCTCTTTCTCTGTATTCCTTATGTATCTCCAGTCGCTGCTATATGGTACATGTCCCACACGTATGGTGCATTGCCCTTTTTCATACTGCTCAGTGCTGATTGCACTTGTGGTCACATAGGGAGGTTGTAAAGGGTCAGACTGACTTTTTGAAACAACCTGTTCTTGTGTAGGTTAGGGTCACAGGTATCATATCCTGCAGCCATATACTCTGGTGGCTCCTCATTTCCGAGTGCACAGCATAAAAGAATTTCAAACACTAGAAAATCCAGGATAGAATAATGACAATATTATGAAAAGGATTCTCTGCTACTCACCATATAGGAGTTGCAGGAAGCACAACAAAAAGATATCCACGTGTTTGACCTTTCGGTCAACAGACCTTCTTCTAAAGTAGAAAACACACATATTCACACAAGCACAACTTACACATATGCGATCACTGTGTCTGGCTACAGAGGTCGAACTGCATACAGCATCTCAGCATCTGCACTTAAATAGAGAAGCATTCTGTGTGTGATGAGGGTGAGGAGGAGGCTGGGAGATGGAAGGGGAGGCATAGCATGGCAGCGGTGGTGGAAGGTGTAGTGCTGCTCGTGGGCGTGTGCAGGGACGTGGTGGGAAGAGGGTAGGGCTCCTAGATGCACTTGTCAGGATTGAGGGGGGAAGGGTGGGGTGGCCAGGAGAGAAGTTAAGGAGAGGAAAAAAGAGTAGTGGGTGTGTTGGTAGAATAGAAGGCTGTGTAGTGCTACGGTGGGAACAGGAAAAGGGGTTAGGTGCAGGAAGGCTAGGGACTCGGGAAGTTTGAGGCCAGGGGAGTTACAGGAATGTAAGATACGTCGTAGAGAGAGTTCCCACGTGCCGAATTCAGGAAAGCTGATGTCGTTAGGAAGGATCTAGGCGACGCACGCTGTGAGGCAGTTAGGAAATGAAGCGCATGGTGTTGGGCAGCATTGTTCAGCAACTGTGTGGTCTATCTGGCTGATGGCCACAGTTTATTGGTGACCATTCGTGCGGCTGGACTGCTTGTCGGTTGTTGTGCCCACGTGGAAAGCAGCACAGTGGTTGCAGCTTAGTTTCTAGATCACGTGATTGCTTTCACAGGTAGCCCTGCCTTTGATGGCATAGGTGGTGCCTGTGATTGGAGTAGGTGGTGGTGGGAGGATGTGTGGGTCTTGTATCTAGGTCTTTTGCAGGGGTATGAGCAATGAAGCAAGGATTTGGGAGTTACGATGGAGTAGGAACGAAAAAGGATATTGTGTTGGTTCAGTGGGTGGTGGAGTATCGCTGAGGGAGGGGTGGGAAGGATAGTGGTAGGATATATGTCATTTCAGGACATGATGAGAAGTAGTCAAAACCCAGGTGGAGAATATGATTCAGTTGCTCCTGCCCCGGATGGTACTGAGTCACTTGGCGAGTGCTCCTCTGTGGCATGACAGTGGGTTTGTGAGAGGGGGTAGGTAACTGGAGAGACAAGGCACAGGATTTACGTTTCTGTGAAAGGTTCGGATGACAGTTTCGGCACGTGGAGGCCTCAGTGGTACCCTCGGTGTATTTGAAGAGGAACTGCTCGCCATTACAGCTGCGACTGCCACGAGTAACTAGGCTGCACGAAAGGGACTTCTTAGTACGGAATGGGTGGCAGCTGTCCAAGTGGAGGTATTGCTGATAGTTGGTGGATTTGATATCGACAGAGGTACTGATATAGCCATCCGTATGGTGGAGGTCAACATCAGGGAAGGTGGCTTGTTGGGTTGAAGAGGAGCTAGGTGAAGTGAATGTTGAAGAAGGTGTTGAGGTTCTGGAAGAATGCGGGTAGTGTGCTCACACCCTCATTCCAGATTACAAAGGAATCATCAGTGGATCTGAACCAGGTGAGGGGTTTCTGGTTCTGGGTGGTTAGGAAGGATTCCTAGATGATCCATGAATAGGTTGGCCATTGCAGGTGCCCTTTGCACTACCACAGATTTTTTGTGGGTGATGCCTTCAAAGGAGATATAATTGTGGGTGAAGATATAGTTAGTCATGATGATCAGGAAGGAGTTTATAGGTTTGGAATCAGTTGGGCATTGGGAAACGTAGAGCTAAAAAGTGCAAGGCCATAGTAATTGGGGATGTTATTGTAGAGGGAGAGGGCATCAGTAGTGACAAGCAAGGTGCCACATGGTAAATGAATAGTGACTGTGGGGGAAATAGTTTGTCTCTTTTAGATAGGAGGGTAGGTTATGGGTAACAGGCTGAGGATGTTGGTCCATGAGAGCAGAAATTCTCTCAGTGGAGGCACAGTGACCTGCTAGAATGGGACATCTTGTGTGGTTGGGTTTTTGTACTCTAGAAAGCATGTGGAAGGTAGGAGTGTGGTGGGGGTGAGGGGAGAGAGAGACTCTAGGGAGAGGTTCTGTCCGAGAGACTGGTGATCCTGCTGGATTCACTGTGGCAGGGTTTGTAGGTGTATGGGTGTGACTGCTGGCACAGTCCTTCTGCCAAGTAATCTTTGCAGTTCAAAACAACAATGGTGAGACTGTGTCAGCAGGTAAGATTATAAGGTCGGGATCAGTTTTTAGGTGTTGTAGGCGGTTATTTCCATGGATATAAGCTTGGTTTACATATTGAGGGATTCAGGGAATGATTGTGAGGTGAGATTCAATGTTAAGAAATTCTGGAAAGTTAGCAGGGGGTGATTTGGGGGCAGTGGGGATGGATCACAGTTGGATGGAGGAGTGAACAGAGTCAGGCAGGGTACAACTTTGCTCTTTGATTGAGTCTGATTGGTGGGGTTGGTGGTGAAAAGGTGTTTCCACTGTAGGGACTGGGAGAAGGAGAAAATATCTTTAGCAAGTCCTGCATGACAGAATTTGGGATTGGGGCAAAAGTTGAGGCGTTTGGAAAGGACTGATACTTATGGAGGGCTAAGGCATTTGGAAGAAAGGTTCATGATTTTGTTTTGGGTCGGTTTAGGTTCTGGATTCTGTATGGTAGTGCGAGGGAGTTTTTGTAGGTGGGGTAAATGTAGTTGGCCTGTGAGGCAGGGTTTGTCAGCTGTGATGGGACATGTTGCAATGGTTATGGATAGTTGTAGCCCTAGGCAGCAGGAGGAGGTGAAGAGGTTGTAGAGTTTTTTTGAGGTGCCATTGTGCATGCTGCTCTAGTTCCTGAAAGGCAAGGCTTTCGGTGTGAGAGATGGGATGCAGGAATTTGGGATTGCAGAGCAGGAGAATTTTATGGTTGGATAGGAGGTACTGCAAGGAGGTTTGGACCTGAGTGACATAGTTTTGCAGGACTAAGTTGGCGAGGGTTAAGGACTGGCAGAATTTGAACAGATGGAGATCATTGTGGAAGGAGCGGTTGCAGCCAGAGATGGCTAATTTGGTCAGGCCATTTTCAGCAGAGGGTTCCATAAGCCAGGCAACAACGCAGAAACTGTATGTGGGACTGGGTTCTGGTTAGAGATAAGAAGCTCGTGTTGGTGCAAATAGAAGCAGCAAAGATTCGTAGTTTTTTTTCCCACATCCTGTACTTCTCTCTTATTTACCGTTTAAATTTTACAGATCTGAATCATGAACTGGATTTTGATATGAGCGTCTGTATTGAGTAATAGATTTTCTGAGTTACAAATATATATTTTCCTAATTATGTGATTTCAGTTGAATTAACAATATGTTATTAGAAATCACTAATAATTCATGAGTAAAGTTAAGTCTTCCTCTTTTGAGTAATACTAATTCTGATATTTCTAACTTGTTCTCAGTTTTACAATGTCAAATACTTCAAATAAAACTACTGTCTTTGTTTCTAAAGAACTAGGTCATTATAGTGCCGTATGTTTACATTCCAGCGCTGGTTCCATTGTTTGATGAATAATACATACTATATTTCTGATACAAATTGGTCAGTTGCATTCTAAAGTCATTGTTTTCTTCATCAACTTCCGTGTATAAAATGGATAATTAACTGTAAACGCATACACAAAGATATATGTGTGAAACAGTAAATTGTGATCGACACCCCATTCTCCTACATTGCAGTATGATACCTGGGATCCTAACCTTCACCACTGTATCGGTGGTTTCGAAGTCAGTCCCACCCCTCGGTCCCCATCTTCCCAGCCTAATTCTTTTCATTTTATTTTCGTCGGTTGTTATCTGCCTCTTCACTGGGCGTCTTCTCCTCAGCTACCCCAATTTTATTTATACGTAGTAATTTCCCTGCCCTTCCCCATTCTCGTCCAAGCTGAGTGTGTATCCTGTTGCTGATGTGTGTGTGTCATGATAAATTCAACTCTAAATGTTTTAAAAGAACTAGTTTTTGAGTAGCAGTGTTTTGGAAATTTATTCACTTTTCAATTACTTGAGGATAACAACTTTATAACAGTGCCGGTGTGGGACACGGATAGTTTGTCAGGATTTGTTCGAGTTTTCTGTGGATGTTGCAGGGTTTCGGTGATAGTTTGGGAGACGAGTGTGACGTTTGGGGAGGCTGCAGACAAACTGTTGGTAGTCGTGCAGTAATTCTTTGTTAATTTACTCGGCTCAGACAGTCTTGTGAGTGTGTACTATTCTCTGGTTGGACGGGTGTTCCCTCGTAATATTGCAGTGCCGAGACGGCTGACAGTAGCATATGGCGAGCAGTGTGCACGCACTGCTCGGGAGGCAGTGCCGAACTGGCTTCTCCAGTCTACATTGACACTGGCAGGCGAGCGTGTCTCGTAGCTTCCTGTGGCACGGAGCGGTGACTAGTGGTGGTTCCTGTGAGGATGTTCCACTGCACCACCCTCCAGTGCCCAGGTGTAGAGCACTTGCCCGCCAAAGGCAAAGGTCCCGAGTTAGAGTCTCGGTCCGGCACACAGTTTTAGTCTGCCACGAAGTTTCATATCAGCACATGCTCTGCTGCAGGTTGAATATTTCATTCTAGAAACATCCCCCAGGCTGTGGCAGAACTGTGTCTCCGCTATATCCTTTCTTCCAGGATTGCTAGTTCTGCAAGTTTCGCAGGAGAGCTTCTTTGAAGTTTGAAAGGTAGGAGATGAGGTATTGGCAGAAGTAAGGCTGTGAGGCCAGGGTGTGTGTCGTGCTTGGGTAGCTCAGATGGTAGAGCACTTGCCCGTGAAAGGCAAAGGTCCCAAGTTCGAGTCTCTGTCAGGCACACAGTTTTAATCTGCCAGGAAGTTTCAGATCAGTGCACACTCCACTGCAGAGTGAATATTTCATTCAAGATTATTTTACTTTGCCCTTATTTGATGCAAATTTGATTGCATTGAATTGTAAGAATACTGTACTAGTCTTGGAAGGATTATTGGTAACTGTAATAACAATGTAGTCAAAGCTGGCATTTTTAAGGCTCCTGCTAATAGTACTTGATAAAATATGAAGGAACAAATAACTAATACGTCCCACCACAACTAGCTATCTGCTTCAGAAAATGAACTGACCGATGTCCTCGAATGTCTTAAATCTGAACGAGTGGCATTTGCTCTCAAAAATTGCCGTGCAGTATGTGATCTAGAATTAAAATTTTCAGATGATTCATTTTAAATGTGTCAGATTTTGTAAAATGTTGTGAGTGGGTGTCTCTTTGGATCAAGGTAACCTTCCATTACTGAGCTATTTTAATACCACCGTGCACCTGTATTTTAGTCATAAATCACACTGATTTGAATATGGAACCCAGGTCTCTCCAACAGACTTTCAGTATTGAGTTGACAATAACTTTCACCACGATTAAGTGAACGTTGTATTTATTCTGCATAAGAATGATGGCAAAACTAGATAAACTGATCTCCTCTTGAGCTCTTGATAGCTCAAGAACTCTTTGTTAAATAAGTGAGTATCACTTCTGCAATAAAATCAATAACATAGTAATGTAATGGTTTCATTAAAAAGAATCATGGCACACATTTATTCCTTGAGGCTTTTTCAAGGCTTGTGCAGTGGCTCAACTGTGTCTCAGTACTTGCTGACCTATTTTGCAAGGTGTGCGCATATTGCCAGAGCCACGGTGCCTCACTGTACATCGGAGGAGATGATGGAACTTGTAAAATACCTATAATTGTCAATAATATTGAAATGACACTGGCTGGAAACCCGACACGTGTCTACTCATTTGTTTAAAAAATGATAAGAATTTTTGCACATCTAATGTAACAGTTAATGTGTTTGGTATGAAGGATGATTATACTAAATTACAGAAACCACACTCGCAGTCATATTCAAAGTTATGTTGGCCCCAGCTTGGAACGTATTTCCAAAACACAACTAGTGTCGGTGTCGGATTCCCATTTTGGAGAAAGCGGGGAGGGGGGAGACTGGAGTCAGTTCCTTTTCATTTCTTCTTTCATTCATTTGTCATGTTATGTGGATCCTGTCAAGAAGAACCAGCTTCAGGGATGTGGAATAAGTAAAAAATTATTTTAAAAAAAGCTAAGAAAATCACGTAAGAGTAATTTGAAAAGTTCTTGGAATGAAATTTTAAGAAATTGGTTACCTCAGAGAACCTTTATTTTTTAATGTAGTCTCCTTGTGCACTAATGCACTTGCTCCAGCGATGTTCCAATGCCTTGCTTGCATGCCGAACATTAGATTTCCCTGCCAAATTGGGCGACATTGACAATTCATAACTCAGGTAACGTATTTTTCTGTGGCAATGACACTTCTGTGGAAGCACACATAATCGTGTAATCGTGATGAAACATCGCTTTTCTCCTTGCCAAATCTGTTCCTCCCCCCCCCCCCCCCCCCCAGGAGGTTGGTGGAGTACTGTTCTGTAATTGTTCGACAAGTCGGAAGATAATTTCTCTGCAAAATCCCTTACACATTCCAGAAAACTGACACCACAGCCTTTCTGGCTGACAGTATTTTCCCTTGCTTTCTTTGGTGGTGGGGAATCAACATGTTTCCACTGCTTTGACTGTTGTTTCCTCTTTGGGATATAGCAGTGAGCCGAAGTTTTATCTGTGGTCATAATCTGGTTCAAAAAATATTGTTAGCTGCTTTGAAAAGAGGTCCAACATTGTTCTGAGATTTCCATTCTGATGCGTTTCTGATCCTGCAATGAGTCACGGCACCAGTCTGTCATGTGAATCTCCCATATACAATTCTACTGTTAAATTGAAATACGCCCATTCAGATCACATCCCTACAGCTTCAGCAGTACCTCACGTTTCATTGGGGATCCAATAATTCCTGGGGTATTGGCACGCCTTAGCCAACCACTATGTAGATCATCATCTAAGCTGATCTGACAAAATTTAAACTTGTTTGCCCACTTGGCAGCAGTTGAATACGAATGTGCAAAGTCCCCCACTGCCTTCTGAAAACTGGGATGAATTTCTTTTGCTTCCGTACCTCTCTTTAAAAAGAAGGTGCTTGAATCCAGATTTTTTTTATTTTTATTTATGTATTTTGCAACCCCCTTTCACAAATCGCAATACAGGAATGACAGACATACCTGCACCACACATCTCTACCCAGAGCACTTATGCATCACATATTTCCTCATAAAAATATTGTTACACGGAAACCTCATTGCACTAAGAATGAATATGGCGATGATTCAGACAATCATTGTAGCATCTGATTTGTGTTGCATTTTATCTGTAAATGCTATTCATGCTTATTTCAACTGAATTTAATCACACAAAGTAAAAAGAAATATTCTGCTTGGGGAAAAAAATGGGGGGAAAAGGTGCTTTGTAAAATTCTGCATGGAATCCTGCTTTGTCCCTCGTCAAACAACAGTACTACTACTTGTACAGTCATTGTAATTAATATTTCACTATTGATGAAGTCTGTCTCGGCTTAACTTGTATTGTGTGCTGGCTCTAGCTGTTTACAGTATGTGTTGTCATTTGGCATTTGCTGTCTTTTGGTTCCCTGTTGACTTAGCACTGCCCAGTGAGGGTCTGTTTCCAAATACAGCAATTTACATTTATTTGTGCCTCGAAAACTACGGTGTATTCATTTATCGAAATATCAGCTTATAAAATCCTCCCCTATAATCCACCAATGCTGGTTAAATTCTGATCCTCAGCCAAATGTATAGGCTCTGTAGGGAACGAGCTCACAAACTTTAGCTGAGGGTAGGATCCTGTTTTGCCACATTCATTTGAGATCTGTGTTAGTCACAGTCCATGTCAAACATGGAACAGAGACCGGGTTAATTTTAAACAGTTTACCCCATTTCCTCAAAAATTCTGTTGTGACAGTTATCTATTTCTCTAAAGACTGTGCACCACTAATACACTGACAGCCATTAATGTATTGCAAATCGTGGTAGACAATTAATGTGGTAGAATTTTGTGGCCTGCTACCGAGTGCAAACAAACCCCTAAGAAGCTCTTCCACGCAATGCCTCCCTCGCTCACATACTACTGCACAACACTCGCCGCATGTTGGCTCTTGACGGTCCGGGTCAGTTGTCAAGGCAAGAAACAAACAATAAAGTACTGTTAAAGTCACAAAAAAGTATATAGTTTAGAAAACTGTTAAAAATTCCACATACATTGATACATTGTGCAATAAATAGATAATATTAAGAGTTTTGAGGCACACACACATCTCACAAGCTGTTGTTAATGACTTTATCTGGCAACATTCCAGTATGTCGTGTGAACATTTGATACACTGGGAGAAGCTCAAGTTTCAGAAAATGGCATATTTCTTGTGGTGTTTCAGAACTCGTGGGAGCAGGAGCGAGCCCCATTCCGGACAGCAACATCGGCAACACGATGCTGCGCAATATGGGCTGGGAGCCGGGCAAAGGTTTGGGGGCACACAACTCTGGCATAACAGAACCCGTGCCGGCCGCCATCAGGCCCAAGTACCAGGGACTCGGGCTCGGACACGCCTGCACGTCAAGTTAGTTGTGGAATCCACTCCACTCCGCACGTGTCCACCTCGTTCCACACTTTGTCATCCTGAACTTGTGTGTGTGTGTGTGTGTGTGTGTGTGTGTCTGTGCAGTAATGGTGTTGTAGCCTGTGTACAGAAGTGCGCATATTTCGTGCCGTACCACATGGTAGCGTAGCTCTGGTGTCCGTATCCCTTAGTGCCGTCTTACTAAAATGGGTGACAATTTGCAATGGACATGAATTTTTCAGTGACTGACTAAAAGTGTTTTTCACCGAGATGGGTATTTATTGCAGCTCTCAGGGACCTTTTTCTTGAACTCTGTAATTTCTGTGTACAGTAATATGTTGCACTAAGATGAAGAAGTGAACTGCTACCATCTACAGTGGAAGTCTTATTGCCATCATTACTGTTGGTGCAAATTGAGAATGTGACCACAATGTGTATAATTATTATTTCAGTCCAGTGAACTGTATTCATAGCTACTGTTGTATCTAAAATAATTTTTGTTAGTAAGTTCAGCAATAACTATTGTACTTCACCCACCTTCCCCCACAGCTGTAAGCCATAAATTTGATGGTTATGAAATCTGGGAAGGTTGCAGAATATAGCTTGTGAACAGAAATTAAGTAACTACTCATATCTCAATAAAAGTCTTCTGGCTATATGACCACATTACATTGTTCACATTGTAACATGGACAGAATTTTTATTACTAATGCACATGAAGGCCGACCGTATGCACAAAATGTTTTTGTTGAAGCTGTCAGTGGCTCTAGAAAGATGTCCCCCATAAGCAGCAGCTCAGTCCACCAAACAGCAGCATTCGACCATGTTGGGCCATGTGGAATAAGTGGATCAGTGAGGCCCATTATATGTTAAATAGTAAATCTAACCAGTGAAAAGTCATAAAATGTCAATAAAAGCCCATCCAGAAACAGGTAAGTAAGTGACATACATTTATGAAATTTTTCATTGGAACACAAGCATAGGGGACGTGCCTTTTAGGCTGTGACCATAATTAAATAATTGATTAGAAAAGCATTGGTAAAGATACTAATTAGCAAACAAAGCCCACTTCCATATAAAAACAGCCTATTACTTCCTGTAATTAAGTAGCACAAAAGTAACGTCTGATCTCTGAAGACTTCAAAAGTTCATTTAGGTTGACTGGCTCATAAATCGTATCAAGGTTTACACACACACAAAAAAAACTTTCCATAAGATGAATTATGTGGAATAAGAGACACACAAGTTATAGAGAAGACTGTACAGCAATAAACAAATCATACTACACCAAAATAATTGGAGATGTCGTCAACCAAGATTAATAAATCATTGAATTATACAGTAAATAGATCAAATTGTCTTGTCGGAAAAATGATATATAAAATTGGTGGCATTAAGTTAACAAAATATCAGAATGTGGTTTGGAAATACCTGTGGCAATTGTAAATTCCCTTTTTATGTCGATGAACTTCCGTGATACAATATGCAGTTCAGTATTTCACTATGCTGTGCTTTAAAACAACGAACAACTCATTGTAGATGCTTGTAACTTGATGACACCATAGCAAACAGGACATGCTTCGGTAGGGATCAGGGGTGTGTCATGAAGTGCACAGCATGTTGCTGGAGTGCACCTGGCCTCCATCGAAGGGGTGGGCATTGTACATTGTTTGGGCAGCTCCGTGTTCTTTGACATTTCAAAAATAATCTACTTTCGCGGAATTCAGATACATTATTTCTCTAATATATAGCATACAAATATACTGGAGTGTAACATTGGATGGTTATGGTTATGTTGTGTCCCACTCTGTGTTCCATCTGTCAGCCGGTTGCAAGTGTGTCTGCTTTACCTTACAGATAATTCGTGATCACCGTTCTTGAAATTATTGCTTGCGTAGAGATGCTCTGCATTGCCACTAGAGCATGCCGTGTGACTACTTCTCCTTTTGTAGTTGGACTGTGCGTGCTGAAAGAGATCTTAGATCTATTCAAGCTACTAAATGATGTAAACATTCTTGTGGCAACTCTGCTGTATTGTAATCGTAATTTCTCCATTGTACAATCAATTTACTCTTACGGATGACATACATCTTGCATAAATTGGTAGCTAACAATAGATCATAACATGCACTGCTGTACTACTTTGACCATTTCAGGTAGAATATCTCTTGTGTATTCTTCATTTGTTTGGGTGTTTACGTTATCACCCTCACTCTTTTCTCTGTGACTTCCAAGGTTGCACCAAGTGATGACACCAAAATATAAGTGGGCCTCCACAGCAGCTAGATATGTGCTTTCGCTGTCACAGCTCGTTGGTAAACAGAGATGACTTCTTTTACATCCATGTGCGCGTACAGCAAACCAGAGCATGTACAGTGGGATCTCCCGTACTTAAGAACTACCTAATCAACATTATCAGTTTCCACGAACATCTTTCGTCAGCCTTAGTGGTTAGAAGTAGAACATGTTATTCCACAGAATCGCCATATTGCATCATAGATGCTCCACTGAGGTGAAAGATGTCTTGCAACATAGCTTACTTGACAAATTACAATGTTACATAACAGAAAAAAGAATATTCTCTAAGTAGCAATATGTTTCCCCTTCAGTATCAGAACTTAAAGCACCTTAAGACAAACCTATTTTTATTTTTGAAAATATTTATCAAATAATTCAGCTTGCTTAGATAAAAGATAGTTGCAATCAATATACTTCATTCAAAATACTGGTATGTCTCTCTTTATTGTTGTTCAATGCATTTTATAATTTAGTAAATAACTTACCCACTTCACATTTTATTGCTTTGTTTATAAGAGACCTCTTTTTACACTATCATACAATTATCATACAATCGGAGCGTGGAATGTCAGATCCCTTAATCGGGCAGGTAGGTTAGAAAATTTAAAAAGGGAAATGGATAGGTTAAAGTTGGATATAGTGGGAATTAGTGAAGTTCGGTGGCAGGAGGAAGAAGTCTTTTGGTCAGGTGAATACAGGGTTATAAATACAAAATCAAATAGGGGTAATGCAGGAGCATGTTAAATAATGAATAAAACAGTAGGAATGCGGGTAAGCTACTACAAACAGCACAGCGAACGCATTGTTGTGGCCAAGATAGACACGAAGCCCACACCTACGACAGTAGTACAGGTCTATATGCCAACTAGCTCTGCAGATGATGAAGAGATTGAAGACATGTATGATGAAATAAAAGAAATTATTCAGATAGTGAAGGGAGACGAAAATTTAATAGTCATGGGTGACTGGAATTTGGTAGTAGGAAAAGGGAGAGAAGGAAATGTAATAGGTGAATATGGATTGGGGGTAAGAAATGAAAGAGGAAGCCGCCTGGTGGAATTTTGCACAGAGCACAACTTAATCATAGCTAACACTTGGTTCAAGAATCACAAAAGAAGGTTGTATACATGGAAAAAGCGTGGAGATACTGACAGGTTTCAGATAGATTATATAATGGTAAGACAGAGATTTAGGAACCAGGTTTTAAGTTGTAAGACATTTCCAGGGGCAGATGTGGACTCTGACCACAATCTATTGGTTATGAACTGTAGATTAAAACTGAAGAAACTGCAAGAAGGTGGGAATTTCAGGACCTGGATAAACTGAAAGAACCAGAGGTTGTACAGAGTTTCAGGGAGAGCATAAGGGAACAATTGACAAGAATGGGGGAAAGAAATACAGTAGAAGAAGAACGGGTAGCTTTGAGGGATGAAGTAGTGAAGGCAGCAGAGAATCAAGTAGGTAAAAAGACGAGGGCTAGTAGAAATCCTTGGATGACAAAAGAAATATTGAATTTAATTGACGAAAGGAGAAAATATATAAATGAAGCAGGCAAAAAGGAATACAAACGTCTCAAAAATGAGATCGACAGGAAGTGCAAAATGGCTAAGCAGGGATGGCTAGAGGACAAATGTAAGGATGTAGAGGTTTATCTCACTAGAGGTAAGATAGATACTGCCTACAGGAAAATTAAAGAGACCTTTGGAGAAAAGATAACCACTTGTATGAATAGCAACAGCTCAGATGGATACCCAGTTCTAAGCAAAGAAGGGAAAGCAGAAAGGTGGAAGGAGTATATAGAGTGTCTATACAAGGGTGATGTACTGGAGGGCAATGTTATAGAAATGGAAGAGGATGTAGATGAAGATGAAATGGGAGATGGATTCCGTAGAAATGTTGGAACACATGAGGCAATACTGACCCTACGACTTATTTTAGAAGCTAGATTAAGAAAAGGCAAACCTACGTTTCTAGCATTTGTAGACTTAGAGAAAGCTTTTGACAATGGTAACTGGAATACTCTCTTTCAAATTCTGAAGGCGGCAGGGGTAAAATACAGGGAGCAAAAGGCTATTTACAATTTGTACAGAAACCAGATGGCAGTCATAAGAGTCGAGGGACATGAAAGGGAAGCAGTGGTTGGGAAGGGAATGAGACAGGGGTGTAGCCTCTCCCCCATTGTTCAATCTGTATATTGAGCAAGCAGTAAAGGAAACAAAAGAAAAATTCGGAGTAGGTATTAAAATCTATGGAGAAGAAATAAAAACTTTAAGGTTCGCCAATGACCTTGTAATTCTGTCAGAGACAGCAAAGGACTTGGAAGAGCAGTTGAACGGAATGGACAGTGTCTTGAAACGAGGATATAAGATGAACACCAACAAAAGCAAAACGAGCATAATGGAATGTAGTCGAATTAAGTCGGGTGATGCTGAGGGAATTAGATTAGGAAATGAGACACTTAAAGTAGTAAAGGGAGACCAAGAGATGAATACACTAAGCAGATTCAGAGGGATGTAGGCTGCAGTACGTACTGGGAGATGAAGCAGCTTGCACAGGACAGGATAGAGTGGCGTGGAGAGCTGCATCGAACCAGTCTCAGGACTGAAGACCACAACAACAACACAATTATTTTATATGTAAATTGTTTCCCTTTTGTAGATATGGACATGAAGTATATTTGTGATGTTTCCTCATACTATATCATGATTATCTTTCTTTTTTACTTTGTTTTCAAATCATTGATCACAACAACCTGGGTTTCTTAAAATTATTGAGACAGAAAAGGTTTTAAGTTCATCTTCACCAGAAGGAGTTACATGCTGTCATTCTAATCTGCAACCCTCTCCACAGTTTCAAATCTCAATTTTGTGGTAAGTCAATTACAAGTGGAAACATGAATGCAAAGAATCATCAGTGCCCAGGTAAGTCAGTAAACCGTGAACTGTTTTGGAGAACACTTCGACAGTGTGACTGACAGTCACTGTAGGTATAGCTTCCTACTCAGTAAGAGCTACGAAAATATTTTCTCCTGTGGACAGATGTATGTAAATACCTTTTTATCTTTTCGATGTTAGTGTCCCTTCGTTAATCCCTCTCCACAACAATGGTTCTGGTAATTCTGTCCATGAATTCACCTGACCAAGGATTAGACCTTCCCATCCTTGGATTTGATCCTCCTCCTTCCCAACACCTGCATAATGTTGGATTCACCCCATCTTAAATCTCTAGGGGTACATGACTCCTCTGACCGTTATCTTTATGTCTCCCAGTGACAAAGTTTATCTGTTGGATGTTTTTACTGGCTACCTGACTCCGCTGTGACAGTTATAGAGTCATTCAAAGAAAGTCTGTGGTCTGTTGTGCATAAATACCAAGATCGTGCAATACTAGTTGGTGGTGACTTTAACCTACCGAGTATAGAGTGGGATGTGTGTGGTTTCATTGCAGGGGTTACAGTCAGTCAGTCTTGTGAAGTACTTTTGAACACATTTTCCGCAAACTATCTAATCCGACAGCCAACACACAATGGAAATACCTTGGACCTTGGAGCCATAAAAAGACTTGGCCTTGTTGATAGCATCAGTATAGAGACAGAGATAAGTGATGATGATGATGTTGTCTATGATTACAAAAGTTAATGAATCAATCTAGAGGGTTAGGAGTGTGTTTCTGCAGATAAGCAGTTGTTACTATCTCACTTAGACAATGAACTGCAATCATTTAGTTCCAGAATGATGGCCATAGAGGAATTATGGTCAATGTTTAAACAGAATGTAAAATGTGCTCCGCAGAAGCCTGTGCCTAGTAAATGGATTAAGGGCCGAAAAGACCCACCGTAGTTTAGCAATGAAATCTTGAAAATGCTGAAAAAGAAAGGCTGCAGCAGTCGTGGTTTGAAACAGGATGCGCAAATTACGACGGGCAAAAATTAATAGAGATTTGTGCGTCTGTGAAAAGATGAAGGCGTGAAATGTACTACAGCTACCGCGTTCATACCTTTGCTAAAGATCTTGTGGAGAGCCCAGAAAACTTCTGGTCTCATGTAAAATCACTAAGTGCATCTAAGGCTTCAATTCAATCACTTATTGACAAGTTTGGTTTGGCAGTAGAAGATAGCAAAAGGATGGCCAAAGTTTTAAATTCCACGTTTAAGAAATCATTCGTGCAGGATATCGTACAAATGTGTCATCATTTTACCATTGCACAAAGGCCCCAGTGCATGATTAGTAACAGGCATCCCTGACATATAGAAACAGTAGAAAGAAAACAAATAAGTTGGCTGTTGCTGGATGGAATCCCAGTTCAATTTAACAAAATGTATTCTTACATCATTGGCCCCATACTTAGTTTGCATTTATCACAAATCTCTAGACCAGGGCAAAGCGCCAAGCAACTGGAAAAGAGCACAGGTGACTCCTGTTTATAAGAATGCTAAAAGAACGGAACCGCGAAATTACAGACCGATATCCTTAACATCAGTTTTCTACAGGATTCTTGAGCCTATTCTGAGTTTGAATATAATAAATTTCGTAGAGACCAAAAAACTAATTTCCACAAATCAGCACAGCCTTAGAAAGCATCGCTCGTGTGAAACCCAGCCTGCTCTTTTCTCTCGTGATGTACTGCAAACTATGGATGAAGGGCAACAGGCTGATTCCATATTTCTAGATTTGAAAAAAGCTTTCGACACAGTACCCCACTGCAGATTTATCGAAGGCACGTGCGTACAGAATAGGCTCGCAAATATGTGAATGGTTCAAAGACTTCTTAAGTAATGGAACCCAGTACATTGTCCTCAACAGGGAGTGTTTATCGGAGACAGAGGTAACATCAGGAGTGCCCTCGGGAAGTGTGATAGGTCTGTTGCTATGTCAGTATACATAAATGACAGTACTTGCAGCAATCTGTGCTTGTTTGCTGATGATGCTGTGTCGTACAGGAAGGTGTCGGAGGTAAGTGTCTGTATGTTGATACGAGATGACCTAGACAACATTTTTAGTTGGTGTGATGAATGGCAGCTGGCTCTTAATGTACAAAAATGTAAGTTAATGCAGATTAGTATGAAAAACAAATCCGTAATGTTTGGATACAGCATTAGTTGTGTCCTGTTTGACACAGCCACACCATTTAAATATGTGGGCGTAACACTGCGAAGTGATACAAAATGGAATGAGCTTGTGGCAGGGAGGCGAGTGGTCATCTTTGATTTATTGGGAGAATTTTAGGAAAGTGTGGTTCATCTGTAAAGGAGAGCGCGTATAGGATGCTAGTGCAACCTTTTCTCGGGTACTGCTAGAGTGTTTGAGATCCTCGCCAAGTCAGATTGAAAGAAGACATCAAAGCAATTCTGAGGTGAGCTGCTAGATTTATTACTGGTAGGTTCGACAAGCGTGCAAGTGCTACGGATGTGCTCTAGGAGCTCAAGTGGGAATTCCTGGAGGGAAGAAGACATTCATTTCGAAGAACACTACTGAGGAAGTTTAGAGAACAGACATTTGAAGCTAAGTGCAGAACGATCCTACTGCCACCGACGTACATTTTGTGTAGGGACCACGAAGATAAGATATGAGAAATTAGGGCTCGTTCGGACAGGAGTTTTTCCCTTGCTCTATCTGCGAGTGGAACAGGGAAGGAAATGACTAGTTGTGGTACAGGGTACCCTCCACCACGCACCATATGGTGGCTTGCGGAGTGGGTATGTAGATGATGTACTATATCAATTCTACCCAGTTTTTCGAATATATGTTACCTAATTCCTTGTTTTCTATCTTGTTAGCTATGCTTCTTGCAGAGCCCTCACTCTCGTATATTAAATCGTCTAACGATAAGGCTGCTCTGATTTTATTTCTCCTTCGTTCATTATAATATTTGCTACTAACAACTTTCATGCACATTTCTTCAGGAGATTTTACCTTCCAATAAATACTTACTGTTAATGGCTATCCACCAGGGCTCTACTGATTGCTTGATTATAGAGTTTATACTTTATCATCAAAGTGGTCACATTCTGTCCACATCAGAAACAACTATAAAACTGCAGTAATAGGTGTTTACTAGATACACGGTTTTTCTTTTAACCTGAGACAACTGATTATCTCTAAAATTATGCATTGTACAAAAAAGTTATGGATGAAAAGTTAATATTAGTAAAGTGTCATCTTGTCTGTGCCAGAACTGGCCACCATCTAACCGCCCCCACTACAAGGGGGGTGGGGTTGGGGGTGGGGGCACTTTTATATTTTATAGCTGGAACCCACATTTGCTCTAAAATTGATGATTTTGACATAAATTAATTGGTCAGTTTCAAGAAGTGTCATACCGCAAGAATTAAATTTTGTGGACAATACGTAAAACTTACTGTAATCTCGCTATTGATGGCTATCTACTCTGTATTTATATTTTTCTTGTACTTAATACGTAAGTACGAGTACCTTCATATTAACGAGTACCTTCATATTATAGCGGAGATGCTGAGTCTCAGATAGGCACTACAAAAAGACTCTCACAATTACAGATTTCGGCCATTAAGGCCTTCGTCAACAGTAGACACACACACACACACACACACACACACACACACACACACACACACACACACACACACACACACACACACAAAACTGCAGTCTCGGGCAACTGAAACCACACATTATATTCCATCCTGGATTTTCCATTGTTTTATACTCATATTAAATCTTTTTCTGTTATCAGATTGATTATGGCTGTGATGCGTTTATTAAGTTGATGTTCTAAAGTTGTATCCTTTTATGATTGAATACAACATGCATGCAACAAAATAATGAATAGGCCAGGAAATAAACCAGTAAAATATATGCTAAGATAAATGTCTGAAGTGGGGAAAAAATCTGAAATGAGAAAAGTGTAGTTTTAAACAAAAATAACTAATCAGAAAGAGCCTTTGACTAATATTTCTCAAAAGTGGAAATATAGAAAAATTTTAAAAATATTTATACACTATAATCATAGCCTACAAGAAGTACATCTATTCATATTCACAAAGAATGTAGCTTCAATCAAATCAAGTGAAGGTTTAGAAATTACAGCTCGAAATAGTAATAAAATTAATTTTTTTGTTAACGCAAGTTAAGGGGAAGGATATCCACGAAAAACCACATGTGATATGTAACTGCACAAAGCATAATATTAGTTCCAATTTTGGCCACCATGTGCAAGGTGTGACAGGAAGCAAACGGCTTCACCACCTGTGGGCGAAGCCTTTTACCTTTCAGCATTGCGGCCTGGCAGTGGCTTGATCATTGAGCAACAAACACACTCTCCAAGAATGAAAACAAAAGACAGGATTGTTTTGGGACAGATAAATTATATTGTAATCTTAAACATCATGTCAAGCCTTCGAGACACATATCGTGTGAAGAGTTGTGTTCTACTATAATTCACGAGTCACTCCAGTGATATGTACATCCATTGAAGGAAATATGTGTTTGTACAGGGAAAGTAGTGGACATGGACATGCTTTTTTGTGATGTAAGTAGGAGTTACCTTCTTTTACTCCAATGACACCTGCAGAGCATGAAGTCAAATCTTTCCTTGGCTACACACAGGATTTCAGAGGCACTGATTAGCAGGACCTCTGCTTCAAGAAAAGCAACTACGGCAATCCGACTAAAAATTAAAAAAGCTAAGTACATCAGATATTACGTCTGGTCACAAATCTCGTGAAGTATTCTGACTCAGCTTCAACTACAAGGAGCAAGTCAGCATCTACACAAAACCCTAAACCAACAAGAAAAGCACTTAATGCCGAGCTCATACTCGGGGGCAATTGGGCGCCACTAATCTGTTTGATGAAGGCTCCTTTTGACTAAACGAGCATCCGAGCCCTAGAGGTTTCTGATATCTCTGACTTTTCCTATGACAGTTAAAATTTGTGGAACCGTGGAATGACTTACAGATCTTGCCCATTAGGTAAAACAATTTGTTATACAAGCAAAAAACACTTGATGGACCTGGGCACATCTCATGGTCTCATCCACATTCTTCATTTGCTCCATATTTGCAGGATATGAAAGAAAGCACCCAGATGTCAGTGTCTTAAATTACTATGACACAGTTCTCATAGAAACTCACTGGACTCGCATTCGGGAGGACGACGGTTCAATCCCGCGTCCGGCCATCCTGATTTAGGTTTTCCTTGATTTCCCTAAATCGCTCCAGGCAAATGCCGGGATGGTTCCTTTCAAAGGGCACGGCCGACTTCCTTCCCCATCCTTCCCTAATCTGATGAGACCGATGACCTCGCTGTCTGGTCTCCTTCCCCCAACAAACCAACCAATCATAGAAACTCAAAAAAATTTGATTTTGAATATCACAAGGATTCCAACTGCTTTTAAAATTGTATCGTAGTAGAATAGTTGAATGCATAGGCATAAGGCACCTGTGTGTGAGGTTCTTGGTTTCATTCTTGCCTGTAGCAACATTTTTCCATGTGAATGATATAGGTTTCAAATGGAAACATTAATTAACCAGCAGTGACTCGTGCAGCTTCTAATGAAGAAACATCTTTTTCATTGTAATCGCTAATCATATGAAAATATATTAAAATTTGAAACATTATATGATCAAAACTATCTGGACATCCCCAAAAACATTCGTTTTCATATTAGGTGCATTGTACTGCCACCTACTGTTAAGTACTCCATATCAGTGATCTCAGTAGTCATTAGACATCATGAGAGAGCAGAATGGGGCACTCCACAGAACTCGCGGACTTCGAATGTGGTCATGTGATTGGGTGTCACTTGTGTCATACGTCTGTATGCGAAATTTCGACACCCCTAAACATCCCTAGGTCCACTGTTTCTGGCGTGATAGTGAAGTGGAAATGTGAAGGGACATGTACAGCATAAAAGCGTATAGGCCGACCTCATCTGTAGACTGACAGAGACTGCCGACAGCTGAAGAGGGCCGCACTGTGTAATAGGCAGACATCTGTCCAGACCATCACACAGGAATTCCAAACTGCATCAGGATCCACTACAAGTACAATGACAGTTAGGCGGGAGGTGAGAAAACTTGGATTTCATGAGTGAGTGGCCACACATCACGCCGGTAAATGCCAAACAATGCCTCACTTTGTGTAAGGAGTGCAAAGATTGGATGATTGCACAGTGGAAAAATGTTGTGTGGAGTGACGAATCATGGTACACAAAGTGGATCCAATGGTAGGGTGTGTGTATGGCGAATGCCCGGTGAACGTCATCTGCCAGCGTATGTAGTGCAAACAGTAAAATTCGGAGGCAGTGGCCTTATGGTGTGGTCGTATTTTTAATGGAGGAGGCTTGCACCCCTTGTTGTTTTGCATGCCACTATCACAGCACAGGCCTACATTGATGTTTTAAGTACCTTCTTGCTTCCCATGGTTGAAGAGCAATTCGGGGATGGCGTTGCATCTTTCGACACGATCAAACACTTGTTCATAAGCCGGCCGGTGTGGCCGTGCGGTTCTAGGCGCTTCAGTCTGGAACCGCGTGACCGCTACGGTCGCAGGTTCGAATCTTGCCTCTGGCATGGATGTGTGTGATGTCCTTAGGTTAGTTAGGTTTAATTAGTTCTAAGTTCTAGGTGATTGATGACCTCAGAAGTTAAGTCGCATAGTGCTCAGAGCCAACTTGTTCATAATGCGTGGCCTGTGGCGGAATGGTTACATGACAGTAACGTCCCTGTAATGCAGTGGCCTGCACAGAGTCCTAACCTGAATCCTATGAGCACCTTTGGGATGTTTTGGAAGGCCGACTTTGTGCCAGCCTCACCTACCGACATCGATACCTCTCCTCAGTGCAGCACTCTGTGAAGAATGAGCTGCCATTCCCCAAGAAACCTTCCAGCACCTGATTGAACGTACACTTACGAAAGTGGAAGCTGTCATCAAGGCTAAGGATGGGCCAACACCATATTGAATTCCAGCATTATTGATGAAGGGCACCATGATCTTGTAAGTCACTTTCAGCCAGACGTCCAGGTACTTTTGATCACATAGTGTAGGTACCGGTGTAATGGCTTATTGTTAAATGAAAAACTTATATTCATCGATAATACTGTTCAGTCTCCAGAAATGAAAAAGTATTTTCTATTGACTGTTTCAGTTTTTTATACCAAATTTTAATCCATGTTGCATTTTCATGCTCTGTTTTAAGAAAAACTGGCTTTCCCCACATTTCAGTGTTTATTAAGTCATATCTCCTGAGTTGATTTTATAATTTTGCATTTACTTTCAGTGGTGTATGTGGATACTGTCAGCAAACTTGTAATTATCAATGACAATGTAGTAAGCAATAATCTTATTTCCTTTCATTATTTTCCATTGGTGTGTCAGTGAGAAAAGGTTTCGCAAAGCTTTGAAATTATGTTGTAAGTTACCAAGTGCTCCCATTCTCAAATACTCGATGAATATAATGCAGGTAATTTGTGAGCTGTCACTTAATGCTGCCTGAAAGCTATAGTTACAGTTTCTAAATTTAATATGTAACTTACTGTGTTAAACCTTTAATGTAAGTTTGTACCTCTTAATGAGTAGAGTATGACAGTATTTTTAACTTTTAAATTTGGCCAATAATTATATGAAACACTGAAAATCAAATTTTTGTTTCTCCTTGAAGCTGTTAGATAGGCAATCTGCAACTGGCGGTTGCTGACTATTAACACAGGTAATTCCGCCTTATGAGTTACAAGGTTGCAGTTGCCACTGTCAAATAAGAGGATATATGCTACTGGTACTTCAGTAGCAGAGTTGGGATGAGTTATCAGTGTACATCCCCATTCCATGAAGATATGAATGAAAGGCCACTGGATTTTAATAGCAGATGGTATCTCATAAGAGTTATCTCAATGTTTATGTAATGTCATAAAGGACAAGTAACAGATAAGGTAATTATGTAGATAATGACTATAAGTAGTGAAGTACTGAGTTATGCTGCACAGTCTGCAGGCATTACACTAGTATTACTGCTTACTAAACCAGGAACAGCAAGATGGCTAACGGGATGGAATACATAACTTTCTTCAATGGACAGAAGATGCCCATTCTAGGGCTTGGAACAGCACGGGTAACATTTTATTACATGTCTACAGCTGGATTCTTGTAATCTCCCAAGCACTTTGTGTCCTTTTCATTATTTACTGAAAAGTCAGAAACTTCTCGACCTGGAATTAGTGGGAATACAGGTGGAGAATCTACCAAGAAATTTTTAAGAGACAAGATATTTGTTTTTGTTTATTCAGCAGTCATTTGCTGTAATAGTATTGATATATATTGCATAATTAATATATATGGTATCTTTACTTGCAGGTCTCATTGTGACTATATAATTTGATTCATTGTTATCAAACACTGGAAAATATAGAATGGAATAATGATAATGTTATGAAACGAATAGATAGCTACTCACCATATAGCAGCGATGCTGAGTCACAGATAGGCACAACAGAAAGATTGTCAAAGGAGTAAGGTTTCGGCCAAAAAGGTCTCCTGTTTGTTTGTTTGTGTGTGTGTGTGTGTGTGTGTGTGTGTGTGAGAGAGAGAGAGAGAGAGAGAGAGAGAGAGAGAGAGAGAGAGAGAAGGCCGAAAGCTTACTTGTTTGACAGTCTTTTTTTGTTGTGTCTATCTGCAACTCATTTATTGTTATCTGTTTCCAATAAGAGTCAGACATAACACTTCATAATTTATAAAACTGAGTAATACTTTTCAATTTGGAACATCCTAGGTCAGACACCAACAATATGAAAAGGGTATAGTGCTACTTGCCACATACAAAAGGCAGACACACACATTGAAAAATGGCTGCTACATGTCATTAGCTGTCCCTGATTAACGTCATCATGAGAATCTGCTGCTCACATTCACACAATTAACATCTCAGTCACGTATTTTGGTCAATTTAAGAAATGTTTGTGTTATGTATCTGGAAACTAACAGTAGTAATGAAAAGTGGGAACTAAAACTACTGCGGGGATGTTATTTTTTCAGACACTTGAATAATCTGCCACAGTCATAATACTGATTAGTAGGGTATTGTAAGGGCCTGCCTGTGAATATGAATATGATTTGAGAACTGAATGTCATCGTTAGTGACAATAAACGTGAAAATCTATTTTGAAGTTGTGTTGTGTATAGTATTGGACAGTTTGCCATAAAAACGGTTTTCAGCAAACAGCTGAGCCTACTTCGATGAATGAGACACCGAGAGCTAACCAGAAATTGTATGAAGTTCAAGTTGGACAAATTCGTATGCTTACTAGCTCTGCAGTTGATGAAGTGGTTGAAAGAATGAATGGTGAGACAAAAGAAAATATTCAGAAGAGTAAGGGGGAGAAAAATTAAATTTAACAGTGGACTGGAGTTTGATAACAGGAAAAGGAAAAATAGTAGATGGACATGGACTGGTGGAAGGGAATGAAAGAGAAAACAGCCCAGTATAATTTTGCACAGAGCAGGATTTAATTGTTCCTAAGTCTTGATTTAAGTGTCATTAAAGAACAGTGGAAGAGATCTGGGGACATTGTAGGGTTTCATATCTTTATCTATATAAAAATGAATGTTCATCTGTCTGTTCGTCTTTTATGCACCCCTGTACCATTCGCCCAAGTGTGGTGAAACTTCAATGAGTTGTTTGTGATGGGGGGAAAAAAAAAACTTACCCCACAAAGCCATAGTGGTGGAAGTGAAAAGGAGATGATATAGCAGCATAGCTCAGGAAAATTTGGAGCTATTCCAACAGAATTTTATATATACGTGACTCATTATTTGTGTAAAAATGCTATTGGTGTAGTATACACCTGCCACCCTTACGGGAGGGTGTGGGAGTGAAAAGCCATGATACGTAAAAATATTTGATAACAACGGATATTATTATTGAATACGCAGTTTTCAGAGTTGGGGTAGAGATGAGAGGGGGTGATATGTAAAGGTGTTCAAACTTAATGTGCTGATGTTCCTTTCCTGTTTTTAGTTGGCTTAGAATATGTTAAAAGTGTGAAAAGCAATGGACTTCTTACTCGAGTCGTTCAAAGTGTCAGCCAGGTCATGAGAATTGGTACTGCAGTGAGCCAATAATTTTGTGATTGTATATAGACAAGGGCTAAGCTACGAGCAAAATGATAATTATTTAATGGTAAAGCAGAGATTTAAAAACCAAATTTAAAACTGCAAAACATTTTCATGGGTGACTGTGGAATCTACCTGCAAGGCATAGTTTAATAACTGCAGATTAAAACTAAAAGTATTGCAAAAAGGTAGGAAATTAAGGAGATGGGGCCTGGAAAAATTGGTGAAACCAGAGATTGGAGAGAACTGAGAATTTCCAAGCAAGCACTAAACAATGTTTGACTGAAACGGGGGAAAGGAATAAAATAGAAAATGAATGGACAGTTTTGAGAGATGATATAGTAAAGGCTTCAGATGATCAAATAGACAAAAGGAATGTTTGCTGATGATGTTGTAGTGTACTAGAAAGCATTGTCATTGTGTGACTGTAGGGGGATACAGGATGACTTGGACAGAATTTCTATTTGGTGTGATGAACGGAAGCTTGTTTTAAATGTACAAAACGTAAGCTAATGCAGATGAGGAGGAAAAACAATTGTGTAACGTTGGAATATTCTACTGATTGTGTGCTGCTCGATACAGTCACAACCATTAAAAGTCTGGGCATAACACTGAAAAATGACATGAAATGGAATGAGCACATAAGTACAGCACTAGGGAAGATTTATGGTGGACTTTGGTTTATTAGGAGAATTTTAGGAAAGTGTAGCTTATTTTTAAATGAATTGTCATATAGAACAATAGTGTGATACATTTTTGAGTATTGCTTGCGTGTTTGAGCTCCTCATCAAGTCAGATTTAAGGAAGACTTCAAACCACTTTTGAGGCGTGCTATGGTGCACTACTAGCAAGTTCAATCAACATGTGAGTATTATGTATATGCTTTGTGAACTCAAATGGGATCCACTGAAAGGAAAATAGCATTTATTTCACAAAACACTATTGAGGAAATTTATAGAGAACTGGGATTTGCTGCAGACTGCAGAATGATTCTACTGCCTCCAATGTGCATCTCGTGTAGGGACCTTGAATATACACCGAGCGAGATGGCGCAGTGGTTAGCACACTGGACTCGCATTCGGGAGGACGACAGTTCAATCCCGTCTCCGGCCGTCCTGATTTAGGTTTTCCGTGATTTCCCTAAATCGCTTCAGGCAAATGCCGGGATGGTTCCTTTGAAAGGGCACAGCCGATTTCCTTCCCCATCCTTCCCTCACCCGAGCTTGTGCTCTGTCTCTAATGACCTCGTTGTCGACGGGACGTTAAACACTAATCTCCTCCTCCTCCTTGAATATACGATAAGAGCAATTAGAACTTGTACAGAGGCGTATAGGCAGTTGTTTCCCTTTTCTCTGTTTGCGAACGGAATAGGAAAGGAAGTCATTAGTGGTGGTACAAGGTACCCTCTGCCATGTGCTGTATGGTGGTTTTCTAAGTATGTATTTATGTACATGAAGGCCCAGCATAACATATAACTGCTGTTCCTGGATGTGCTAGTCAAATGGAGACTGACTGGCACACTAGGATGTAACATTTACCATAAACTGATGAATACAGATCTATATTTACATGGCCCCAGCTGTCATGCACCTGACTATGAGAAGGCTGCCTCACTACTCTAGTACTTGGGGCTCTTGAATTCTGTGACCAAGAGAGTTTAGCAGCAGAGTTGGAGCACCTACAGAGAGTTTTCCGGAAGAATGGTTACAACCACTTACAGAGAAAGCAGAGAAACTTGCTTCCGTGGCACTTATTGCTTGCTTATGCCAGTGACATATCAGTAAAATTGGAAGAATATTTTGAAAATATATAGCAGACCGTGTGTTTTGCCCACTGCCCACGACAAAAGCCTTGTTGGGGTATGTTAAAGCCATCTCAGGACTCTGGAAACCGGATGTATGTATGTAGTTCACACCATCTGGACTGTACAAGAAAGACTGTGAAATACTGGCATCACACAGATATGAAACAACTGACAGTCAGCATTGTATCTCCAAAGGATAAACCATAAATTATGACAGCACTAAGTTTGTAAAACAGGCCAAAATATTCTGAATTTGTATTTTGAAAGACCCTCTAGAGACCCAGCTATGTAATGAGCTGATAAATAAAGACTGTGGTTTTCAACTCCACCTCCAATGACTTCACTGTTGATGTATGTTAAATATCAATAATATTTTTTGTTTCTAACTATGTAAGAGTTAGTACCCAGCCTCTATTGTGCTCAAAACACAACAGTCTGTGGGGAGATTCATTTATGGCATGCCAACTGAAGGGCTGAGATCGCACCACATGGATGTGCCTCCTCTGTACTGGCAGTGTCCCAATCCCCTCGTTGGTAGCACAGAGACCGAGGACCGTGTTTTGTGTCCCAGTAGCACAGCCCCCCTTCCAACTCGCCTTTGGAGCCATAACCAGCTGCAGTGGACCCGAGCATGACTGTGGGAGGGAGGGGTATACAAGATGGTTCCCAGTCGAAGATAACCAGTAATCGGGACCACCTGAGAACCGTAACAATCAGTTTACTGAAATATTACACCATTTGAATTGTGTCGCCCAGTTAATACCCAAGTAAACCTCAAAAAAATCAGTTTAGATTCAAAATGTGGGAACTCATGAGACACTACTAACCCTATGATATATATTACAAGATAGACTAAGTAAAGAGAAAAGCTATTTTTACTGCATTTATAGATGTAGATAAAGTTTTGATAATGTTGACTTGAATATGCTCTTTGAAATTCCAAAGGCAGTAGGGGCAAAATACTGTGAGCAAAGTGTTATTTACAACTTGCACAGAAACCAGTCAGTGGCCATAAGAGTCAAACGTGCATGAAAGGGGAGCAGTGGTTAAGAAGTAAGACACGGTTGTAGACTGTAACTGATATTATTCAACCTGCACATTGAGCATGTGGTAAAGGAAACAAAAGCAAAATTTGGAAAGGGAATTAAATTTCAAGGAAAGATTTGTCAGTTTTGACAGACTAAAAGCTATCATTCCAAATATATGAAAAAGTGGAGTCATAACAGCAGATTGGAAAACTGCTTTGATTCACCCTCTACACAAAAAGGCCAACTAGACCAGTCCCAACAACTATTGGGGCATTTCACTCCTACCAGTCGCTTCCAAAGTGCTCTCACATACTCTTCTCACCAGATTAGAACAACAGACAGAACATATGATCGGTGAATATCGGGCAGGCTTCTGCCCACATCGATCCTGCGCAGAACAGATCTGGAACCTGAAGATGATACTGTGACACAGTCAGTCGAACCGCACACTAGTCAGCTTCGTAGATTTCAACAAAGCATATGACTCAATTCATCACACCAGTGCACTTCGTGAATATGGTGTAGATAACAAAACTATTTCATTAATTGAGCAGGCTTTAACAGACACAACCTCAAAAGGGAAATTCATGGAAGAAATTTCTGAACCTTTTCAAATTAGGACAGGAGTGAGACAGGGTGATAGGTCGTCCCCACTTCTCTTTAACCTCATACTGGACAAGATTATCAAGACATGGGAGAAAGAAATACCTGGAATAAATATGGGAACAAAGGACAAATGAATCAACATAAAGTGCCTTGCTTTTGCTGATAACCTAACAATAATTACGTGGACTCGCGAGGAAGCCAAACATGCCATCGAGAAACTTCATGAGGTTGCATCAAAATCAGACTCCAAATTTCTTACAAGAAAACACAATTCATGGACTCCAAAAGTTCAAATCTGAAACCACTTTCAACAAAATATGGTGGCATCAAAAAAGTTAAGTACTTCAGTTATTTGGGTGAAATGATTAGCAACACTGGCAACAAAAAAGTAGCTCACAAACCACGAGCAGAAAAATTACAATACAATGACCTGGAACACATACAATAAGAAATCGCTATCCACCCAAGCCAAACTTCACCACTATCATACAGTCACTCTTCCAGAAGCACTTTATGCAACTGAAACATCATCTTTAACCATCAGCATCAAGGACATTGAGAAAATGGAAAGGCAAATACTCAGGAAAATATTTGGACTCATGATTCAAGATGGTATCTGGATGCGCAAAAGCTTTGAAGAACTGTACTCGAGGACTGAATGTTTCATGTCAGTTGCACAGAATAGACAACTGAAATTCTATGGACAATTAGCAAGAATGGATGCTTCTAGAATGACCAAGAAAATCTTTCTTATCATCGATGCAACTCGCCAAACCAGGGCACGCTGGCTAACAGAAACCCAAAATGACACAGAACTCAGTATTGACCCACTAAAAACCACACAGACTGTGTACAGACAGATAATCAACTCTCATAAGTTCACAACTAAAAACCAGATGGAAAAGAATCTGAAATGGAAAAACACATGGACACAAGAAAGAAGACAGGCCCACAGTGAAAGGAAGAGGAGGTTTTGGCAAGAAAAGAAGAACAAGAAAGCTAAGAAGACCAGTGCTAACTAATGGTTGTGCATGCTCCTTAGAGGGCAAAATGAATAAATAATAATAATAATAATAATAATAATAATAGAAACAGTAGATCACATCACAAGCGGATGTACAATACTAGCAAATACAGAATACCCCAGAAGACATGACAATGTCGCAAAAATAATACATCAACAGCTTGCCTTACAACATAAACTTATAAAACAACACGTACCTACATACAAGTATGCACCACAAAATGTACTGGAGAATGATGAATACAAATTATACTGGAACAGAACCATTATAACAGATAAAACAACGCCACATAACAAACCTGACATCATACTCACCAATAAAAAGAAGAAATTAACACAACTAATCGAAATATCCATACCCAATACAACAAATATACAAAAGAAAACAGGAGAAAAAATTGAAAAATACACCCATCTGGCTGAGGAAGTCAAAGACATGTGGCATCAGGATAAAGTTGACATCATACCAATTATACTATCAACTACAGGAGTCATACCACACAATATCCACCAATACATCAATGCAATACAGCTGCATCCTAACATATATATACAATTACAGAAATCCGTAATTATTGATACATGTTCAATTACCCGAAAGTTCCTAAATGCAATATAACATGTACCGTACAGCAAAAAGGAAGTGACGCTTGATAAAGGTCCGCGTCACTCCATTCTTAACCAGACTTAACGTCTGAGAAAGTAAAGATAATAATAATAATAATATTTCAAGGAAAAGGATCAAAAGCTTCAAGGTTTGAAGATGACACTGTAACTCTGTCGTAGACAGCAAAGTACTTAGAGAATCAGATGAATAGAATGGAGAATGCCTTGAATATCCACAAAAGTAAAACAGTGGTAGTGGAATGTAGTTCAATTAAATCAAGTGATGCTGAGGGAATTAGGTTAGGGAATGAGGGACTGGCAGTAGTAGAAATTGTTGTAATTTGGAGAGTAGACTAACCGTCCATGGCAGAAATAACAAGGATGTAAATTGCAGACTACAAACAGAAAGAAAAGTGTAAATGCCCAATATTGGTTTTAGTGTTAGGAAGTCTTTCCTGAAGGTATTTGTCTGGAGTGTAGTCATGTATGGAAGTGAAACACAGGTGACAAGCAGTTTAGATAAGAAGAGAATAGAAGCCTTTGAAATGGGGTGCTACAGAAGAATACTGAACGTTGGATGGGTAAATCGTAACTAATGAGGAGGTACTGAATAGAATTGGGGAGGAAAGAAATTTGTGGTATAAATTGTCTAAAAGTTGGGATAGTTGATAGGACTCATTCAGAAACGTCAAGGGAGCGCCAGTTTAGTACTAGAGGGAAGTATAGGGGGTAAAAATGTAGAAGGAAACCAATGCTGAAACACAGTAAGCATGTTGAAATGGATGTGGGTTACAGTAGGTATGGAGAGAGGAAGAAGCTTGCAAAGGATAGAGTAGCGTGGGGTGCTGCGACAAACCAGTCTTGGGACTGAAAACCACACCAACAACATTAACCTCATGTACAAATTTTTGATCACCCTGAAAAAGTACTAAATTTTTACATCTTCCCTTGACGAAAGATGATGTGTTTCTGAACAATGAGCATTTATGTCCCCATAGAGCCCACTTATTCCAGATAAGTAATGGGTACACAAACTGCACATGGAGTGACCAAAACTTGTGCAACTGGGCAAAGATTAAATATTTAAGGACAATAAATGTCGGCCCAAGAGCAAATTTGTCTGCCCCTGTCAGTTGTCTACACAGTTGTGTTTTCTTCTCGATGCCTTTGGCATGAACTTAAGAAAAAGAACTGGGGTTTGTGAATACTTAATTTTTTTTAGCAAGGAAGAAAAAAAGAGAGAGAGAGAGAGAGAGAGAGAGAGAGAGAGAGAGAGAGAGAGAGAGAGAGAGAGAGAGAGAGAGTTTAATGCCATCAATTTGTTTGAGAAATAAATTCATCCTCTCTGGTTTTTTAATGGAGTTTATTTTTGCCACATTACCTGCCTTTTAATTTTAAGAAATGTGATTCAATATTGCACAACCGTAGCAGTAATCTCCCTACTCGACAGAGTTTGCAATATATTCCAGCAGTTGATTACTTGTACTTCTAATAATGTTATCCTGAAGATGCTGCAGTACCAAATAAGAGCTATCAGATTATCTAGACTAAAATACCAAAGATACCTATCAGCTGACTGTTAAGTAGCTGAGTTCATTGTAAACATGCCTCTATTCTTACAGATGTAGATAATGGTCATTATCTGATAATGATGAGTGTGGTCTTGTAAATATTAAGATACGGATAGAAGATGAAAAGCAGCACTCTAGAATAACTAAAACAGCAGCCTTCCTGTTAGTTTCACTGTATTGCACGTAGTACATGTAAGCAAAGATATTATGTAGCAGTATTATGCTAGTTCACTGTGGATACTGTGTATGAAGTGTAAAATTCCTTGGGTTCAGCTAGATAACAAATTAAAAGGAGTCAACATATGGCTGAACTTATTGAGAAGCACAGTTCAGCCTGTTAGAAACACCTCTCATTTTGTTGACCTAAAGGCAAGAATGTTGGCTTAGTTTGCATATTTTTCGTCCTTGTTGTCTTATGGAATTACCTTCTGAGGCACTGCACATAAAGTAAATAAAGTGTCTGTTCAACATTCTTGATATGCATATTGAAAAGTAATGCCTCCAAATTTTTGTGTAAAAAGTCTTAAAGATTTTTAAATAAAACAAACTTTATTAACACTTCTTTATTCTTCATGTATATTTATTTCTCAAAAAAGTCGCACTGGTGACTAACACATTTCACCCAACAAGAGATCAATTTGTTGACACGATCACTGTAGAATGTTTGATTTTGGAGCCACTATCTCACCTCTACTTGCACCATTTCATCACTATCAAAATGAAGTCCTCAAAACAGTTCCTTAAGTTTTGGAAACAGACAAAAATGTGACGGGCCCAAGTCAGGACTGTACGGAGGATGACTGACGATTGTGAACGTAAGGTGTTGGATTGGTGCATATGTCACAGTGCTTGCATGTGGTCCGGCATTGTCGTGATAAAGGAGAGAGTGCTCCATGTCTCACAAACTCTTAAAATTAATGCTTTCAGTTTTCTGAAATTCTTGCAATTCATGGATATAGTTACACTTCATGCCACCATGTTATGTGCTACAATTTGGAGCCCCCTAGCAGCAGAGTGTTTCAGCTTGTGTCAGCAAAGCAGGAAAGTTGTTTGAGTAATATGCCTGACACGTACCGCCTCAACCAATATTGAGAAAAGAATAAGAAATTCAGAGCCATTACTTTTCAGAAAGGTGTAATGAGTGTAAGTTCAGAACATGTTAGATATTCGTATTCATGTGTGTGTGTGTGTGTGTGTGTGTGTGTGTGTGTGTGTGTGTGTGTGTGTGTGTGTGTGTTAATAGTTTGGGGCTTATGAGTCAGTTCATTGTGAACACACTATGGCAATATTATGAAAATGATAGAGTGCTACTCACCATATAGCGGAGATGTTAAGTCACAGATAGGCACAACAAAAAGACTGTCAGACAACTAAGCTTTTGACCAAAAAGGCCTGCATTCTACTAGGATGCGCGCACCCCCCCCCCCCCCCCCCCACACACACACACACAAACACACGATATCTCTCTCTCTCTCTCTCTCTCTCTCTCTCTCTCTCTCTCTCTCTCCCCCACTGCGTCTGGTGTGTTTTGTCTAATTCGAATGAAGCTTACTTGTTTGGCAGTCTTTCTGTTGTGCCTATCTGTGACGCAACATTCCCACTATATAGGGAGTAGGAATCTATCCTTTTCATAATATTGTCATTATTCCATCCTGAACATACTACAAAATAGAGAAAAATTCCCAAGCTTACAGTGACATTGGAAAAAGGAAATAAAACTTCTTCCAGCCAAAACAACAAACAACAATTTGCCTTTTACATACTGTCAGAAGTAAATAAATATGATAACAATCAGAAGCAAACAAAAAAAATAATTAGAAAGCCAATGAAAGCATTATGGTCCTTCAAGCAAAAATGTATGAGATTCACTGGAAGTTTTGTCATTGATGTTCTCATTGTTGATGTTCTCATTGTTGATGTTCTCATTGTTGATTTTGAAAAGTATTAAAGCATTTTAATTGGCTTCAGTTTAGCCTCCCACATTAAACTGATTATTTGTTGCGCAATAAGTAAAAATGTTTTCACAAAAGAGATGTGCCTGAAGGAATTAATATTTTGTATGGGAACTGTAGAAAAATAAAGCAGTTAGAAAATAAGAAAAAAATTGTACTAGAACTTTTGAAGACTGATACATCACCTGTAATTAAAGAATGTTTTCCTATACGAAACAAATTACAAATAATTCACTAAAATAACTTTAGAAAATGTTAACTTGTAGTTTCAGATGTATGTCATATTTATGTTGATATTTTCAGATTACTCTGTCCATCTGCGTGTATTGGAATAAAATAAATGCCAATGCCTGCGACATGATACAATTGGTTTTTATTCAGTTGCACATAGATGGACATAATCCAAAACTAACAAACATACTTTTATAAAGTTAATTTACTTTTTCAGTAAACAGGATTGTTAGCTACAAACAAATTATCATTTTACTGTTGATGTTACAGGCACTGGGAGATGATGTAGAGAAGGCAATAGACAAAGCTCTAGAGATTGGGTACAGACACATAGATACAGCCCAGAGGTATAACAATGAAGCTCAAATTGGGAGGGCATTGAAGAAATGGCTTGATTCTGGAAAAATCAAGAGAGAAGATCTTTTTATTGTGACAAAGGTAACAAGTTTTCACTTTTGCTGTACTATAGACTTGGGAAACATTGTGTCTAGTTGCAAAAAGAAGCTTATTAAACTCAAAATAAGCAAGAAAAAAATAA